>NC_082660.1:64229956-64532987 GCF_028023285.1 Balaenoptera ricei | reverse complement strand
CTGGTAATACAATTGCAGTTTGTGAGACAAAACTCAATTGTGATGTAGAGGGAGCCATTAAGAGGCACTTGTTAGCTGTCTGGGTGAGTTGGAGGGAAGAATTCAGCCGCCCCTGGAGACTTAAACGACCTGGGAAAGGGGAGGTGATTTGCATTGGAGCAGGGAGGAAATGGTGGTGATCATCCCTCCACCTGGGAGTTTGAGGTTGTGAGGCCTTCAGTGCTTTGAACTTTTAACCTTGGGGGTGATGCAGTACTACAGAGGAAATACATAATAAGAAATGGGAAGGCTAGCCTAGAAGGGGGCAGTGTGCAAGATGAATTTATGGGGGGGTGGGAAGAAAAGTCAGGGACCCCATTATTCAGCTGCAGCTCAGGAAACAGGCTGTTCTGTGTGGGGGCTGGTACCTTCAGCTGCTGGTTGCACCTTTAAGCTGGTGATCTTGAACAAACTGTTTCTTGTACTCTGGAGCATAGTGCATGTGAGCTAGACTAATGTGGCTAACCCTTGTGTGTTTCAGTATAAGTTATGCAAAGTGAGAAAGATCTTTGTGGGGACAAAAGGAATCCCTCATCTGGTGACCCATGATGCTCGCACCATCCGCTACCCTGATCCCCTCATCAAGGTGAATGACACCATTCAGATTGATTTGGAGACTGGCAAGATTACTGATTTCATCAAATTTGACACTGGTAAGCAGGCTCTGCTACATAGGCATTCTCTTTAAAGGCCAGGCATAAGAGCTGTTCTTTACTTTTATTTTTAAGTTAATTTAATCAAGCCCTATGACTTGCACAGGGCCTGGGTACAGGGTTTTGTTTGGCGTTTTGGGGGCTCGAGGTGATTCTGATGTGCGCCTAGTTAGCACCCAAAGCTAGATGTCTTTTGTTGATGTAGTAACAGATTGGGAAGGAGGTAACTCTTAGTTTTAAGAAATGTTCAGAGAATCTGTAAAGCCTTATGGTGTCTCATTTCGGCATGGCTTTGTGGTGGCAATGAGGGTTAGAGAGAGGAATATGTTGTGAATTGCGGGGAGGGAAGTCAGCTAAGAATGTTTTCAATGGGGAGGTGTGAGAAGCTGTGAACGGGTAACTGCTCCAATGCCCAGGTGTATGGTATTTTTACCTCAGGGATCCAAGTGCTTAGAATATTCTGTGTGGCAGAGGTGAGGTCTTGTATAACACGTTCTCAGGCCTGCTCCAGATCTCAAAAGCCTCTTCATCCATGGAAATGGCTTGAGGGCTGGGCAGGGAAGTCTAACAAAAAAGCGAACAAACTTAATTGAGATAACAGCCCTTTGTAATGCTGTCATCATCCCCCAAATCTGTTTGCAACAGTAGCAGAGAATTGTGCCTTGGAGGAACAGCAGTAGTCCAGGCAAGACATGGTAAGGACCTAGTGAGGTGGGTGCAGTGGAGTTTATTACATTTATTAGCTGTGCAGGAAGGATAGGGCAAATCTTAAAAGAGGGCCCTGAGAGTTCTAGCTTGGGTAACAGATCCATAGAAGTGAATTCAACTGGGGAAAAAAAATTAACTTTGTTGCAGACCTGTCTAACTTTGTTGCAAACCTGTCTCTGTCATTCACTACACAGGGCAGGGTTCCTTGCTCTGAGCAGATTGTCTGTTCCTTCCTGCCTAGGTAACCTGTGCATGGTGACTGGAGGTGCTAACCTGGGAAGAATCGGTGTGATCACTAACCGGGAGAGACATCCTGGTTCTTTTGATGTAGTTCATGTGAAAGATGCCAACGGCAATAGCTTTGCCACCCGGCTCTCCAACATTTTCGTTATTGGCAAAGTAAGTCTGGGTCTCTCTGTCTTCTCTCTAGTCCAGAGAAACCTGTACAATGCAGGTACTGCTGGGATTGCAGTTGGCTCTGCTGAACCTAGTGTAGAGCCTCCTCTGGAATAGGGCTCACAACAGGGCTGAGGCAGATCTGTGTGTTTTCAGTGTCAGAGAATCAGCAGCGGACCAGTTCACACCTGGGTTGGTGGAAAGTGCCAGTAATGGGATGAATATACCTTATAGTTAGGTTCTTTAATTTGTGCCTGTGTTGAGGCGGGGTGGGGGTGCTTTTTGAAACTAATGCTTGGCCTTGGGCACTATTTCAGTACTTCTGAGACTAATTATGAAGGGTATTGTAGTTTGCATCTACAGATACGGGCAACAAGTTTAAAGTGGGTATTTCTGATAAACCAGCATCAAAGTGTCTTAAGACTGCCTGACTGTTGCTGAGTGTTTTCACAGACAGGCTCCTCTGTTCCTCTAGATGAGAAGACAAATGTAGCATGTGCCATCCTGTTGATGGTGTGTAGCAGGTTTTGATTCTCCTTGTTTTCTCCTCCAGGGCAACAAACCATGGATCTCTCTTCCTCGTGGAAAGGGTATCCGCCTTACCATTGCTGAGGAGAGAGACAAGAGACTGGCAGCCAAACAGAGCAGTGGATAAAATGATCTCTAAGTGACGTGACTGGGAGAGTCTTTTTACTTACGGATAATACTACATAATTAAAAGCCTCTTTAGTGTAGTTTGTGTTTGTTTGTTTGCTTTGATTTACATTTTCCTTTCTACTTTATAACATGAAAAGTAGATTGAATTTTCAGGCAGGCTTGGGCATTCTGGGATGTGAATCTGTGTCTCCTATAGGCTGGACCTGGGTGGTGGTGGGAGGAAGAACACATCAAACTTGGCAAAGAAGGAGCAGCAAGTAACAAAAGAATGGAGAGAGCCAGGGAAGCCCATAAGGCCAAGCTCCCTTACTTGGCTGGGACCTCATTTACGCTGTTCTCTTAGCCTTTTTTTAAGAAATGATTGCCCTCTTTGGTCTTCATTGCACTACCCATACACAAGCCTGGCTCATCTGTTTTTCCCATGTCTGTCCAGCTTTGGATACAGGTCATTATAAAGTTATGGGCTCTTGATGTTGTGAAGCAGTGCACTTGCTTGGACTTAGTCCTCTATCATTCTCCAGCTGCCACAGCATTCAGTCCTCAGTTCCATTCCTCAGGACTGCAAAAACATGTTTGCTTGCCAGTCTCAAGAAGAGGTGCCCCTGCTGCAAGGGGCCAGCTGTTTAGATCTGTTCCTCATTTTAAGCCCTGGGTCTCTTAACAAGAGTGTCAATTACCCTGCAGTGTGATAACAACCAGCTCTCCTTCCTGTTACCCTACAATGTGCGTCTTCCTGCTGAGAACCAAAACCACCTTGGCTGCCTATAGCAGGGCTTTTCAATCTTCATGCTATTGGGCCAGATAACTTGTGGGTGGCTGTCCTGTGTATTGTGGGATGTTGAGCAGCATCTCTGGCTTCTACCCGCCAGATGTTAACAACATGCCCTTCTGTTCTTCCCTGTTGTGATAACCAGAAACTGACTTGAGCCGTAGCCAGATCCCCCATGGGAGCAAAATTGCCCTGTGTTAAGAACCACTGCCCTCTAGATCTCACCATCACCTTCATTTAACATCTTATTGCAGACCACTTAATCTCCCTTGCCCCTCATGGCAGGATTTGGAGTCAAAAACAGTTGTTTTGGACGTCTTCCTCCATCTGAGGCATGATGAACCTGTGAAATCATTGCATATTTAACTGGGCATGTCTAATGATCATCTCTGGTGCCCAGGCCTGTGGTCCAGTAGATGAGGAAGCCTGCTGAGGAGCTGTGGCTTGGGACAGCGTCTCCACTCCTGGCTGCGTCCTGGGCTTGGAGTCAAGCAGTAGAATACTGACTGGTCTTGCCAAAGAACTGAGCAACATACAAACTAGTCGGCGAAAGTAGGAGGCACGCCCAGGTGTCTCCCAAGCCCAGGTTTGACCCCACAGGGCATCTCTGCCTTCCATATTGCGGACTAAAGCACAATTGGCTGGGGCCACAGGACTGCTGCTTAAGCAGAAGAAAGGGAATTTCTGCAGAACTGGGTCCAGCCAAATCCAGTGGGAGACGGGTGTGGAAGTGGGCTTGCCAGACAAGTTATTTCAGCCTAATTCTCTTGCCAGGAGTGGAGCTTATCCAGAAAGGTAGTTACGATGAGGGGCCAGATCAGAAGTAATCTTTATGGTGCCCCTTGAGAAACAGGCAGGGAAGACTGAAAGGCTAGAGGGCAGGGGTCTCTTGAGTGCTGGTGGATTCTCTTGCACTTTCTTTCTAGGTTTGTCCTGAGTCTCAGCAGACGATGGAAATGATTTGAATTTTAGCTAAGGAACCAAAGCAAATATGGGGGATGAAAGGCCTCCAAGTTGGTTCTTTCCACAAGTGCAGTGGTTTCCTAGATGCTGACTGGCCAGCCATCTTTTCCAAATGCGGAATTGGTGTTATTTGGCTGCATTCTATTCACATCACCAGAATTTTTAAACATTTTAAGTTTATTTTGGTTATTTGTTAAACTAGCACGGGGATTTTTTTTTTTTAAGCAACTAGTCCCAATGTGGGGAAGATTTCCATCCTCATACCAAGTTGTATTGGTGGACTTAGCGGAAGCAGCCTGTATCATTAGAATGAGCTACAGTTTCCAAATATATGGCTTGAATCTTTGTAGGCTTAAGAAGGCTTCCAATTTGATTCATAAAATCTTAGAGCTGGAGGGAATCTTAGAGATCATCTCAGCAGAAAGGCAGACAAATGGTCCCAAGATAAAACTGACTGAAGCAAGCAGAACTTTATTGGGTTTGGTTTACTTCCCTTGTGCCTTTAGCAGACTGGGCCTCATGCTCCACTCAGGGCAGCACAGCACAGATTTGAATGAGAACGAGAATACAAACAGCTAGGACTTGTGTAGAACCTTATAGTTCTACAAGAGCCCTCTTGATTCTTTGAGATCCAAATCCTGTGTTGTTTCTAAACCAGATGTTAAAGAAGGGCCATAGCCACCCCTCTGCCCCCTGACCCATGCCAATCAGCTCTATACAAAGTCTTTCCCATTTCACGGCAAATGCCGTCTTACCAGTTACTCAAGTCAAACACTTTGGACTTGTCCTTGATTCTACTCCTTTTCTTATGTTCCACACATAATTTTATTAGAAAATTCTGTTGGTTCTACCTGCAAAGTATATCCAGAGTCCACATTGGGTGATATTTAGGAATTATTGGTCATTTTTTACATGATAATCATAAAGAGTCCTTATCTTTCCGTGACACATAATGAAGGGTTTGCAGAAGAAATGACAAGCAATCTGGAATTTGCTTTAAAATAATCTAGTGGCTGAGGAATATCAATGAAACAGGATTGACCATGTACTGATAATGTTGAAGCTGGGTTATGAGTACATGGGGTTCATTACACCAGTCACAACACTTCTGTATATGTTTCTTTTTTTTTTTTGGCTGCATTGGATCTTCATTGCTGTGCATGGGCTTTCTCTGGTTGCAGAAAGCAGGATCTACTCTTCATTGCTGTGCGCAGGCTTCTCATTGCGGTGGCTTCTCTTGTTGCGGAGCACGGGCTTCAGTAGTTGCAGCACATGGGCTCAGTAGTTGTGGGGCACGGGCTTCAGTAGTTGCAGCACGTGGGCTCAGTAGTTGTGGAGCATGGGCTTCAGTAGTTGCAGCACGTGGGCTCAGTAGTTGTGGGGCACGGGCTTAGTTGCTCCACAGCATGTGGGATCTTCCCGGACCAGGGATTTATCTTTGGCTGTGTTGGGTCTTCGTTGCTGCGCGCAGGCTTTCTCTAGTTGCGGTGAGTGGGGGCTACTCTTCGTTGCGGTGCGCAGGCTTCTCATTGCGGTGGCTTCTCTTGTTGCAGAGCATGGGCTCTAGGCACACGGGCTTCAGTAGTTGTGGCTCACAGGCTCAGTAGTTGCAGCGCACACATTTAGTTGCTCCGCAGCATGTGGGATCTTCCCGGACCAGGGCTCAAACCCGTGTCCCCTGCATTGGCAGGCAGATTCTTAACCACTGCACCAACAGGGCAGTCCCCTCTGTATATGTTTGACATTTTTCACAATAAACTTATAAAGGGACAAAAAAATGGTAAGGTGTCTGCCCTCCCCCAGCCCCCAAACAATATCAGACCACTTCTCATCACCTGCATTGCTACTACCCTGGTCTGAGCCACCAACAACTCTGGCCTACATTATAGATTATAACATTAACCCCTGACTGGCTTCCTGGCTTCCATCCTTACCTCCCTACAGTCTCAACCCAGCAGCCAGAGGAACTCTGTTTAAAGTGTGTAAGTTAGGTCACTCCTCTGCTCAGAGGCCCCAGTGGCTCCCATCCCACTCAGACTAAAATCCACCGTCATCACAAGGCCCCATGAGGCCCCCTACAATCTGGCCTCTGACTTCATCTCCTACTACTCTCCCCCTGGATCAATCTGTGCCAGCCACACTGGCCTCCTGCTGTTTATTTTTTGTTTGTTTCGTTTTTGTCTTGTTTTTTTTAGTGTTTTGTTTCTCCTGCTGTTTCTTGAACAAGAGAGGTACTCTCCTGTCTTAGCACCTTGCATGGACTCTATACAGCTAGTTTATATTATGAACTTTCAAATATATAGGAAAAGCCAAAAGAGTAGTACAGTGATCACCTGTATAGACACTAGCTAGATTCAATAATAGTTAACGTTTTGTCATATTTGCTTTATTTCTCTGTGTAGACATGTACACACACACACACACACACCTATTTTTTGAACCCTTTGAAAGTCAGTTGAAGACATCATGACCTTGAGTTCCTGGTGCCAAGAAATGTCAAGTGCTGGCTCTCGGGGGCTCCACTCAAGGAGTTAATTTCCACGTTACCTTGGGTAACTGGACACCCAAGAGAGATGCTGTCTTTTCAGGGAGGACTTATCCATCCTAAATCAGGGAAATCCACTCATCTGCCCCAGGTTGTTGGGCCTGGAAAATTCCCCAAACCCAAAGATCAATCCTAAAGGCCAAAGAGAGAATGAAAAGTGAAAAGGTTTGATTTGCTCAGGCAGGAGTTTGTGGGCCAATTTTTTTTCTCTACCATTTTGATTTCTGAGGATGTGGTACTGTTTGGACAATAAATAATAATAATAAAGAATGTTCCCAAGAGACAACAAATAGCCTTTATTAATAATAATAATAATAACAACAACAACAGAAAGAAGAAACTTCTCAAGAGCCAACAGCTTTTCAGTTTATTCCAGGGACTTTCGTAGGGATATGCTCATGTATTTTTCTTAGCTTTTCTAGCAATGGTGAACGTGTATAATTAGTGGTGTGCTGGTACATCTTAAACATCTAGCTCTCTGGAAAAAATGTGTGTGTGTGTGTGTGTGCGTGCGTATCTACGTAGGTTTATTGTACATTTTACTGGTATAAAGGATGTATAGGGCTTCCCTGGTGGCGCAGTGGTTAAGAATCCGTCTGCCAATACAGGGGACACAGGTTCGAGCCCTGGTCCGGGAAGATCCCACATGCCGCAGAGCAACTAAGCCCGTGCGCCACAACTACCGAGCCTGCGCTCTAGAGCCCGCGAGCCACAACTACTAAGCCCGCATGCCACAACTACTGAAGCCCGCATGCGTAGAGCCCATGCTCCGCAACAAGAGAAGCCACCGCAATGAGAAGCCCACACACCGCAATGAAGAGTAGCCCCTGCTCACCACAACTAGAGAAATGCCGCGCGCAGCAACGAAGACCCAACACAGCCAAAAATAAATTTTAAAAAATAAATAAATAAAAGGATGTATAACACAATTTGCAAATAATAAATTAGGCAAGACTCTTTACTGTGAATTCCATATAGCCAGTTGATTCTCACAGAATGTTTTCATTGATTTTTGCCAAACTCTTGTATCCATATCAACCTATCATCATGGTAGCAATTGACAAAGAAATGTAGTTCTGACAAGTGTTGGTATTTTTGTTTGCATTAACAAATAAGACAAAAGTGAAACAACCAAGACATATGTTAGAACTTCACTCATTTGTCAATGACATGAACAACTTATTTGCTGAATCAGATAATACTTTTCAAATACTGAGAGAATGTTTCCGTATTTTTTTTGTACAATTTACAATGTAATGGCTACAAGACACAACACGTTTCTAAGTTTTATCAGCATTTTAACATTTTTCTCCATCAGTTCCTTAACTCTAGACAATCAACAAAACAGTAATCAAGTCCTGATTTGTAGTGTTTACCAATTTCCAAGGCCGATTTCAAGCTACCACCATGAACAGGCAGCTGGGAAGAAGTTAGCAGTAGCACACCATTATATAGCATTCCTACCGTGAGGATACAGCAGGCGCAAATAACCTCAAGATTATAGATAATAGTAAAATGTAGCAAAATAATTAGGAAGTGATGAGTTTTTAGTATTTATTTATTACCTCTGTATTGAATATAAGTTACTTAATTGTAAGTTTATATATTAAGATTTAGAATTTTTTCTAATTGCTTATTCTTTTATTGGAGTATAATTGCTTTACAATGTTGTGTTAGTTTCTGCTGTACAATGAAGTGAATCAGCTATATGTATACATATATCCCCTCCCTCTTGGACCTCCCTACACTGCCCCCATCCCACCCATCTAGGTCATCACAGAGCACCGAGCTGAGATCCCTGTGCTACACAGCAGGTTCCCACTAGCTACCTATTTTACACATGGTAGTGTATACTTCTGTCACACCTAATCTCCCGATTCATCCCACGCTCCCCTTCACCCCCTGTGTCCATATGTCCGTTTTCTATGTCTGTGTCTCTATTCCTGCCCTGCAAATAGGTTCATCTGTACCATTTTTCTAGATTCCACATATATGCGTTAATATGCGATATTCTTCTCTTTCTGACTTCATTCTGTATGACAGACTCTAGGTCCATCCATCCACATCTCTACAGATGACCCAATTTCCTTCCTTTTTATGGCTGAGTAATATTCCATTATATATATGTACCACATCTTCTTTATCCATTCATCAGTTGATGGACATTTAGGTTGCTTCCATGTCCTGGCTATTGTAAATAGTGCTGCAATGAACATTTTGGTACATGACTCTTTTTGAATTATGGTTTTCTCAGGGTATATGTCCAATAGTGGGGTTGCTGGGTCATATGGTAGTTCTATTTTTAGTTTTTTAAGGAAACTCCATACTGTTCTCCATAGTGGCTGTATCAATTTACATTCAGACCAGCAGTGCAAGAGGGTTCCCTTTTCTCCACACCCTCTCCAGCATTTATTGTCTGTAGGTTTTTTGAATTGTGTCACTTCCTCTTCAAAGCTTCTTGTTCAAACACTGCCTGTAGAATCAGGTCCAAATGCCTAGGCTACCCTTGCAAGCCCTCCCCAGTGTGGTCCTAAGCTATTTTCTCAATAGGGGAAAACACACTAGCTCCCGATTCCCAGGTTTCTATTCCCTGCAACTTCTTTCTTGGAGTCAGACCCACATAGTCACCTGCCACCCAGAGTCTCCTCTTGGACGTCTCCTCAGCATGTCCCAAGTAGAATGCATCCTTTTCCTCTCCCTCCCGCCCCCACAGTGCTTCTATTCCTATAGTCAATGATTTTCTTTTTGGCCCTCAAATTTACCCTGTTCTTGTCTCTCTTCATATTATTTGGACACTTTTTTCTTCCAGGAACATTTTGTTTTTCGCTCCATTCTCCTGCATGCCCCTCCCCTATCTGTTTTTTCTGGCGGACTCTCACCCATCCTTCCAGTCTCAGCTGAGATGTTGCTTCCTCTGGAAAACCTCTGGGAAGAGTAGGGGCCCACAGCCCACCATTTCCCTGTTCTTCTCATCATGGAATTTACCACACTGTATTATAATTGTCTATTCAATTGTCTGTCTTTTCCAGGAGACTGCGAGGTCCTAAAGGCTAATCTTGCTCACCACTGTATCCCCAGTATCTAGCCCAGTAACTGGCACATTGTGAGTGCTGAATGAATGAATGAACGAGAGGTATATCTTGCAGTTCCCCTACAAGCCCTTCCCTCCATCTGTCTTGTATCCTTACTGCACACCTTGTACTTTTTCATTTAAAAAAAAAAAGCCACAGTTTTTGCTTGTGCTTAAGGGGACAAGGTCAGAAAATGTCACTTTCTCAAATCGGAACTAATACAATCAACAATGAATAGATGAGATCAGCCATCTGCAAAATAATCCACTTTAAGGGTTGGTTTGTAAATGTGGTACCAATGAGACAAGGGTGCTTCTCAGGTCTCTATGGTGACCAGCATGTTGCCACAGGCTGGGAATGTGCCAAATATAAAGAAAGCAATAATGTCAATCAATTGTAACCTGATTGCTGGAGATAATGCTGTATAAGCAGGAGGGCCCTTGTCTACAGGAGGTCTTGAAAAGAGTTGAGCCAAAGAGTGACCCATTTTCTGTGTTTGATCGTCATCAAGTGCTACATGCAGTACTTTGCAGTTTACAAAGCACCTCTGTGTGTTACCTCAGTGGATCTCCATGATGACCCTGCCAAGTGGGCCTTATTCATCATTTTACAGATGACAAAAATAAAGTTCAGGGAGGTGAGTCAACTTGCCCTAAATCACTCCCTACCACTAATATCCACACCTTTACTAAGCCCACAGGGAGTGAGAGGTTTATGAACCCAAAGACAGAAATACCTCTAGGGCAGAGATAGAAAGTTCTTGCCGTGACCAGGTGGTCAACCCACCCACTTGGGTTCAGTCTGATTCTGTGCTCAGTTAACAGCTGTTGGCTTTGAAGAGGTTTGACTCAGGGCCTTGGGAGGTGGGTAGGAGTGGTGTGGGGGAGGATTGCTGCCAGGCCAGTCTTTTGTTCATTCAGCAAACATTCACTGGACAACTACTATGTGCACAACAGTGCTAAGAGATTGGAATATAGTGGTGAATGAGACACAGAACTCCTCCCCAAACTGACGGCCTAATTCCAGGAGCCTGACAAGTAAATGTTTATAAATATGGTGTGATGGACGCTTTGAGAAGGGAAACACAGGGCGCTCTGGGGACCCATAGAAAAGCCATCTACAGTGGTCTGGGGGAGGGTCTAGGAAGGCTTCCCAGGGGAATCGATGCCTGAGCTGACAACGGAAGGGACTTAGCAATAGAAAAAGGGGCTGGAGGAACCAGAGGATGGGAAGAACTTTCCAGGGTTAGATAATCAACAAGGACCTACTGTATACCACAGGGAACTAAACTCGATATTACGTAATAACGTATAATGGAAAAGATTCTGAAAAAGAATATATATATATATATATATTTATATATATAACTGAATCGCTATGCTGTACACCTGAAACTTACACAATATTGTAAATCAACTATACTTCAACACAATTTAAAAAAAAAAAAACTTTCCAGGGAGAGAGTGAAAAAGCTGGGGGGGCGGGGGGGGGCGAGAGTTTGTGGCAATGAAAAGAAGGGAAAAGATGTGGTGGTGGGGGGGTTGTGAGATGTGAGCCTGGAGAGAGAATCATAAAATCCAAAGTAATATAATAATAACCTCATAATAATAATGTCTAATACAATATAAGAAGATCCACGATGTTATTAATCGTAATTATTAATCATTAGTTGATTCAATCAATAATAGTTTATATGACTGATACTGCTAAGTTTATAATCATAAGATCTCACTTGCAGTGAATGACTAAAGCACATCTTCTCAGGTCACGGAGCTCAGTGCGTTCCACACACTACCTTCTGTCAGTCTCACAACAAGTCTACCAGGTAGGTGCTGCTATTGTCCTACTTTACAAATGAGAAAACTGCAGGTCAGAGAGTTTAAGAAGTGTACTGAAAGTCACATTCGCTATTAGGTGGCTGGTCTGACATCAGGATCGTGGTTTAATATCGACTCTAGAAGGCATAAATTATGAATTTGGGATTAACATATACACACTACTATATATAAAATAGATAAACAACAAGGATCTACTGTATCGCACAGAGAACTATATCCGATATATTTTTTTTATTTTATTTATTTATTTATTTTTGGCTGCGTTGGGTCTTCATTTCTGTGCGAGGGCTTCCTCTAGTTGCGGCAAGCGGGGGCCACTCTTCATCGCGGCCGATATTTTATAATAACCTATAAGGGAGAAGAATCTGAAAAAGAATATATAATTATATGTGTATATATATATATATATATATGCATATATATATACATATATATATATATATCACTGTACTGTCTACCTGAAACTAACACAACATTGTAAATCAACTGTACTTCAATTAAAAACATGTATATAGACTCCAGAACCTATCCTGGAAAATGGCTTGCTTAATAGCACAGTGCCTCATCACACGTGTATAGGAATTTGGACTTAATCTTTCAATTAATTAATTAATTTATTAATTTATTTATTATTTTTGGCTGCATCGGGTCTTCGTTGCTGTGCGCGGGCTTTCTCTAGTTGCAGCGAGCGGGGGCTACTCTTCTTGAGGTGCAGTGGCTTCTCATTATGGTGGCTTCTTTTGTTGCGGAGCATGGGTTCTAGGCGCGCGGGTTTCAGTAATTGTGACACGTGGGCTTAGTAGTTGTGCCTTACAAGCTCTAGAGCGCAGGCTCAGTAGTTGTGGCACACGGGCTTAGTTGCTCCGCGGCATGTGGGATCTTCCCGGACCAGGGCTCAAATCCGTGTCCCCTGCGTTGGCAGGCGGATTCTTAACCACTGTGCCACCAGGGAAATCCTGGACTTAATCTTAAGAGAAAGTCATAGAAGAGTTTTGGGCAGAGAAGAGACACCCAGATTTTGTTTTCAAAAGCTCACCCTGGCTGCGGGGTGGAAGATGGACTGGAAGGGAGGTAATAGAGGCAGAGAGGGCAGGGGAAGGCTTTGCTTTCTACTCCCTCTCTCAAATGGTGATGGCTTGGACTGGGGAGGTGGTGGTAGGGATGGAGAGAAGGCAGTGGATTCATGAAATATGTAGGAGGTAACATTGACAGGCCCTGGTGCCTGATGGGATGTGGGGAGTGAGGGCAAGGAAAACTTTGAGGATGCCTCCTGGGGCTCTGGCTTAAGCAAATGGATAAATGGAGGAGCCATTCCTCGAGAAGAGGAGCACGAGAGGAGGAAGAGGTTTCAGGGAAGAAGACACCCATGCAGTTCACACTGCAGGGAGAGCACCAAGTGATCCAAGAGGCAGCTGGAGAGATGGTTCTGGAGCCCAGAGAAGAGGTGTGGATCAGGCATCAGGAAAAAGAAGGCATCAGCCATGGAGGGATGAGGTCTCCCAGGTGCGCACAGTGAGCAAGGCAAGGGCAGATGTACCCAACCCGTTTGTAGAAGAACCAAGGGTAAAGGGGCTGCAGGGAACAGCAAAGAGTTGGCTTGCTTCTCTGGGAGGAGACAGCGGGCAGACCTGAGGTAGATTAGAGACTTCAACTTCTTGAACTGAAAGGACCTTTGGAAGGTATTTAGTTCAAACCTCTCTCTCAATTATAGATGCCTCCACAAAGAGGGACACTGGGCAGCCCCATTGCCAATTTGAGCACTCATGTATTTTGTAGCAAGGATGAGGGCTGGGGGGCTGGGTCTTCAGCTATGTGGAGGGCTACTGAGAGCCAATCCCACTCCCTCAACCCATCCCAGTCTGCCTTGGGATACAAGGCTCTCACCTGTGTGACAAGGGTTTGATCCAACTGTTTGAAGAGACAGTATAGCATAGTGGTTTAGCATATGGCCTTTTTTAAAAAAAATAGCTCAGTCTCTCTCTTTTTTGTTTTTTAAATTAATTAATTTATTTATTTATTTTTGGCTGCGTTGGGTCTTCGTTGCTGCGTGCAGTCTTTTTCTAGTTGTGGCGAGCAGGGGCTACTCTTCATTGCGGTGCGCGGGCTTCTCATTGCGGTGGCTTCTCTTGTTGCAGAACATGGGCTCTAGGTGCGCAGGCTTCAGTAGTTGTGGCACGCGGGCTCAGTAGTTGTGGCTTGCAGGCTCTAGAGCACAGGCTCAGTAGTTGTGGCACACGGGCTTAGTTGCTCCACGGCATGTGGGATCTTCCTGGACAAGAGCTCGAACCCATGTCACCTGCACTGGCAGGCGGATTCTTAACCACTGTGCCACCAGGGAAGTCCCAGTCTCTCTTTTTTAAAATTTATTTTTATTATTTTTTAAATCTTTAATTGAAGTATAGTTGATTTACAGTGTTGTGTTAGTTTCTGGTGTACAGCAAAGTGATTCAGTTATACATATATACATATTTTTTCATATTCTTTTCCATTATGGTTTATTACAGGATATTGAATATAATTCCCTGTGCTATACAGTAGGACCTTGTTTTTAAGCATATGGCCTTTACAGCAAGACTGCCTGCGTTCAAAACCTCCACCAACATGCACTAGCTGTGTGACGTTGGGCAAGTCAATTTACCCCCTAACGCGATTCTCAGACTTCCCATCTGTAAAAAGGGATAATAATTGTACCAACCTCATAGCGTTTGTTGTGAGGATAAAATGAACTAGAACAGGGACTTCCTTGGTGGCACAGTGGTTAAGAATCTGCCTGCCAATGCAGGGGACATTGGTTCGAGCCCTGGTCCAGGAAGATCTCACATGCCATGGAGCAACTAAGCCCATGAGCCACAACTACTGAGTCTGTGCGCCACAACTACTGAGTCTGTGCACCACAACTACTGAAGCCCATGTGCCTATGGCCCGTGCTCCACAACAAGAGAAGCCACCGCAATGAGAAGCCTGCGCACCACAACAAAGAGTAGCGCCCACTCACCACAACTAGAGAAAGCCCATGCGCAGCAACGAAGACCCAACACAACCAAAAATAAATAAATAAATAAATTTATTTTTAAAAAAATGAACTAGAACATTCCCTGGCAGGTAGTAAACTCTATTGAATGTTAGCTGATCCTGGCCAACAAGAATGTATCTGACCCATTACAGTTTCCAAATCCAAATTCTCCAGGGCCCAATTGCTCAATAAAAATGCTTAGGGCAGGACTTCCCTGGTGGTGCAGTGGTTAAGAATCCGCCTGCCAATGCAAGGGACACGGGTTCGAACCCTGGTCCAGGAAGATCCCACATGCCGCGGAGCAACTAAGCCCGTGCGCCACAACTACTGAGCCTGCGCTCTAGAGCCTGCAAGCCACAATTACTGAAGCCCGCGTGCCTAGATCCCATGCTCTGCAACACGAGAAGCCACCGCAATGAGAAGCCCGCGCACCGCAGTGAAGAGGGTAGCCTCCCGCTCCTCGCAACTAGAGAAAGCCGGCGCGCGGCAACGAAGACCCAACGCAGCCAAAAATAAATTAATTTTTTAAAATGTTTAAAAAAATGCTTAGGGCATTCGTATAGCAGGAACAACAACAAAAGTGTTTGAGGAAAGAATATGATAGCTGATATTTCAAAAGACTCCATCAAAGGAGTCATCACAGGAAAAAACCGAACTTGGTTGGACTTTCCCTTTTTACATTCTGTGGTAAGTTCTACTCTGAATCACCTACTGATAGCAGTAGTATTGAGTGTAGATTTGGTGGGGGGGGGTGGTTTACAGGTAGAATCTACATCTTTTCAGTAGTTAGAGTCTCTGGATCATAGTCTCATATAATCCCATTTGAGCCTCTCCTCAAGCCTGCGAGGGAGGTGTCATTTATATCTTTCTTTGTAGAGGTAGAAAATAAGGCTCAGAGAGGTCAAGAGTCTTGGCCCAAGTTCACACAATGAATAGGGATGGGGCTGGATGGAAACCCAGGCAGTCTGTTGCCTGAGCCTCCCATGAAGTGGAGGGTTGGTGTTTGTGGTTCTGGAGGGGAGTTCCTCGGCATGGGCCTATTGGTCCCATGTAAGGGGAATTCATGTTTTCATGCAAGGAGTAAGGGAGTAAGGAGGCCCTGGTGGTAGGCCCCAGGCCAGGGTGATTCAGGCAGAAGGCAAAGATGGCTGTTTTGGAAAGCCCCCTCCTTGGGGGCCATATGTTCACAATCAGTATGTGTACCACTGGGGTGGCAGGGGCGGGCTGTCCTGGTCAGTGGCCAAGCCAGATGTTTGTCATGTGACTCCCCACAGCGCAGAGCTTGCTACCACTCACCATATGGGAATTTGTGTGCCATAGCTCCAACCAGCTTCATCCCTTAATTCAGAAGGTTTCAAAGATCCTCTGGGCCGAGGCTGGCCCAAGGCAGAGCCAGGGAGGAAGAAGGTTGGCCTCCCATCCTCTCACAACTCCCTGTTGGGGCCCGTTTCCTCGCACATGACTTTCTTTCCCTCACACTCTTTCTATGCCCACATGCTCCCTGTCCTCCTGCAGCTTTCCCCACCGTAGGACGCCCACTAAGGCCTGCCTGGCCATTGGCTCCATGTCACCCTGCCTGTTGTGAAGGATGAATCCCTTTGCCCCTCTTTTCCTCCTAACAAAGCCCCACTCATCCTTACAGTCCCCTCCAATGTTGGTTGGCCCTCCTATGAAGCTTCTTCAGCTTCCCCAGAAAGGGAAAGGCAGAGGGGCAAGTGCTCAGGGAGCACATACTCTGTGTCAGCTGTAGCCCTGGGGGTTTTACATACCTCACCTCATTCAATCTTCACAGCAGCCCTGTGAGGTTCTACAGGTAAAGGAACCCAGGTTCGGTGATGGAAAGCAACCTGCGCAAGGTCTCACAGCCGAGAAGGGCAGGGATCTAGCACAATTTAACTCCCAAATTCCTATGAACTTGAACTCTCTCCGGATTATACCGCACTGCCTGTCCCAGGACACGTTCCTCCTTGATCACCTTCAACTCCTTTCTTTTTATCCTACCACATGTCCAATCCATCAGCAAATCCCATTGGCTCTACCTTCAAAGTATATCCAGAATCTACCACTTCACCATCTCCACAGGCACCACCCTGGTCTAAGCTCCCATCATCTTTCACCTGGATTACTACAGTGGTACCCTAACTGCTCCTTTGCCCCCCCCTCCCACCGTGCTCCTAACTGCTTCACCCTTGCCCCTCACCACCCTCCGCCTCAACACACACACAGTCTATTTATCACACAGAAGCTAGAGGGAGCCCATTAAAACACAAGTCAAATCATGTGTCTTCAACTCAAAATCCTGCCCTGGCTCTTGTTTCACTTACAGTGTCCGTCCTTATGTTGACCTACATGGCCTGTGTGCTCTGTTTCTGCCTCTCTCCTAACCCTCTCTCCCTTGCTCACTCTGCTCTGGCTATTCTGGACTCACTGCTGCTCCTCTGGATACACCAGACATGGTCTTGTTTCAGGGCCTTTGTACATACTGTTTCTTCTGCCTGGAACATTCTTGGAAATCTGCACAGCTTGCTGCCTCACTTCTTTCAAGTCTTCATTCAAATGATACCTTCTCAGTGAGACTTTCACCATCACCCTGTTTAAAATTTTCCACCCCTGCCCTACCAACGCTTCCTGTTCCTACTTGCCTGTTTTATTTTTCTCCCTTGTTTGCACTTATCACCAATTGTGATGGCTCATTTTATGTGTCAACTTGACTGGGCCATGGGGTGCCCAGATATTTAACTAAACATTATCTCTGGGTGTGCCTGTGAGGGTGTTTCTGTATGAGATTAACATTTGAAACCGTAGACCTGAGAAAAGCAGATTGCCCTCTCCAATGTGAATGGGCCTCACCCAATCCATTGAAAGCCTGAATATGATAAAAGGTTGAGGAAGAAAGAAATCCTTTCTCTCTGTGTGAGGGATATCAGTTCCCTCTTGCCTTTGGACTTGGACTTGGACTGGAACTATCTATACCATTGGCTCTCCTGGGGCTCCAGCTTGCCCACTGCACGTCTTGGACTTCTCAAGCCTCCAAAATTGCGTGAGCCAATTCCTTATAGTAAATCTCTTTATGTATGTATACACATCCTATTGGTTCTGTTTCTCTGGAGAACCCAGACAAATACACCAACCAACAGTATACTTTCATTATTTAAGAAAAAAATTGTTGGTCTCCCTCCATGCCAACGTAAACTTCATGAAGGCAGGGATTTTTGTCCGTTTTGTTCACTGCTGTATCCTCAGCACAATGCCTGGTACTTAATAAATATATGTTGAATGAATAATGGCCCTTATAATTGTACCTTGTTTGTGTGTCTTGTGTATGTGTGTGGGTGTGTGTGTGTGTCTCCCAGGAGTCTGTGACATACTGCACCACAGAATGGCCTTTGCAGCCCTAATGCCAGGCAAAGTGCCCACCACCAAAAGTGCCCAGTACATATTGAATGAAATGCCTTGATATGATCCATCCAGAATGTTGAGCTTCCAGAACCAAACAGGTGCGGACAAAGAATGTTGCCTGCCATTCCAGTAAACATCAAATGTTGCCGCCATCAAGCCATAAGCCACTGCAGCCTCCCCCCACATGCATCCCTTCAAGGTGCACCCTGAGGGGAATTCAGATGGAGAAAACCAGAAAACATTCCTTTGCTTTGGATACTGACTGGCCTTAGATAGTTAAGATGCATATCTAAGGAAGAATTTCAATGACCCCAGACTCTTGCATCTACTCATGCGTAGAAAAAGCACTAAAATAATTAACTGAGATAGCTGATCCTCATGACTAGCAGTAACTTTTCCCAAGATGTATGCTTGACATTATGTATTTCCCAGGCCAAAAAAAAAAAAAAAAATTCCTGTGTATCCTGGCCCCTCCCCTACCTCTTTAGGAGCAGCTCCTGAGAGCCATGTGAGAGGCTGACTCCCGGGCTACAGTCCTCAGTAAGGTCCCCCTCCCCCCCCCCACCCCCACCCCCATCCCCCCAAACTTAACTTGAAACTGTTAGGTTGTGTGTTTTTCTTCAATGGGCGCAGGACAGAGCCCTCCTCAGTACCCTCCTCAGTACCGAGTGCAGGAAGACTCCCTCTCTGTTTCCCCCACCCCGCCCCAAACCCCAACCTCGGCTCAGCCACTTCCGCCCGGCCTCCCTCCCTCCCTCCCTTGCCTCTTCCCTCCCTTCCCCCAGCCAAGCCCTCCGCGCCCGCCCGGGTACAGGCGATTATCTGGGGGTGGTAATTATTGCGAGTAAATTGGAAGTTGTTTTGCCCAGGGCTGTGTCTCACGCAGGTCGATTTGTATGCTTCCTGGGCACTTGTGACAATCCAGAAATGCCATAGCAACGGCCCCGGCGCCACCGGGCTCCGGGCGGCCGGCAGGGCCGGGGGCACAGCCGCACTCCCAGGCCGGCCTCCCGGAGCCTCGTTTTCCCCGTTGCTACCACCGGATGTTATACTAACCCGCACGCGGGCTGTCGTGGGGCAGAAACAAGATAATGGCCGGAACAGTTTGTACAACTGTAAATCGAGGGCCGGTTTTGAGAACAATGATTATTCTTCTCTGTGGGATTGTCTCCTTTCCCATTTATTTCTCCCCGCCTTTCTGCGGCTCCCCCTGCCGCCTCGCCCCCGCCCGGAGCCAGCGCCTGCCAGATTCCCCCGCCGCCGCAGGAGCGAGGGCCCTGCTGGCCCGCCTTTGTTCAGTGCAAAAATCACGGCCCCTGAACACCTTTTGGCGATGAGGCCCACAGAGATACTGCCAGCTCATCCCGCGGGGGCCAAGCCACTGATTAAATTGTATTCACTCTGCCTTTCGGTCATTCAGATGGGCTGGGACGAGGCCAGCTGGAATTAGTGACAAATTTGAAGCAGAGAATATTGACAAAGAAAGGACGTTTTATTGCCTGCAATGACACGCGATAATTCAAAGGAGGCTCCCTGAGTGTTTCCAAAGAGAGATTTAGTCAGGGAATAGATAAGACTTTTGCTAATTATTTGGATAGACGCAGACCTTAAAGTCCTTAAAATCAGTTTTGTTCCTTCCAAGGAGATGAAAAACAACCCTTCCTTCTCCAATCGCCTCCTCTGTATCTAAATCTGAGATCCTGACCAAGAGAAGGCTTTGAAAACAAGAAAGCACTGTTGAACTATTCATTCATTCCAAACATTTTTTAAGCACCTACTATGTGCCAGAACTATTGCGGGTATTGGACATCCAGATATGGAGCTAATGTTCTAGAGGAGGAACAGACAGTATGGAAGTAAACAGAAAGGAGATAAGTTTAAATAGTAGTAAGGGCTCTAAAGGATATAAACAGGAAGGTCTCGAGGGAGAGGTGGCTGAGATTTAAATGATAAGGAGCCAGCCATACTAAGATTTTAGGGGAAGGTGTTCCTGGCAGAGGGAATAGCAAATGTAAAGACCCTCTGTGGAAATGGGCTTGGTAGTTCCAAGAAGAGAAAGCCAATGTGGTTGAGGTGAAATGAACAAACAAGATGAGATTCGGACAGGCCAGGTCTCTAGGGATTTGCAGGCCACAGTAAGGAGTTTGCATGGTATTTTCAGTGCATTGTGAACTCACTGAAAGGTCTTAAGCAAAGGCGTGATGTGATCTGGTTTATATTTTTAAAAAAGATTATTGGCTGCTGTTTGAAGAACGGATTAGATTTTCCTAATAAGAAAAATGGACTGGGAGACAGGAATAGGAGTACAGGGGCTGGTTAGGAAGCCATTGGTAAATGCCAGGTGGCTTAGGCTTGGGTGCTTGCAGTTGGGTGGGGAGAGGTGGAGAGCTTCAGGATGTATTTTGAAGACAGAGCCCACTGGGCTTGGTGGTGGATTGGATGAGGGACAGAGAAGAGACAGCGTTTCTAGTTTCTGGGTTTGGGACTTGAGCAACTGAGTGGATGGTGGTGTCATATATAGAGATGGGGAAGACTGGAGCAGATCAGGTTTGAGGGTTGGGAATCGATACTTCTCTTTTGGATGTTTTCAGTGTGAGATCTCAGGGACGCCTTGGTACAGGAGTCTGGGGCTCAAGTGAGAGGTTTGGACCCAAGAAAGACATTTGGGAGTCCTTAATATTTAGCTAAGAGTTCTGAGAATTCTTGGTGACTTGTTCAAAGCTAACAGTAGGCTAGAACAGAAACGGGGGATGGGGGTGGGGATAAATGCCTCCCTCCCTGCCTCCAAAACAATACCCTTGCCCTCCACTTGAATGCCCTTGACCTGTCTCAGTGAAGACTTACTCTCAGGGGAGATGCAAAATAAAACTATCAGGTATGCCTTTTTAATAGTTAGAAAGGTGAAGATCAAAAGGTTGGAAAACACTGTTAGCAAAGATGTGGGGAAACAGCACCCTCATATATTGTTCATGCGAATGTAAGTTTGCCCATCCCTTATGGAGGGCAATTTAGCAGGTTCTATCAAAATGAGAAAGACACAAACACTTTGACCCAACAATTCCACTTTTAGGAAATTATCCTACAGATATACTCACACATATTCACAGAAATGCATGTACCAGGATACTTATTGCCGCAATGTTTGTGATAGCAAAAGATTGGAAAAAATATCCATCAACGAGACTGTTCAAATAAATTAAAATGCACTCTTACAATGGCATATATGCAGCCATTAAAACAAAGGAAGCTCTTGATGTTTTTATTTACTATTTTTTAATTGAGATGAAATTCACATAACATTAACTTCACTATTTTAACCATTTTAAAGTGTAAAATGCAGTGTCTTTATGTTTCTTTTTTTTAACATTTTTATTGGAGTATAATTGCTTTACAATGGTGTCTTAGTTTCTGATTTATAACAAAGTGAATCAGTTATACATACACATATGTCCCCATATCTCTTCCCTCTTGCCTCTCCCTCCCTCCCACCCTCCCTATCCCACCCCTCTAGGTGGTCACAAAGCACCGAGCTGATCTCCCCATGCGATGCAGCTGCTTTCCACTAGCTATCTATTTTACATTTGGTAGTGTATATGTGTCAATGCTACTCTCTCACTTCGTTCCAGCTTACCCTTCTCCCTCCCCGTGTCCTCAAGTCCATTCTCTATGTCTGCGTCTTTATTCCTGTCCTGCCCCTAGGTTCATCAGAACCTTTTTTTTTTTTTTTTAGATTCCATATATATGTGTTAGCATACGGTATTTGTTTTTCTCTTTCTGACTTACTTCACTCCGTATGACAGACTCTAGGTCCATCCACCTCACTACAAATAACTCAATTTCGTTTCTTTTTATGGCTAATATTCCATTGTATATATGTGCCACATCTTCTTTATCCATTCATCTGTCGATGGACACTCAGGTTGCTTCCATATCCTGGCTATTGTAAATAGTGCTGCAGTGAACATTGTGGTACATGACTCTTTTTGAATTGTGGTTTTCTCAGGGTGTCTTTATGTTTTTATGTGAAACACTGTCCAAGATATATTGGTAAGTGCCTACCCTCACTCACCTTCGGTTCCCACTTCTGCTGGTGATAGTGGGAGGGACTTTTTCCAATGGGTATCTTTGAAAAGCCTCCATGACCCAGGACGCTGAGAGGGTTTGTTGCTAGGGAAAGGTGGCGGTAATATATTAATCAGTGGTTCTCAGACTGCTGCACATTAGTGTCACCTGGGGAGATTTTTAAAATGCCCTTGCCCAGGCTCCACCTCTAGAGATTTTTGATTTAATTAGTCAGGAGTGGGGCCTGGGCATGATTTTTTAAATTGAGGTGTAATTAACACATGGTAAACTGCATAGGTCTTTTTTAAAAATTTATTTTAATTTATTTATTTTTGGCTGTGTTGGGTCTTCTTTGCTGCGTGCAGGCTTTCTCTAGTTGCGGCGAGCGGGGGCTACTCTTCGTTGTGGTGTGCCGGCTTCTCATTGCGGTGGCTTCTCTTGATGTGGAGCACGGACTCTAGGCGCAAGGGCTTCAGTAGTTGCAGCATGCAGGCTCAGTAGTTGAGGCACACGGGCTCTAGGGCACGTGGGCTTCAGTAGTTGTGACGTGTGGGCTCAGTAGTTGTGGCTCGCAGGCTCTAGAGTGCAGGCTCAGTAGTTGTGGCACATGGGCTTAGTTGCTCCGTGGCATGTGGGATCTTCCTGGACCAGGGATCGAACCCGTGTCCCCTGCATTGGCAGGCGGATTCTTAACCACTGCGCCACCAGGGAAGTCCCCAATCATTTTCTTGTTGATTTGTAGGAACTCTGTATATATTCTGGATACTAGTCCTTTGTCAGATACATGTATTGCAAATATAATCACTGTTTAAAAGATCCCCAGTGATTCTAACGTGAATCTAGGGTTGAGAACTCCTGGTACACTAAAGATCAGCCCCAGAGGCTCCCTACTTTTATGGGTCTCCAAATCTGCCCCCTGACAACTATGCCTGAGGACTGGTTCTTCAATCTATGTGAACATCCAGGTCTGTGAGGATTTTAGGAGTGAGGGGTGCCTTGTCAATCTTCCTCCTGTGGATCTGTCTGGCTTCTTGGACAGGTCTATTCATCTGAATTGTTCTCTTATCCTCTGATATGAGACCTTGGGTAAGTGTTTTCTTGTCTCCACCCTAAAATTTTCCTCATGTGAAACTTGACCTTATTGCTTGACCCATTCTTACCACGTTGAGATGGTGTGTGTCAAAGGGACAAAGATAAGTTTTCTCCTGAATGGAGCAAGCTATATCCCAGGCACAGAAGGAGTGTGAATTTCTGTATCTCCTCTCAGCCATCATCCTCAGTCTGCCTACCTGCTCACTGATAGGGAGACTCACTTTCTAGTAGCCTCGGCAACCATTCACCAAGGGGCTGCGAGTTGATAGCCTGGTCCTGGTCTCTTTGAATCTGCTGTGTACTTGCTTCATGACCTTGCATAATGCAGTTAACCTCCCTGAGTTTTGATATCCGTGGCTGGTGAAGGAGAACTGTCATTTCTTGCTTGTTGTAGGGGAAATGGCTGGCATAAAGTAGGTGCTCACAAAGCCATTAGTTCCCTCAGAAGGGGAGCTGGGAAAGCTTGGCTCTAGGAGCAGTGCAGCTGGGCTGTGAGAGGAGCTCTCTGCTTGGGGATTTGCCATGCCCTCAACATGCCCTGGTGTCATGTATCTGCCCCTTCCCTCCACACCTTCAGAGGCCTAGACTGGCCAAGGTCCCTCCTGCTGTGTTGTCCTCGCCCTGCCCTTCTTGGCTAATTTGAACAAAGCATCCCACGAGGGCCCCTAGGCTCTTTAAGCTCAGAGCAGATGGCTGGGAAGCCAGTTCTTTGGGACATACAGTTCCTGACTCAGATCTGGGCAGGGGGCCAAGGCCTTCGAAGGGCTGGAGAAAAACGTAACCCTCATCCCCCACACGAGAGCTTGTAGTTTTTACTGTCTGTCTCTTTTAGTGCCAAAGAAGAAAGAAAAAGGACCACAGAGGTTAAGATTAAGTCCCCCCAACCCGACACCTCCAGGAATCCCTTCTTGGGCTTCCAGGGTGGAGCCTTGATTCCAGCTTTTGGGAGAGGCACCCATCCGTGTAGGGAGGGTTTCTCTGCTGCTTCAGGGGGTTGAGGAAGCTGAAAAGGAACTCACAGGGAGCTCCCAGAAATGCCCTTGACCTGGGGAACAAGTGGGTACAGGACATCCAGAGAATCTACAACTCTTGGACCTGGCTAGAGCCCATCCATCTCACAGCCAAGCATGCATGACTTTGTCCCTGCCCAAGATTTGGGAAAGGAATAGAAAAGAAAAGTCTTGTTCCTGGGTGTAACTCAGATTCCTTTACGCTATTTCCAGGCCCCTCTTGAAGCAGGTTCAAGAGGGAAACAGGGCAATGCCGGCAAGAGGAGTGGTTGGGATGGGCATGCTTGGACCTCCCCTCTTCCCTGGTTCCTGGTCCCTATTATTGTTTTGGATATATCAATCCCACCCACAGCCTCATTCAAGCTCAACATGGTGCCCATTGCTCTCCTTTAGGATTAGTGAATTGACAATTCATCCATCCATCCCTCCAACAAATATTTACTTATCAGCTACTACGTGTAGGTACTTGCTAAGCTCTGTGAAGCTGTAACTGTGCAAAAGACAGATCTGTCCTTCACACAGCTCACATGAACATGGGGGAGCCAGAGAGGTAATCAGGCAGCCACATTCCATGGACTAAATCTAAAGATAAAGGCAAGGTGTGTCACATTGCATCACAGAGGACCACTGCTGAGAAGGATCATGGAAGGTCTCTGGAAGGAGGGAGACCTAAGAGCCAAGGAGTGGATTAGGGGATAGTGAGACAAAAAGGAAAGTCCAGACAGAGGAAACAGCACGTGAGAGGGCCTAGAGGCAAGATTTGAGTAAGTGGAGGTGGTTCAGTTTGAGACGATCATGGGGTGTGTGTGTGTGTGTGTGTGTGTAGGGGCCGTGAAGAAGTGAGACATAAGGTGGGAGAAGCAGTCAGGCGCCAGATCAGGGAGGCTTTGTAAGCCATGGTGAGAAGGCAGGATTTGATTTTGAGGGCAAAGAGGTGGCTTTGAAGGGTTTAGACTGGCCCATGACATGATCAGATTGGTGTTTTTGCAAGATCACTCTGGTTTCTGGGTGCGGAGACAATGAGGCACAGGCACAAATATAAAAGCTGGAAGAAAGTCAGGAGGCTATTGCAGTGAGCCAGGCTAGAGATAATGGTGGCATAGACCAGAATGGTGGCAGTGGAGATTGGCAGTGGCAGTTGGATTTGAGATATATTTTGGAGGTAGAGGCAACAGGACTTGTTGGTAGATTGGAAAGATGCCTCCCAGTTTCTGACTTGAACAATTGGGGGATTGGTAGTGCTGTTCATGGAGACAGGGAATATTGAGGGAACAGGTGTAGGGGAAGGTAGGAAATGAAGTCAGTGTCATGTTGAGTTCGACCTTCCAGGAAGACATGGCCTGTAGCCATCTGGCCATATAGGTCTGAAACTCAGGAGAGAGGATGAGGTTACAGACAGAATTGTTTGTTTGTTTTTTTTTAAATATATTTATTTATTTATTTTTGGCTGTGTTGGGTCTTCGTTGCGGTGCGTGGGCTTCTCATTGCGGTGGCTTCTCTTGTTGCGGAGCACAGGCTCTAGGCACATGGGCTTCAGTAGTTGCAGCACGCAGGCTCAGTAGTTGTGTCTCATGGGCTCTAGAGCACAGGCTCCGTAGTTGTGGCACGCGGGCTTAGTTGCTCAATGGCATGTGGGATCTTCCCGGACCAGGGCTCGAACCCGTGTCCCCTGCATTGACAGGCGGATTCTTAACCACTGCGCCACCAGGGAAGTCCGACAGAATTGTTATGTGTTGGGAGTGGATGAGGTAGCCCAAGGAGAGTGGAGGATGCCATGTTTTCTACAGCAGCACTGTCCTTCCTGTCAAAGGATTCCCTCCCCTTTGGTGCCTGCTTCAACCCAAACCCTAGGAGACAGTTTAGAAGGCACTCATCAGACTTTGCAATTTAGTGCAAAGACCCTGTGGATAATCCTAACTCCTGGCTCCCTCTTTCCTCTCAGTTCCTGTCATTTCCACAGCATCTCAGGCTGACTTGTTTCCAATAAGAATTTATCCAGCCCCGAGGCTTCCCTGGTGGCACAGTGGTTAAGAATCCACCTGCCAATGCAGGGGGCACGGGTTCAAACCCTGGTCCAGGAAGATCCCACATGCCGTGGAGCAACTAAGCCTGTGTGCCACAACTACTGAGCCCGTGTGCCACAACTACTGAAGCCTGCGCGCCTAGAGCCCGTGCTCCGCAACAAGAGAAGCCACTGCAATGAGAAGCCCGCGCACCGCAAAGAAGAGTAGACCCCACTCGCCACAGCTAGAGAATGCCCGCGTGCAGCAGTGAAGACCCAATGCAGCCAAAAATAAAATAAATAAAATATATAATTTTTTTTTTATAGAGGAGCTTGTTAACCCAGTGAATTTCTTTTTTTTTTAAGCAGATATTCATTTTTAGTTATTTATTTATTTATTTTTGGCTGTGTTGAGTCTTCGTTTCTGTGCGGGGGCTTTCTCCAGTTGCGGCAAGCGGGGGCCACTCTTCATCGCGGTGCGCGGGCCTCTCACTATCGTGGCCTCTCTTGTTGCGGAGCACAGGCTCCAGACGCACAGGCTCAGTAGTTGGGGCTCACGGGCCTAGTTGCTCCGCGGCATGTGGGATCTTCCCAGACCAGGGCTCGAACCCGTGTACCCTCCATCGGCAGGCAGATTCTCAACCACTGCGCCACCAGGGAAGCCCCCCAAATATATAAATTTAATTTAAAAAAAGAAAAGAATTTATCCAGCCCTGGGGCCAGGCCAGCTGCCATTCTTAGGAAATTTGGTTTCCGGCTCCCCCTGCTGGCGGAGCTGGAGATGACTCACCTCCTCCGAGCACCTTCCCTCCTGCTTCCCCTGGAACAGACGCCTCTCACCCCCAAAAGAGGGAATTAAGACCTCAGTCTCAGTCCCCTTCTCCACCTGCCAACAAAACCTCCATCCACTTTAGAACCTTAGCTAGAAATAGGGGAGGAAAGCCTAATTAGGTATCTGGGAATCACAAATTAAATTCTTTCTGTTTCCAAATCACTTTCTTCTTTTTTAGGCCCCCAACCCACTCTTGGTCTCCTTGCCCATGAAGACTTCATCTGGTTATTTTTACCTATCTATCTCTAAAAATACTCTCTCCCATTCTCAGTCCCCAAGAGCAGCATTTTGCTGACATCAAGTTGGCTTCCCTCCTCCTCATATGCAGGGAAGCCGAGGTCTGTACTGGAAAGAGCACTTGGCTGGGAGTCAAGGAACTTAGGTCTGAATCCCATTTCTGCCACTGATTCAGGGTGTAACCTCAGACAAGCCACATCCTTCTTTCCCAGTGGCAGTTCCCTCACCTGTGACATTGCACTGGACTCCAGAAAACGGTTCCAACTTTAGCATTCTAGGCTTTGCTCCAGTCACCGTATCCTTTTCAATTCTTCCCATGCATCAAGCTTTCTCCTGTCACAGGGTTTTTAGTAATGCTCTTCCCTCTTCCTGAAATGCTCTTCCCTTCCCTTTTTATTTATTTTTTGTTTAATTAACTCCTCTTTATCCTTCAGCTCTCAGCTCAAATACTACTTTCTCAGAGAAACCTTTCCCAGTCCTTCCAGACTGGGTCAGGTACCTCCTCAGATGCTCTCAGAACTCCCTGGAGTTTTCCTGCTTACAAACCTCACCATGGTCTGTAATTTTCCACATGCTTGCGTGATCATTGTTTCAAGTGTACCCAACCCCCAGCCCCCAATCAAAATTTAAACTCCTTGATAGCAAGAATCTGTCTGTCTGTTTTGCTCACCACTGTTCCCCAGCACCCATATCCTTGCCTGGCCATCTTGTAAAGGCTTAACATATATTTATTAAATAAATGAATAATAGAAGAATGAATCCTTCTTTTCACCTATCAGCTGCTTTCTATATCTAACTAGCATTGTATTTAAGAGCAAAAAGTCAAAAGCCAGGCTGCTTGTGTTTGAAACTCAGCTTTACCACTCACAAGCTGTGTAAACTTGTAAAACTTATTCAGTCTTTCTTGTGCCTCAGTTTCCTTATCTATAAAGGGATTTTAATAATGGTATACACTACCTAACAAGGTTGTTGTGAGGATTAAAAGAGTTAATATATGTAAAGCGCATACAACAAGGCCTGGCACTCAAGTGCTCTATTAGTAATAGTTATTGTTCTTTTTAATTTTTTAAAATTTATTTATTTAATTTATTTATTTTTTGGCTGCGGTGGGTCTTTGTTGCTGTGTGCAGGCTTTCTCTAGTTGCAGCGAGTGGGGGCTACTCTTTGTTGTGGGGCGTGGGCTTCTCATTGCGGTGGCTTCTCGTTGCGGAGCACAGGCTTCAGTAGTTGTGGCACGTGGGTCCAGTAGTTGTGGCGCACGGGCCTAGTTGCTCCGCGGCATGTGGGATCTTCCCGGACCAGGGCTCGAACCCGTGTCCCCTGCATTGGCAGGCGGATTCTCAACCACTGTGCCACCAAGGAAGTCCCAGGGCTTCCCTGGTGGCGCAGTGGTTGAGAATCCGCCTGCCAATGCAGGGGACACGGGTTCGAGCCCTGGTCCGGGAAGATCCCACATGCCGCGGAGCAACTAGGCCCGTGCGCCACAACTACTGAGCCTGCGCGTCTGGAGCCTGTGCTCCACAACAAGAGAGGCCGCGACAGTGAGAGGCCCGCGCACGGCGATGAAGAGTGGCCCCCGCTCACCACAACTAGAGAAAGCACTCGCACAGAAACGGAGACCCAACACAGCCAAAAAGAAATAAATAAATAAATTTTAAAAAAAAAGGAAGTCCCAGTAGTAGCTATTGTTCGTATTCTGCCTCATCCATCTCTCCATTTACCTATTCTGAACTCTCCCACAAGGCCTCATTATCTTATTTCCGGTCTGTGAGTGCAGATGACTCAGTGTAATTTGCAGATTAGAAAGCAAAGGTTTTTTTATTTTTTATTTTTATTATGGAAAATTTCAAACATGCAGAGAAGTAGAGAGAAGAGGATAATGAACCTCTGTAACAAGCTTCAACAATTATCAGCATTTTGCCAATCTATGTTCATCTGTCTCTCATTTTTCTCTCTACTGGAGTATTTTAATGTAAATCCCAGGTGTCATATCATTTCATCTGAGAATACTCCATTATGTATTTCTAGCAGATAAGGGCTTTAAAACATACAACAATACCACCATCACACTTTAAAAATTAACAATAATTAGGGAAGGTTTAAAAAACTCCATTGCCTTGAGAGAAGCAGTGAGAATTCAAGCCCTTGCTTTGGGGGTAGATGTGAAATGAGGAACAGCCAAGAGAGTTAATAAAAGTAAAGTGCTTTGAACAGGGCCTGACACATAAATGGAATATAGCAGTAACTCATTTTTTTAAATTAATGTAAATTAATGTTTATGGAGTACTTATTTGTTTGAAAAGGAATACAAAAGAAAGAAAGGAAACAAGCATATATTTTTTATTCCCTGGTCTCTAAAGCAATTCAGTACACTTAATTTATTTCATCACTTCCCGGATGAATCATAGGAGGATGGCGGTCTGAACACACTATACTGATTTGTAACTGCAGTAACTGGGGCTATTGGCTACACAAGCATATCTCTGAAAAAGATAGCTCCAGGAGATTTGAGATGGGGCCCTTGGCACTGGGTTTGTTTTTTTTTTAATTTTTGGATTTTATTTAATTTATTTTCTTATACAGCAGGTTCTTATTAGTTATCTATTTTATACACATTACTGTATATATGTCAATCCCAATCTCCCAATTCATCCCACCACCAGCCCCCACGCCACTTTCTCCCCTTGGTGTCCATATGTTTGTTCTCTACATCTGTGTCTCTATTTCTGACCTGCAAACCGGTTCATCTGTACCATATTTCTAGGTTCCACATATATGCGTTAATATACGATATTTGTTTGTCTCTTTCTGACTTAATTCACTCTGTATGACAGTCTCTAGATCCATCCACGTCTCTACAAATGACTCAATTTCGTTCCTTTTTATGGCTGAGTAATATTCCATTGTATATATGTACCACATCTTTTTTTTTTAAAGAATTAATTTTATTTATTTATTTATTATTTTTGGTTGTGTTGGGTCTTGGTTGCTGCACATGGGCTTTCTGTAGTTGTGGCTAGTGGGGGCTACTCTTCGTTGCGGTGTGAGGGCTTCTCATTGCGGTGGCTTCTCTTGTTGCGGACCACGGGCTCTAGGCACACGGGCTTCAGTAGTTGTGGCACACAGGCTCAGTAGTTGTGGCACACAGGCTTAGTTGTTCCGTGGCATGTGGGATCTTCCCGGACCAAGGTTCGAACCCATGTCCCCTTCATTGGCAGGCCGATTCTTAACCACTGCGCCACCAGGGAAGTCCCTACCACATCTTCTTTATCCATTCATCTGTCGATGGGCATTTAAGTTGCTTCCATGACCTGGCTATTGTAAATAGTGCTGCAATGAACATTGGGGTGCGTTTGAATTATTGGGGTGTCTTTTTGAATTATGGTTTTCTCTGGGTATATGCCCAGTAGTGGGATTGCTGGATCATATGGTAATTCTATTTTTAGTTTTTTTTTTTTTAAATTAAGAAATTTTAAGAGTAGTTATTCGTTATTTCATTTTTTTTTAAAGCTTGATGGTATTCACATTGCTTAATTTGTGTCATGCTTTATTTATTTATTTTATTTCTTTATTTATGGCTGTGTTGGGTCTTCGTTTCTGCACGAGGGCTTTCTCTAGCTGTGGCAAGCGGGGGCCACTCTTCATCGCGGTGCGTGGGCCTCTCACTATCGTGGCCTCTCTTGTTGCAGAGCACAGGCTCCAGACGCGCAGGCTCAGTAATCGTGGCTCATGGGCCCAGCTGCTCTGCAGCATGTGGGATCTTCCCAGACCAGGGCTCGAACCTGTGTGCCCTGCATTGGCAGGCAGATTCTCAACCACTGCGCCACCAGGGAAGCCCCTATTTTTAGTTTTTTAAGGAACTGCCATACTGTTCTCCATAGTGGCTGCATCAATTTACATTCCCACCAACAGTGCAAGAGGGTTCCCTTTTCTCCATGTCCTCTCTAGCATTTGTTGTTTGTAGATTTTCTGATGATGCCCATTCTAACTGGTGTGAGGTGATACCTCACTGTAATTTTGATTTGTATTTCTCTAATAATTAGTGATGTTGAGCAGCTTTTCATGTGCTTCTTGGCCATCTGTATGTCTTCTTTGGAGAAATGTCTATTTAGGTCTTCTGCCCATTTTTTGATTGGGTTGTTTGTTTTTTTAATATTGAGCTGCATGAGCTGTTTATATATTTTGGAGATTAATCCTTTGTCCGTTGATTCATTTGCAAAATTTTCTTCCATTCTGAGGGTTGTCTTTTCATCTTTTTTGTAGTTTCCTTTGCTTTGCAAAAGCTTTTAAGTTTCATTAGGTCCCATTTGTTTATTTTTGTTTTTATTTCCATTACTCTAGGAGGTGGATCAAAAAAGATTTTGGTGTGATTTATGTCAAAGAGTGTTCTTCTTATGTTTTTCTCTAAGAGTTTTATAGTGTCCAGTCTTACATTTAGCTCTCTAATCCATTTTGAGTTTATTTTTGTGTATGCTGTTAGGGAGTGTTCTAATTTCATTCTTTTACATGTACCTGTCCAGTTTTCCCAGCACCACTTATTGAAGAGACTGTCTTTTCTCCACTGTATATCCTTGCCTCGTTTGTCATAGATTAGTTGACCATAGGTGTGTGGGTTTATCTCTGGGCTTTCTATCCTGTTCCATTGATCTATATCTCTGTTTTTGTGCCAGTACCATATTGTCTTTTTTTTCTTTAATTAATTATTTTATTTTATTTATTTATTTTTGGCTGTGTTGGGTCTTCTTCATTGCTGCGCATGGGCTTTCTCTAGTTGTGGCGAGTTGGGGCTACTCTTCGTTGTGGTGTGCAGGCTTCTCATTGTGGTGGCTTCTCTTGTTGCAGAGCATGGGCTCTAGGTGCACGGGCTTCTGTAGTTGTGGCTCACGGGATCAGTAGTTGTGGCTCGCAGGCTCTAGAGCACAGGCTCAGTAGTTGCGGTGCATGCGTTTACTTGCTCCACAGCATGCGGGATATTCCCGGACCAGGGCTCAAACCCGTGTCCCCTGCATTGGCAGGTGGATTCTTAACCACTGCGCCACCAAGGAAGCCCTACCATATTGTCTTGATTACTGTACCTTTGTAGTATAGTCTGAAGTCAGGGAGTCTGATTCCTCCAGCTCCGTTTTGTTCCCTCAAGGCTGCTTTGGCTATTCGGGGTCTTTTGTGTCTCCATATAAATTTTAAGATTTTTTTTGTTCTAGTTCTGTAAAAAATGCCACTGGTAATTTGATAGGGATTGCACTGAATCTGTAGATTGCTTTGGGTAGTAGAGTCATTTTCACAATATTGATTCTTCCAATGCAAGAACATGGTATATCTCTCCATCTGTTTGTGTTATCTTTGATTTCTTTCATCCGTGTCTTATAGTTTTCTGAGTACAGGTCTTTTACCTCCTTAGGTAGGTTTATTCCTAGGTACTTTATTCTTTTTGTTGCAATGGTGAATGGGATTGTTTCCTTAATTTCTCTTTCTGATCTTTCATTGTTAGTGTATAGGAATGCCAGAGATTTCTGTGCATTAATTTTGAATCCTGCAACTTTACCAAATTCATTGTTTAGCTCTAGTAGTTTTCTGGTGGCATCTTTAGGATTCTCTATGTATAGGATCATGTCATCTGCAAACAGTGACAGTTTTACTTCTTCTTTTCCAATTTGTATTCCTTTTATTTATTTTTCTTCTCTGATTGCCGTGGCTAGGACTTCCAGAACTATGTTGAATAATAGTGGCGAGAGTGGACATCCTTGTCTCGTTCCTGATCTTAGAGGAAATGCTTTCAGTTTTTCACCATTGAGAATGATGTTTGCTGTGGGTTTGTTGTATATGGCCTTTATTATGTTGAGGTAGGTTCCCTCTATGCCCACTTTCTGGAGAGTTTTTTATCATAAATGGGTGTTGAATTTTATCAAAAGCTTTTTCTGCATCTATTGAGATGATCATATGGTTTTTATTCTTCAGTATGAGTGGTAACTCTAATTTTGATCTTCTTTTCATTCTCTCCATTTATCCACTCTAAATCCTCCCCAACCTCTCTCTTATTTTCAGCCTGTGAATGTGTGTGACCATTTACAGAGGAGGACTAGGAGTCCTGCGTGGCAAGTTTCCTAGGTCATTGGCACCCTGTGGTGGGAGCTGGCACTCCAGAAGGCACTGAGAAGGGCCCAAAGGAAGCAGCTACTGCAGGACTGAGGGGGAGGGAAGGAGAGCTGGAGGACTTTGTGTTTAAAGAGGGGGAGTCCTGTGGCTGTGTGAAAATGGCACTGAGAAAAATCCAGTAGCCTAAGGGCAGGCAAGCAGGAGAGTTGGTCCTTTTATCTAATGATCAGGGCCTTTGGAGATCACTGTCCCAGGGTAACAGACCGGGAGTAGCATGGCTCCTGAGGGCATTCCTTTTAGCTTTTCTCCAAAGCCAAGATAGCGGCAGCCGCCTAAGGCAGCAATCAGGGTTCTGCTTTGCTTCATCCTGGGTTCTCAACAATTCCAAGGGTATGAGTGATGATGGCAGACACTGGGCCAAAGCACAACTAGAGATGGCCTTCCTCAGACTCAAGATAAAGATTTCTGTGCTCCTCTCTTTTCTTTTCAATGGAATTCTCTCCACCAGCCCTTTTTCTCACCACACTCATCCTTTGGGTACCCAGGGCACCTATACACTTGACTCCCTACCCCCCATCCCCAATTCAAACTTGCCTCCAGGAGAAGAAGTGATTCAAACACTTCAGCAGGGTAAACAAGCTCCTTCACAAACTGGCTTCCAACTACCCCTGAAACCTCATTTCCCACCACTCCCCTCTTCTTTGCAGCAATAGGCAGTGTGACACTGTGAATGAGCACAGATTTGTGTTCACATAGACTTGGTATGGAATTCTGGCCCTACCATTTCCCAGCTTTGGAAGCTTAGGCCAAGTCACTTTATTTCTCTGAGCCTCAATTTTCACATCTGAAAAATGGGGATAGTAGTGGTATACTAAAAACCCTCTTAACAGAGGGCCTAAAGTCACATGAACATATGACTTAAAGTCATATAAACCAGGAAAGTAGACCACCTTCTTTAAGTTCCCTTTTTTTTTTTTAAAGTATTTGGTTATTTATTTATTTATTTATTTATGGCTGTGTTGGGTCTTCGTTTCTGTGAGAGGGCTTTCTCTAGTTGTGGCAAGCAGGGGCCACTCTTCATCGCGGTGCGCGGGCCTCTCACTATCGTGGCCTCTCTTGTTGCAGAGCACAGGCTCCAGACGCTCAGGCTCAGTCGTTGTGGCTCACGGGCCCAGTTGCTCCGCGGCATGTGGGATCTTCCCAGACCAGGGCTCGAACCCGTGTCCCCTGCATTGGCAGGCAGATTCTCAACCACTGCGCCACCAGGGAAGCCCTAAGTTCCCTTTTTAACTCTGGTTGCTGGTAGCTTGTCAGCTCCATATTCCTTACCAGGACCTCCTGTTTTAAGATAACTCACACAAGTGGTTACTATGGTGCCTGGCCAGGGCGGGTGGTTTCAGTCGGTGTTTCCCTTAACACTAACGTTCTACGAAATTTACAAAAAGCTTAAAATCTTCTGGATATGTGGTAGGCATATGACTGGGTCAATAGGTGAGTTTTCAAATACTGAATGTTAATTAGTGCCTCGAGAAATCATAATGTCCATGTTCTTGCCAGTATGTGAAAAAGGACAATTTTTGTTGGCTCACAAACCTATTTAGCATTGCCCAAGGAAGCCACTTAAACTCAATCACCACATTACCTGAAGCCTTGAGCTCTGCCTTTGAAAATATGACTGCATCTCATTTGGAGCTTCTGAAGAAATGGTGGTGACCATACACAACAGCACTATTTATTTCGCAAATGAGACTTTTGGCTTGATTTTTTTTTAACATCTTTATTGGAGTAGAATTGCTTTACAATGGTGTGTTAGTTTCTGCTTTATAACAAAGTGAATCAGTTATACATATACATATGTTCCCATATCTCTTCCCTCTTGCATCTCCCTCCCTCCCTATCCCACCCCTCTAGGTGGTCACAATGAAGACTCTTCTTTACTGTGAGTTTAAATCACGAGGACTATGCCTCCTAGGGTGTATGAATTCAAAGCACGCTCGGTACCAGACGTTGGCGAGCAGGGAAGGGAGGATATTTGGGGATTCAGGCTGTGGAGGAGGTTTCTAAGGGCCACTAAAACGACTGAGATCATATCAGGCAGTCTACTCCACTCACAAGGATATCACACGCACATAAAAATTCGCCGCAGCGTGGTTTGGACTAGAGTGAAAATGCAACAGACGACAAGAGGACAGAACCCACCCCCCGCCACGGGGTCAGCTACCGCCTCTACACCCCCCCCCCGCTAGCGCGCGTAGGCGCATGCGCGCGACCTTCGTGGGCGGGGCTCAGGCGGCGGCGCCGGAGCGCGGTGCAGGGGATTGGCCGGCCACTAACACTGTCCGTTGGCCCTGCCCCGCCTCCACGCGCAAGGCTCATGCGCAGGGCGGGAGCGAGGGAAGTTCAATCCGCGGTCGAGATACACGGAGCCCAATCTGAGGGTCATGGAGGCGTCCCGAGGGTTTGCGGAAGCTGGGGCCTTAAGCCCAGAGCAGGCTGCCCGTTACCTGAGGTACATTTGGGTCGCTGGGCGGGTCTAGTTCACAGGCCCTGGACGGGAGTGGGTGTGGGGGTGGGGTCCCTTGGACCCTCCCAGGGGCCCAACGGTTGAGGTGGAGCCGTATGAGATGCGCGCCCGTGTTCTCGGAGGAGGCGTGGGAATCTCCCCAGATTTCTAAAGCCTGGGGAGCCCCCGATGCCCCGGGTCAAATAACTCTCCGGTATGAACTCCTTAAGAGCCAGAACTTCAATCGATCCAGGCTTTCTCGGGTCTACAGCTTTCAAAATCACCATTTTGTTTTAAACATCTTTATTGGAGTATAATTGCTTTACAATGGAGTGTTAGTTTCTGCTTTATAACAAAGTGAATCAGCTATACATATACATATATCCCCATATCTCCTCCCTCTTGCGTCTGCCTCCCACCCTCCCTATCCCACCCCTCTAGGTGGTCACAAAGCACCGAGCTGATCTCCCCCTGTGCTATGCGGCTGCTTCCCACTAGCTATCTATTTTACATTTGGTAGTGTATATATGTCCATGCCACTCTCTCACTTTGTCCCAGCTTATCCTTCCCCCTCCCCATGTCCTCAAGTCCATTCTCTACATCTGGGTCTTTATTCCTGCCCTGCCCCTAGGTTCTTCAGAATCTTTTTTTTTTTAAGATTCCATATATATGTGTTAGCATACGGAATTTGTTTTTCTTTTTCTGACTTACTTCATTCTGTATGACAGACTCTAGGACCATCCACCTCACTACAAATAACTCAATTTCGTTTCTTTTTATGGCTGAGTAATATTCCATTGTATATATGTGCCACATCTTCTTTATCCATTCATCTGTCGATGGACACTTAGGTTGCTTCCATGTCCTGGCTATTGTAAATAGTGCTGCAATGAACATTGTGGTACATGACTCTTTTTGAATTATGGTTTTCTCAGGGTATATGCCCAGTAGTGGGATTGCTGGGTCATATGGTAGTTCTATTTTTAGTTTTTTAAGGAACCTCCATACTGTTCTCCATAGTGGCTGTATCACAAAATCACCATTTTGAAATCCATTTTCTTTTAATAAATAAAGATTGGTAATGCCTTATGATATTATTCTTACTAAATTTAAATATTTTCTATTCTATTTTACGTTTATAATTTAATGTATACATTTTCAGTCAAGGTTCAACACTCATCTTTCTCTTTGGAACTAGCTTTTTAAAATTATTTAAATATATATTAATATATTAAAGATTTAAAATTCTTGTTATATATGGTAAAATATTTTCCTTTTGTAGTTTTTCAATGATTTTTGTGTATGCTGTGCTTTAATATACAAAAATAAGCATTAATTTTAAGATACCCCCCTACAAAAGCCTTTCTTGGGTTTTTCCAGTCTACCAAGCCCCAGGCCTAGGGGATACAGAGAGGAGTGAAACACTGTCCCTGCCCCCAAATTGCTTATAATCTAGTCGTGGAAAGGGATAGGTAGACCATAAGTGCTATATTGTTTGATAAGTGCTGTAAGAGGTACAATGTGCAAGGCATACTACAGGAGGGAATGGCCAACTACAAGGATCAGTGAGCTAAGGGAAGGGCTCACAAGAGGAGACACTGGTGTTGAGAAACGAATAAACATTCACCAGATGGCTAAGGGTGGAGGACATGGTGATGTGGGAATGAGCATTTAAATTTTTCTTTAAATTATTATAAAATACAACGTAAAATTTACCATCTTAATCATTATTTTTTTAAAATTTATTTTTTATTGAAGTGTTTTTATTTACAATGTTGTGTTAGTTTCTGGTATATAGCAAAGTGATTCATTTATACTTATATATATTCTTTAAAATTAAAAAAATCTTTTTAAATTGAAGTATAGTTGATTTACAGTATCGTGTTAGTTTCAGGTATACTTTTTCATATTCTTTTTCATTATGGTTTATTACAGGATATTGAATATAGTTCCCTGTGCTATACAGTAGGACCTTGTTGTTTATCCATTCTATATATAATAGTTCGCATCTGCTAATCCCAAACTCCAAAAATACGGAATGCTTCACGAATTTGCGTGTCATCCTTGCACAGAGGCCATGCTAATCTTCTCTGTATTGTTCCAATTTTAGTATATGTGCTGCCAAAGTGAGCACCCATTTTAACTATTCTTAAGTGTACAGTTCAGTGGTATTAAATACATTAACATTGTTGTTCAACCATTACCATCATCCATCTCCAGAACTCTTTTCATCTTGCAAAACTAAAACTCTATACCTATTAGACAACAATTCCTCATTCCTCTCTCCCCCAGCCCCTGGCAACCACCATTCTACTTCTCTGTGAATTTGACTTCTCTAGGGATCTTATATATAAGTACAATCATACAGTATTTGTCTTTTTGTGACTGGTTTATTTTTTTAATTTTTAAAATAAATTTATTTTTATTTTTGGCTGTGTTGGGTCTTTGTTGCTGTGCACAGGCTTTCTCTAGTTGTGGCGAGCAGGGGCTACTCTTTGTTGCGGTGATCAGGCTTCTCATTGTTGTGCCTTCTCTTGTTGCGGAGCACTGGCTCTAGGTGCGTGGGCTTCAGTAGTTGTGGCATGTGGGTCCAGTAGTTGTGGCTCATGGGCTGTAGAGCGCAGGCTCAGTAGTTGTGGCGCATGGGCTTAGTTTCTCCAAGGCATGGGGGATCTTCCCGGGCCAGGGATCGAACCCATGTCCCCTGCATTGGCAGGTGGATTCTTAACCACTGCGCCACCAGGGAAGCCCATGACTGGTTTATTTTATGTAGCATAATGTCCTCAAGACTCATCCATGTTGTGTCATGTGACAGGATTTCCTTCCTTTTTAAGACTGAATAATGTTCCATTGTATGCATAATGTCACATTTTGTTTATTCATTTATCCGTTGACGGATATTTGGGTTGCTTCCCTCTCTTGACTATTATGAATAGTGCTGCTGTGAATGTGGGTGTACAGATATCTCTTTGAGATCCTGCTTTCAATTCTTTTGGGTATATATCCAGAAGTGGGATTGCTGGATCTTATGGTAATTCTACTTTTAATTTTTTGAGGAACTGCCATACTGTCTTCTATAGCAGCAGCACCCTTTTACACTCCCACCAACAGTGCCCAAGGGTTCCAGTGTCTTCACATTCTCTCCAACACTTATTTTGTTGTTGTTGTTACTAGCCATCCTAACGATATTGAAGTGGTATTTCATTGGGGTTTTGATTTGCACTTCCCTAATGGTTAGTGATGTTGAGCATCTTTTCATGTGCTTATTGACCATTTGTATATTTTCTTTGGAGAAGTATCTATTCAAGTCCTTTGCCCATTTTTTAACTGGGTTGTTTGTTTTGTTGTTGTTGAGTTGTAATTCCTTATATACTCTGTATATTAACTTCTTACCAGATGTATGATTTGCAAATATTTTCTCCCATTCTGTAAGTTGCCTTTTCACTCTGTTGATTGTGTCCTTTGATGCACAGAAGTTTTAAATTTTGTTGTAGTACAAAGAAATCAATTGGAGCAGTGGAATAGTTCCCTCTCCCTTTCCAAAAAAAGAATGTTTTAAGGCTGTTAGAAGACAAAAGGTCTCCTTACAGAGGAGTGAAACACATCTTTGGACTGAGTTACATGACTTCCTTAAAGAAGACTTGGGGAAAACAGAGGGAGGCAGTGTGTGGGGGGTAGAGTGCTGGCTTCAGAGTTGGGCCATTTGGGGTTCAAATTATGACTCTGGCACTTGTTAGCTGGGAGGCCTCAAGTAAGTCCCCTGACTTCTGAGCCTCAATTTTCTCATCTGGAAAATGGGGATAAGGCTTAAGACCTTTAGTCCCCCACCCCGTCCTTTCCCTGAGCAAGCAGCTTGTGCTGATTCCCCAGTGTTGCCGAAAACCTGGCCTCTGTTCACTGCTGCCTAATAGAAACGTGGGAGACAGAGCTTTGGAGGAGTAGCTTTATTACTTTGCCAGGCAAAGGGGGACACAGCAGGCTCCTGCCTCGAAAAACTATGTGTCCCCACCGCCCCCCCCCCAGGAGGATTTGATGAGTGTTATAACAATACTTCCCAAGGTGGGGTTGCTGACAAGATTAGGGTGTGTGTAGGGTCTCCTAATCTTGATGAGCTTCTCTGTTCCTTTTAATCTTGCCTCAGGTGGTTTCTTGGCTGTTTCCCCCCATTGATTAGCAAATGTTTGAATCTGCCCTTTGGAACTCAGGGAAGGTCATGGCGGCTGGAGTCTTGCCTACAAGAAACAGGAGACAAAAAGGCCTCCGTGTCCAGGAGCCTCACGGGCCCTGCTTGGTTTCACGTCCCCCTTTTCTTTGATACTCCTCAGTCTTGAGGAGAACAGATGTTGGATGAGAAAAGGGAACAATCGTTTTGGATAAAGATGTTAATCATGAACTCGGCAGGGGACTCAGTTTTAATCCCCATTTCGGTTTTATGTTTCCCCAGATCTTTTAGGGAACGGGTCAACAACCACTCTGACTACTTCTGCTGAGATGGGGCATAGTCCTGCCTAAATTTTGGGGAATAGATACCAAATTAGAAATATTTGAGTTCCAAGTCCTGGATCTGAGTCTTATATGATTAAGATCTCAATCCCTTGTTCTGCCATTTTGATACAACAGACCAGGTTAGAGGTAAGAGGAGTGATAACTAGAACTTTAGTAGACAGAATACATCTCATTTCCTTAGGAATTCAGGAGAGTATGTCTGAAGCCAGTTGTTTCCAAACCATTCCCTGTAAGGGAGGAAACCCACCAAGGCAATTCCGAAGACCTGGAAATAGGAAACTGACCACATATCTAGCAGTTAGAATTATCGAAAGAGTCAGCATATGAATCTCTAGTTTTGTAGGTAAAAGGTATGAGAAAGGATAAGAAAACAGAACTTTCATCTGGTTGTTGGAACAAATACTTAAGATTTCCCAAAGGGTGAGACATCGACTTCCTGCAGATCTGTTCCTCTGCTGTGGCAGGCTGGGGGCAGGCTGGGTTCATCGGTTTCAGATAATCTTTTTACTCTAGTGTGATATATTCATGGTTTAATTCCATCCAGTTTTAAGGAGGTGTGAATAGTAAGGAGGACATCTTGTATGGCCCCTTCCATTTTTCCTCCTGCTGCCACTCGGGTCCTTGTTTTTCCAAACCTTCAGCAGCACCTGGTCTCCCAGGGATGCTTTGAAGGGATGTAAGGGAACTGCCAGGCAAGGGGGAGACCTGTGGAACATAAACTTATGCATAGCAGTTAACAATTGACCAACCTGTTGTACATACTGTTTAATTTTTTTCTTCCTACATTAGAAATGTTTCTCTTCTTTTTACTCTTAGGAGCTAAGAATGGTTTCCTGTATATAATTTCATAAGGGCTCAATCCTAGCCAGCTTCTTGGGGCCACCAGTATACAGAGGAGAGCAATTGGCAAGACCTTGTCCCATTTTAGATGAGTTTCCTGTGATTCATCTTCTTAGCTTTTCCTGTAGATTGGGGTGTCCATGCTGAGTGAAGTTTCCATTTTATACCTAAAGCTTTATTTGCTGTTTGTGTTATTTCTGCGACAAAAGCAGATCCATTGCTACTCTGAATAGTAGAGGAAAGGCAGTACGTAGGAATAATGTCCTTAAGAAGTGTTTTTGTCACTTCCAGATGCTTTTCTTATTCTGGCTGGAAAGGCCTCTACTCCACCTTGATACAGGTGTAATCCTCTTAAATCTTTAACCAAAATCTCGTTGAAGAGGGTGGGGGAATTTTTAAATCCTTGTGGCATCCCAGAGTCTGATATAGCTCAGAAAATTCAAGTTCGAAACAATACAGGAATAAATGCATCTGGAATCACATCCACAGTGGTCACCTAGTTTTACCATAGTTACTCTATTTTGACTTTCAAATGCATTCCCCTCTTCAATGTTAAAGGAGATGTACAATGCATGTCTGAAAGGCCACAAAACAGGTCGCTTTTTAAAGTTAAACCATGTATAGGCCAGAGTGACTTCCTCATACTTCAATAAGTGCAGATTTTTTTTTCTTTCATTTCTCCTTTTGATTGCAAGTTTTTCAATAGAAGACATTGATGATCAAAATATCTATCCCTCGGTGCCAGAGTGATTCACCTCTTCACCCCAGGTACAGATCATGTCCCTAGGTGCTAGGCCTCCTTTATATTTGCCTAGTTAATCCTCATTGGGGGAAAGCTGATCAGAGCAAAACTGAAGAAGCTCAGAGGTATGTTGAGGAAAGGCTTTATAGGCCATACATTTTATCATTTATGCCCAATTGTCACATAAGCATTGTACATGTGCTTTTAGCAGTAGACCTAAAGCAAACAGTGATACATCATGAATAATTACAGTCTGATAACTTTACTAGGTAATTTTCCTTTTCTCCTAAACATCAGGGCAAAAGTGTGACTAACACAATAACTTCCATAAATACAGACTTTAATTAACAGATCTAGAATTTTATATCTATTGAAACATAATCTCTTTCCCTAAAATCACCCTCATCTCCATTGAACACAGCCAAACCAAGACATTTGCTTTCAAAGTAAGTCTGTAATGTTAAGTAACCAGTGATATTCCAGACCAAAAAAAAGAAAAAACAAAAAACATTATAACCATATTCACCAGTTCACTCAGTAACCAATCCTTTTGTTAACTTTTTATGAAGCCATCAGATTCTCCATTAAGATTTTCTTTTTCTTATCTAGCTCAGCAGTATGATGTGAAATTTATCAGAGACCTGTATTTGTCAAAAGGGGTCCTTCACATAAATCTTCTTGAAGATGAAGCACTTTGCAAAAGCAGAGTACAATAATAACTGTCTATAAATGACAGAAAGACTTTTAAAAAAAGGGCATAGTTAAACATCTGATTGCAATGTAATCGGTAAAGAAACTTGGTTACAATAACCGGGATTACATTTAATTTAACTGATTACATCTGATTTAACATACCAAATAATTCTAGTTAAATCTTTCTCTCTGAGATGACTCAGGGGGCCCTCTGAAGCATCTCAAAGTTAGCTGGAGGTCAAAAGAACTTTTAGAAACTGTCAAACAATACTTATTTACTTAACCAAAGTGAAAAGATTTCAACGGCAAATACAGATCACTTAAAGGCAAAGGAACTCACAAGCTGTTATCAAAAGCAGTATTCCAAGAAAATGTTGAAGGGAGAAACCAAATCTGGTCTTGCCTTAGCCCACTCCCAACAAAATCCATTTATCCAACTAGATTTTTTTTTTAATTAATTAATTAATTAATTAATTAATTTATGGCTGTGTTGGGTCTTCGTTTCTGTGCGAGGGCTTTCTCTAGTTGTGGCAAGTGGGGGCCACTCTTCATCGCGGTGCGCAGACCTCTCATTATCGCGGCCTCTCTTGTTGCGGAGCACAGGCTCCAGACGCGCAGGCTCAGTAATTGTGGCTCACGGGCCCAATTGCTCCGGGGCATGCGGGATCTTCCCAGACCAGGGCTCGAACCCGTGTCCCCTGCATTGGCAGGCAGATTCTCAACCACTGCGCCACCAGGGAAGCCCTATCCAACTAGATTTAATCCAATCTTAGAAAATCCTGATCATGCACAACTCTAAAAACATGTGCTTTCTTATGGAGAGTATCTCAGGGTGGCACAAAATACCTTTAGTTTCTCTCTCTGCCAAGGTAAGCCAATATTCACTAACTAATGTTTCAGTATCTTATTTTATTTGTAAATGGCCTACTTATTCAATAAACTTCCATCATTTAACTTAACTCTAAATTTTTAAGCTACAAAGTAGCTGAAGAGATTATTCTTAAGTACACATTCCTAAAACAATTGTTTCTAAAGAGTTTACCCCAAAGCTGTTATCTCACTTGAATTATTTTACCTTGATGACTCTAAAGACATGTCTATATTAATCAAACCAACAAGCTTAAGCCACCTTCAGTAGCAGATATCAATTCAGTACTGAATATTTCCTAGATCATGTGGTCCTAAAATTTATCTTGGCCAATTTTCTAGACATTTAGATTTAGTTTGTAAGAGCTGACTTTCAAGTCAATTAAACAGAGCTCATTTACAAGTTAACTTTTACATAAAGACCGAACCAGAGACCTCAGTTTTCCCCCTTCCACAAAAAAGGCCTTCTTTCCCTGCCTTTTTCTTCAGTCTCAGGAACTAGAGATGGTCTAGATAAGTGTTCCGGAGGGCCCGGGCACAGGGGGAGAGAAATAACAATTCCTTTTCATGGGGGCATAGCTGAAGATCTCCTAGTTTTGTAAAAATACCCTGGGGGGGCCGTTACAAGATTGAATAGAACTCTGGTCATCCATAACAATGAAACAGGAGGGAAGTGGGCAGGGAACAACCTTTGAAAGAATGACATAGTCCAAGGACATGACATAAACTTATTAGAACCAAATGGGTCCAAGATGGCAAGACAAGTGGACTTCCACTAGACCTTTAAGCCTCAGTATACGCACATTGTAACACATCAGCAAGTTAAATGACACACCCACAGGCGCCATGACAGTTCCAAGGCCAACCATAAAGATCAAAAAGTGGGCTGTGGCCCAATTCCTGGAAATCCCCACCCTTTCCCCAAAAAGCTGGAATACTCCTCCCACTCATTAGCCTATGAAATTACCCACCCCTATAAAAACTGACAACCCCATACCCTGGTGCCTTTCTCACCTTCTGACATGGCCCACACTCTGTCTGTGGAGTGTGTTTCTCTCTAAATAAATCCACTTCTTACCTATCATTTTGTCTCTCACTGAATTCTTTCTGCGATGGGACATCAAGAACCTGAGCTTCTGATCAGCTCGGTGCTTTGTGTCCACCTAGAGGAGTGGGATAGGGAGGGTGGGAGGGAGACACAAGAGGGAGGAGATATGGGGATATATGTATATGTACAGCTGATTCACTTTGTTATAAAGCAGAAACTAACACACCATTTTAAAGCAATCATACGCCAATAAAGATGTTAAAAAAATAAAATAAAGTAAATCCATTACTTCTAAAAAAAAAAAAAAAAGACCTGAGCTTCATTAAGTCCTGAAGCCAGGTATGTGATCTCAGTTGGAAGACCGTGGGTTTTGCCCAGGTTCAAGTCCCAGCCGTGTGGGTTCGAGTCCCAATCTGAGTTTTGGCCGGGTTTGAGTCCTGGCTGCGTGGTTTCAAATCCCAGTCTGGGTTTTGTCTGGGTTTGAGTCCCGGCACGTGGGTTCAAGTCCCAATCTGAGGTGCACGGTTTCAACAAGGCTAGTCCAAAAGGGAAAATCCCAACCAACATTCTGCCACAGGCAAAGCCCGACGCGATAGTGTACCCTGGTGTTGTCACATGTGAGCCCTGTTATTCGTCTCAACCAGTCAATGCAAGTACTGAGAAACATACATACAGACAACAAACATAGTCCCACAAACAAAAGATCAGACAAGATGTAGCCCATTTCCACTCCCAAACAGAGAACTCAAAATGGCTCGCAATGATCCGGTAGAATTTTCCCACCCTACACAAGCGAGAGTGGCTCACCCCAAAACAATACACACAAAAACACAAACGACAGATAGGCTATGGCCACACAGACAGAAACTCAGAGGAGGTATAGTTTAAAAATTCCACTTCCACTCCCGGACAAAGGCTTCCAAACAGATTGGCTCAGTTTTTGAAAGAGAACAAACCCAGATTTGGCTCTCAGGGGGCCCAGAGTGGCTCAATTGCTGCAAGGGAGTGAGGCCAAAGTGGCTAGCCCAGATGGAGTGGAGAGAATTCCCAGCCTTTCCATTCCTGTGACAAAACAATTCTAGCTGAAGAATAGTATAATAATTTAGGCCACCATACAAAGGCCACCTCTCCTCACTTTTAAGAATATACATTGGGGGCTTCCCTGGTGGCGCAGTGGTTGAGAATCTGCCTGCCAATGCAGGGGATACGGGTTCAAGCCCTGGTCTCAGAAGATCCCACATTCCACGGAGCGGCTGGGCCCGTGAGCCACAATTACTGAGCTTGCGCATCTGGAGCCTGTGCTCCGCAACAAAAGAGGCCGCGATAGTGAGAGGCCTGCGCACCGCGATGAAGAGTGGCCCCGCTTGCCACAACTAGAGAAAGCCCTCGCACAGAAACGAAGACCCAATACAGCTATAAATAAATAAATAAATAAATAAAAATTAAAAAAAAAAAGACTTTAAAAAAAAAAAAAGAATATACATTGGCTAAGCAGAATTAAAATGATTCATAGCTATAGGTCGACCAATCTGCCAAAATCTTCCCTAGGGGACTGTCAGATGGAGAGGAAGAGGAAGCGCTTCCCATATTGAGTCGAATTAAACAGCTATGTGCACAAAACTGAAAGCAAAACCAGAATTCTCGCCAGCCAAACGGAAGCCACACACACACACAAAACAAACAGCCCAAGGTTCAAACTGGGTTCTAAGTCCCACTAAGCTGGTGGCCTTGGTCCAAGTTGCGCCTTACAAATGGGATCTTCCTAATGGAAAATCCCCAAACGGGAACCAGAGTTCCCCCAAACGGACCAGGTCAAGCGGCCTCGGTGTGCATGCCGGGGGACTTACCAAAAATGCTGGCAGAGGTGTTGTGACGTACCTAATCCTACTTTTCTCCTTCTCCGAAATGCTTTCTCAGAACAGGAAGTCCGGGCTGATGTGGATAGAAGAGGGGGTGTTCTCAAGGCAAAGGTGGCCTTGGCAGTTGCTAGGGCAGCCTCTCTCCCGTTCTCCACCTCCATCTCGGAGTTCCGACTACTGAGATGGCAATCCGGGTATTATCGGGGTACAGCCCTATGGCAGGGTATCCCTAGTGATCTGGCCTCAGAGAAGTCCTCCAAACCTCTGCTCTCCTGAAGGTGGCTGGCGTGCAGAGAAACCTCCGAGCGTCTGATCAAGCCGAGGGGCCCCACGGGGCTGCCGGCCCACGAGTCAGATACCAGGCGAGCCCCCCAAATTTTGTTGCCGAAAAGCCGGCCTCTGTTCACCAGTGCCGAATAGAAATGTGGAGATAGAGCTTTGGAGGAGTAGAAAGGGAGTAGCTTTATTACCTTGTCAGGCAAAGGGGGACACAGCGGGCAGCGGGCTCCTGCCTCAAAAAACTATGTGTCCACCACCCCCCCACCCGGAGGATTTGATGAGGAGTTTTATAACAATACTTCCCGAGGTGGGGTTGCTGAGAAGATTAGGGTGTGTGTAGGGTCTCAGGTGGTCTGTCTCCTAATCTTGATGAGCTTCTCTGGTCCTTTTAATCTTGCCTCAGGTGGTTTCTTGGCTGTTTCCCCCCATTGATTAGCAACTGTTTGAATCTGCCATTTGGAACTCAGGGAAGGTCATGGCGGCTGGAGTCTTGCCTACAAGAAACAGGGGACAAAAAGGCCTCCGTGTCCAGGAGCCCCACAGGGCCCCGCTTGGTTTCAACAACACTGCCTGTCACGCTGGCACCTGTCTCACTCACTCCACATGCTCTCTTGTGAGCATGCTCAAATGGTCTCTTTCCCACCCCCCTCAACAAGCACCCCCTTCTCTCGCAATCATCTTATACTTTCACAATCCCCACCTTTCTCACATTTCTCTGTCTCTCCTGACATTCCATCTCTCATGAGCCCTCAACTCCCCCACTCCCTCTTTTACTTCTCCTAATCTGTCTCAATCTCTCTCATCCTCTTCCAAATCCCCCCAAACCAAAACCCCCTCACACAAAGCATCGCCTTCTCTACATTCTCTCCCTTCTCTCTTGCTCATAATTCTACTCCTTGGCACAATCCTTCTCTCACAGTTTCTCTGTCTCTCTTTCTTCCTCCCTCTCTCCTCTCACTTTTTTGTCCCTCTCCCTCCCTGTTTCTTTGCCTCTCCTGTCCAAGAGATGAAAGTGAACTGAGACTTGCTGTCATACACTCTCTGCACGTTTTCCTTTTGCCATACCTTCATCTTCTGTCGCATACAATGACTCTGTCACACACTCTCTGTGTCAGTCATGCTCTCCCTTGGTGATGCCCGCCCACGAGCTCCTCTCTTGCCTACCGCCCCCTTGTGCTCTCTGTACCCCCTGCTTGCTTCCACTCTGTGTTGTCCCTCTCCCCCTGTTGCCCCCTCTTTCTCTTTTTCTGGCATTCCCTCCCTCCCTCTCTCCCTCCCCTGCCTCTGTCTCTTTCTGTTGTCCATTATCTCTTTCTCTGTGTCACCCACCTCTGTCACCTGCTTTACCTCTCTGGCACTCATAATTCTCTCTCTCTCTCTCTCGTTCTCTCCCTCTCTCCCATTATCTCTCTGTCACCTACCACCCCCTCCTCTCTGTCACCCACCTGTTCACACTCTCAACTACCTGCTCACACTGTCATCCATTCGTTCTCACCCACTTACTCTTTGTCTCTCTGTCAGCCTCCCCACTCTGTACCTCTGTACCCCCTTTCTCTGTCACCCACCATCTCTGTCATCTACTCTCTACCTCTATTACCCATTCTCTTTCTGTTACCCACTCTTTCCCTGTTACCCACTTTCTTTCTCTGTTACCCACTCCCTTATTCAGTCACCCATCCTCTTTTTTTCTCTGTCACTGTATCATTCTGGGTCCAGTCAGGAGGTAGAAACCATACAGCATATTAAAACAGGAATTTTAAAGTAAGAGTTATTAAACTGATAAATGAGTAGCTATAAGAAATAGGGAAACTCCATATGGCGCCCTAGGACTAAGGGAGAGTACCCAAGGAAGGACAAACTTGGAAGGAGGCCCTCTCCCCAAGGCTGAAGTTCAGACCTCCTTGGAGAAGGTATAGTTCAGCCCACTGGATAGCAGAGAAGTGTGCTGGCTTGCCCAGGCTGGAGCTGGTCTGCACTCCCTGGGCTCATAGGAAGCAACCTTCTGGAGTGCAGGTGGGGAGCAGCCTATCAGCAACCCATGGTGTAGGAGTGCAGAAGGGGTGGGACCTGGGGCACAGGCAGCTGCTGGGGTGGCTGGTTCCCATGTAGAGAGGGCTGCAAGAAGGTTATCGCCAGGCCAGGTGGAGACTTCAAGGTCGTTGAAAGACTGTGTGTTCTGGGTGGGTGACTGTGTGTCACTTGGTTGACCCCCTGTGCAGCGGCAGCTGGCAACTTCAGGAGAGCCCCCTCCTCCTGTAGTGTCCCTCAGGCGTCCTCTACTGAGAAGGCTTAACATCATGCTGGCTGTAGAGGAGAGATGCTTAAAGGAATTCTGTCATTATCACAGAGCAGGTATTGAGGGGTGAATTTGGAACTGAGAGGCAATAAATGATGACTGGCAGAGTTATCTGACCTCTATTTATCTGTCATCCAACCTCTCTCCCATGTCACTCACTGTGTCACCCTCTCTGTTACTCACTTGCTTTTACTCTGTGTTGTCAGCTCTCTCTTGCTGTCACCCATCTGCTTTCTATTCTCTATGTCACCCACTTTCTTCTATCATTCTACTCCAACTGCTTTTGTCAAGGCCGACTTTCATAAATCTAATGGTGAGTTCATAATCTTCCTCTTCCTTGACCCACCAGTAGTACTTGACAGAATTGATCACTTCTCCACAAAATGCTAGATTCATTTGGCCACCAGGACCCCTCACTCTCCTGACTTTCTTCCTACCTCACTGGTTGCTGCTTCTTAGATTCTGCTGATTTCTTCTCATATCCCCAGTTGCTTTTGCTTTTTCTTCTAATGTACTTTATTTAAAAAAATTTTTTTTGAAAGTCTAGTTTTATTTATTTATTTATTTTAAAGTTTATTTATTTATTTATTTTTGGCTGCATTGGGTCTTCGTTGCTGTGTGTGGGCTTTCTTTAGTTGCGGCGAGTGGGGGCTACTTTTTTTTTTTTTTTTAATAAATTTATTTATTTATTTATTTATTTATGGCTGTGTTGGGTCTTCGTTTCTGTGCGAGGGCTTTCTCTAGTTGCGGTGAGCGGAGGCCACTCTTCATCGCGGTGCACGGGCCTCTCACTATCGTGGCCTCTCTTGTTGCGGAGCACAGGCTCCAGACGCGCAGGCTCAGTAGTTGTGGCTCACGGGCCCAGTTGCTCTGCGGCATGTGGGATCTTCCCAAACCAGGGCTCGAACCCGCGTCCCCTGCATTGGCAGGTGGATTCTCAACCACTGCGCCACCAGGGAAGCCCATGGGGGGGCTACTTTTTGTTGTGTTGCGCGGGTTTCTCATTGCGGTGGCTTCTCTTGTGGAGCACGGGCTCTAGGTGCACGGGCTTCAGTAGTTGTGGTGCGTGGGCTCAGTAGTTGGGGCACACGGGCTTAGTTGCTCTGCGGCATGTGGGATCTTCCTGGACCAGGGCTCGAACCTGTGTCCCCCGCACTGGCAGGCTGATTCTTTTTTTTTTTTTAAAGGCACTGCTTAAACATTTTTTTTTTAATAATTTAGTCTTGCTTGATTTCCCTTTGCTCACTTTTTTAAAAATTTTACTTATTTATTTATTTTTATTTATGGCTGTGTTGGGTCTTCGTTTCTGTGCGAGGGCTTTCTCTAGTTGCGGCAAGTGGGGGCCACTCTTCATCGCAGTGCGCGGGCCTCTCATTATCGCGGCCTCTCTTGTTGTGGAGCACAGGCTCCAGATGCGCAGACTCAGTAATTGTGGCTCACGGGCCCAGCCGCTCTGCAGCATGCGGGATCTTCCCAGACCAGGGCTAGAACCCGCATCCCCTGCATTGGCAGGCAGACTCTCAACCACTGCGCCACCAGGGAAGCCCAACATTTTTTTAAAAATTTATTTTATTTATTTATTTTTGGCTATGTTGGGTCTTTGCTGCTGCGCATGGGCTTTCTCTAGTTGTGGCGAGCGGAGGCTACTCTTTGTTGCGGTGCATGGGCTTCTCATTGTGGTGGCTTCTCTTGTTGCGGAGCACGGGCTCTAGGTGTGCGGGTTTCAGTAGTTGTGGCTCATGGGCTCAGTAGTTGTGGCTTGTAGGCTCTAGAGCGCAGGCTCAGTAGTTGTGGTGCACGGGCTTAGTTGCTCTGCAGCATGTGGGATCTTCCCGCACCAGGGCTTGAACCTGTGTCCCCTGCATTGGCAGGTGGATTCTTAACCACGGTGCCACCAGGGAAGCCCCAGGCTGATTCTTAACCACTGCGCCACCAGGGAAGTCCCTTTTTATTTTTTAGAAAATATTTTATTTATTTTATTTATTTAACCAGGTCTTAGTTGCAGTGTGTGGGATCGCGGGAACTTTGTTGCGGCGTGTGGGATCTTTAGTTGCGGCATGCAGGTCTTAGTTGCGGCATGTGGGATCTAGTTCCCTGACCAGAGATCAAACCCAGGCCCCCTGCATTGGGAGCTTGGAGTCTTAACCACTGGACCACCAGGGAAGTCCCTAATGTACTTTATTTTTACTTATTTATTTTTTAGATTTAATTAAATTTATTTTTTTGTTTTTGTTTTTTTTGGTTTTTGGGTTTTTTTTGGCTGCGTTGGGTCTTTGCTGCTGCGCACGGGCTCTCCCCAGTTGCGGCGAGTGGGGGCCACTCCTCATTGAGGTGCACGGACCTCTCCTTGCGGTGGCCTCTCGTTGCGGAGCACGGGCCCCAGGTGTGTGGGCTTCAGTAGTTGCGGCATGCGGGCTCAGTAGCTGTGGCTCACAGTCTCCAGAGTGCAGGCTCAGCAGCTGTGGTGCATGGGCCCAGTTGCTCTGTGGCATGTGGGATCCTCCTGGACCAGGGATCGAACCTGTGTCCCCTGCATTGGCAGGTGGATTCCCAACCATTGCGCCACCAGTGAAGTCCTATATTTTAATTTTTTAAAAAATATTTATTTATTTTTGGCTGCATTGGGTCTTAGTTGCAGCACATGGGCTCTCTAGTTGTGGTGTGCGGGCTTAGTTGCCCCGTGGCATGTGGGATCTTAGTTCCCCGACCAGGGATCGAACCCGTGTCCCCTGCATTGGAAGGCGGATTCTTAACCACTCGACCAGCAGGGAAGTCCCTACTGTACTTTAAAGTAAATTCTCAGGCATCATAGTATTTCATCCTTAAATATTTCAGTATGTGTCTCTAAAAAAGAACATATTCTTACAAAACCACTGTACCATATCATGCTTAACAAAATAAATTAATTCTTTGATATCAGCTAATACACAGTTCATATTTGCATTTTTCAAATGGTCTTAAGTCTTTTAATAATTGGTTTGTTTGAATCAGTATCCAAAGAAGTTCCACAAGCTGCATTTGGTTATATTTCGTAAGCCTCTTTTTTTTTTTTTTTTTAAGATAACACTATATATTTTTTTTTAAAGATTTATTGATTGATTGATTGATTGATTGTTATGTTGGGTCTTCGCTTCTGTGCTAGGGCTTTCTCTAGTTGCGGCAAGTGGGGGCCACTCTTCATCGCGGTGCGCGGGCCTCTCACTATCGTGGCCTCTCTTGTTGCGGAGCACAGGCTCCAGACGCACAGGCTCAGCAGTTGTGGCTCACGGGCCTAGTTGCTCCGCGGCATGTGGGATCTTCCCAGACCAGGGCTCAAACCCGTGTCCCCTGCATCGGCAGGCAGACTCTCAACCACTGCGCCACCAGGGAAGCCCAAGATAACACTATATTTTTAAAAAAAATTTTTATTGGCGTATAGTTGATTTACAATGTTGTGTTAGTTTCAGGTGTACAGCAAAGTGAATCAGTTATACATATATCCACTCTCTTTTGTTTTTTACAAATTATTTATTCATTTATTTGGCTGCTCCAGGTCTTAGTTGTGGCACTCGGGATCTTCATTGTGGCATGCGGGATCTTTAGTTGCAGCACGCAGGATCTAGTTCCCTGACCAAGGATCGAACCGGGCCCCCTGCACTGGGAGTGTGCAGTCTTTTTTTTTAATTAATTAATTTATTTGGCTGCATCAGGTCTTAGTTGTGGCACGCGGGATCTTCATTGCGGCATGTGGGATCTTTCGTTGCAGCGTGCGGGCTCACTAGTTGTGGCACATGAGCTCTAGAGCACGTGGGCTCAGTAGTTGCATCATGCAGGCTTAGTTGCCCTGCGGCATGTGGGATCTTACTTCCCCGACCAGGGATTGAACCCACGTCCCCTGCATTGGAAGGCGGATTCTTAACCACTCGACCACCAGGGAAGTCCCAGGAGCACGGAGTCTTAACCACTGGACCATCAGGGAAGTCCCTCCAGTCTTTTTTAGATTCTTTTCTTAAGCATCTTTTAATCTAGAAAAGTCCCTCCCCACATTTATTTCTATGCCAATGATTTGGATTAGTCTGTAGTGTCATTAGTTTGTTCTTCTATCTCCTGTAATTTAAATTTAAAGGCCTGATAAATGAATGGATAAAGAAAATGTGACACACACACATACACACAGACACACACACACACAGGAATATTATTCAGCCATAAAAAAGAGTGAATTCTTGCCATTTGCGACAATATAGATGGACCTTGGGGGCATTATGCTAAGTGAAATAAGTCAGACAGAGAAAGACGAATACTGTATGATCTCACTTATATGTGGGATCTAAAACAAAAACAAAACCAAGTTCATAGATAACAGAGAACAGATTGATGGTTCCTGGAGTTGAGGGGTGGGCGAAATGGATGCAGGGGGTCAAAAGGTACAAACTTCCAGTTATAAAATAAATAAATCCTGGGATATAATGTACAGTGTGGTGACTATAGTTAATAATACTGTATTGCATATTTGAAAGTTGCTAAGAGAGTAAATCTTAAAAATTCTCATCACAAGAAAAAAATCTGTAATTATGTATGGTGACAGATGGTAACTAGACTTATTGTGGTGATCATTTTACAGTATATACAAATATCGAGTCATTATGTTGTATACCTGAAACTAATATAATGCTGTATGTCGATTATACCTTAATAAAATTTTTTTTTAAAAACTATTCTAGAGCCAAAACAAAAAGATTTAAGGTTCAATATTTTTGACATGAATACTTCATAGGTGAGGTCATGTACTGCCTATTGCATCATATCAGGAAGCATATAATGTCTGATTTTCCTACTTTTAGTAATTTTATGATTGATCAATGGGTTCAGGTACTCATAGGCTGATCACTCCTTTGCAAAGTTGCATTTCCCCCCTTGTGATGAATAAATAATATGTCGGGGATACTTTAGCATCCTGTGGATACCCAGTTCCCCAGCAACCTTTCATCCATTGAAAATCATTGCACAAATCAGTTATTTCATTAGGGATTACAAGTGATGGTTTTCTAATTTCACCATTCTTTCTGTATTCATTAGCTGGAATTCATCTGTTAATGTTGGAGTGTTGGAATGCCATGTCATTTTTTTTTTTTAAATTATACTCCTTCCTTTGCTGATCTTATTCAGGTTCTTGGTTTTAAATCCCGTCTTTATGTTGAGAATGTTCACATTTTTGTCTTTTGTCCTGACCTCTTCTGAACTCCAGACTCCTGTATCTAGTTGCTTACTTGACATCTCTACTTGATAATAGACATATCAAACTTAACTCATCCAAAAGCAGAGGGCAAAAACCATGTGTTCTCAATAGGTACAGAAAAAGCATTTGACTAAATCTAGCATCCTGTAATAATAAAAACACTCAACAAGCTAGGAATACAACATAACTTCCACAACCTGATCAAGGGTATCTACAGAAACCTACAGCTAACATTATGCTTAATGGTGAAAGACTGAAAGCTTTCCCCCCTTATATCAGGAACAAGATAAGGAGGTCTGCTCTCGCCAGTTCTTTTTTTTTTTTTAAATTGAAGTATAGTTAAATTACAATATTGTGTTAGTTTCAGGTGTATAGCATAGTGATTCAATATTTTTGCAGATTATACTCCATTATAGGTTATCACAAGATAATGGGTATAATTCCCTTTGCTATACAGTTTATATCCTTGTTGCTTATCTATTTTATATATAGTAGTTTGTATCTGTTAATCCCATACCCCTAATTTTTCCCTCCCCAGTTCCCTATCCCCTTTGGTAAACACAAATTTGTTTTCTGTATCTGAGTCTGTTTCTGTTTTGTATATACATTGATTTGTATTATTTTTTTAGATTCCACATATAAGTGATATCATACAGTATTTGTCTTTCTCTGTCTTATTTCACTAAGCATAATATTCTCTATGTCCATCCACGTTGCTGCAAATGGCAGCATTTCATTCTTTTTTTTTTTTTTTTAAAAATCTTCGTTACCTACTCTTACAATGACTCATTATTTATTTATAAACTTATTTATTTTTATTTTTATTTTTTTTTTTTGGCTGCGTTGGGTCTTCATTGCTGCGTGCGGGCTTTCTCTAGTTGCAGCGAGCGGGGGCTACTCTTCGTTGCGGTGCGCGGGCTTCTCATTGCGGTGGCCTCTCTTTGTTGCGGAGCACGGGCTCTAGGCACACGGGCTTCAGTAGTTGCAGCACGTGGGCTTCAGTAGTTGTGGCTCTCAGGCTCTAGAGCGTAGGCTCAGTAGTTGTGGCACACGGGCTTAGTTGCTCCACGGCATGTGGGATCTTCCCGGATCAGGGCTCGAACCCGTGTTCCCTGCATTGGCAGGCAGATTCTTAACCACTGCGCCACCAGGGAAGTCCCTCATTCTTTTTTATGGTTAATAGTCCTGTGTGTGTGTATACACACGTATATATGTGTGTATATACATATATATGTATATACACATACATACACACATACCATATCTTCTTAATCCAATAGTCTGTTGATGGGCAGTTGGGTTACTTCTGTGTCTTGGCTATTGTAAATAGTGCTGCTATGAGCATTGGGTTGTGTGTCTCTTTTTTTGAATTTTTAAATTTTATTTTATTTATTTTTTTATACAGCAGGTTCTTATTAGTCATCAATTTTATACACATCACTGTATACATGTCAATCCCAGTCGCCCAATTCATTAAAACCCCACCCCCAACCCCCGCGGGTTTCCCCCCTTGGTGTCCATACGTTTGTTCTCTACATCTGTCTCAATTTCTGCCCTGCAAACCGGTTCATCTGTACCATTTTTCTAGGTTCCACATATATGCATTAATATACGAAATTTGTTTTTCTCTTTCTGACTTACTTAACTCTGTATGACACTCTCTAGATCCATCCATGTCTCAACAAAGGACCCAATTTCGTTCCTTTTTATGGCTGAGTAATATTGCATTGTATATATGTACCACATCTTCTTTATCCATTCGTCTGTCGATGGGCATTTACGTTGCTTCCATGACCTGGCTATTATAAATAGTGCTGCAGTGAACATTGGGGTGCATGTGTCTTTTTGAATTATGGTTTTCTCTGGATATATGCCCAGTAGTGGGATTGCTGGGTCATATGGTAATTCTATTTTTAGTTTTTTAAGGAACCTCCATACTGTTCTCCGTAGTGGCTGTAACAATTTACATTCCCACCAACAGTGCAAGAGGGTTCCCATTTCTCTACACCCTCTCCAGCATTTGTTGTTTGTAGATTTTCCGATGATGCCCATTCTAACTGGTGTGAGGTGATACCTCATTGTAGTTTTGATTTGCATTTCTCTAATAATTAGTGATGCTGAGCAGCTTTTCATGTGCTTCTTGGCCATCTGTATGTCTTCTTTGGAGATATGTCTATTTAGGTCTTCTGCCCATTTTTGGATTGGGTTGTTTGTTTTTTTAATATTGAGCTGCATGAGCTGTTTATATATTTTGGAGATTAATCCTTTGTCCGTTGATTCGTTTGCAAATATTTTCTCCCATTCTGAGGGTTGTCTTTTCGTCTTGTTTATGGTTTCCTTTGCTGTGAAAAAGCTTTTAAGTTTTATTAGGTCCCATTTGTTTATTTTTGTTTTTATTTCCATTACTCTAGGAGGTGGATCAAAAAAGATCTTGCTGTGATTTATGTCAAAGAGTGTTCTTCCTATGTTTTCCTCTAAGAGTTTTATAGTGTCCAGTCTTACATTTAGCTCTCTAATTCATTTTGAATTTATTTTTGTGTATGGTGTTAGAGAGTGTTCTAATTTCATTCTTTTACATGTAGCTGTCCAATTTTCCCAGCACCACTTATTGAAGAGACTGTCTTTTCTCCACTGTATATCCTTGCCTCCTTTGTCATACATTAGTTGACCATAGGTGCGTGGGTTTATCTCTGGGCTTTCTATCTTGTTCCATTGGTCTGTGTTTCTGTTTTTGTGTCACTGCCATATTGTCTTGATTACTGTAGCTTTGTAGTATAGCCTGAAGTCAGGGAATCTGATTCCTCCAGCTCCATTTTTCTTTCTCAAGATTGCTTTGGGTATTCGGGGTCTTTTGTATCTCCATACAGATTTTAAGATTTTTTGTTCTAGTTCTGTAAAAAATGCCATTGGTAATTTGATAAGGATTTCATTGAATCTGTAGATTGCTTTGGTTAGTATAGTCATATTCACAGTATTGATTCTTCCAATCCAAGAACATGGTATATCTCTCCATCTGTTGGTATCATCTTTAATTTCTTTCATCAGTGTCTTATAGTTTTCTGCATACAGGTCTTTTGTCTCCCAAGGTAGGTTTATTCCTAGGTATTTTATTCTTTTTGTTGCAGTGGTAAATGGGAGTGTTTCCTTAATTTATCTTTCAGATTTTTCATCATTAGTGTATAGGAATGCAAGAGATTTCTGTGCATTCATTTTGTATCCTGCAGCTTTACCAAATTCATTGATTAGCTCTAGTAGTTTTCTGGTGGCATCTTTAGGATTCTCTATGTATAGTATCATGCCATCTGCAAACAGTGACAGTTTTACTTCTTTTCCAATTTGTATTCCTTTTATTTATTTTTCTTCTCTGATTGCCGTGGCTAGGACTTCCAGAACTATGTTGAATAATAGTGGTGAGAGTGGACATCCTTGTCTCGTTCCTGATCTTAGAGGAAATGCTTTCAGTTTTTCACCATTGAGAATGATGTTTGCTGTGGGTTTGTCATATATGGCCTTTATTATGTTGAGGTTGGTTCCCTCTATGCCCACTTTCTGGAGAGTTTTTATCATAAATGGGTGTTGAATTTTGTCAAAAGCTTTTTCTGCATCTATTGAGATGATCATATGGTTTTTATTCTTCAATTTGTTAATATGGTGTATCACACTGATTGATTTGCATATATTGAAGAATCCTTGCATACCTGGGATAAATCCCACTTGATCATGGTGTATGATCCTTTTAATGTGTTGTTGGATTCTGTTTGCTAGTATTTTGTTGAGGATTTTTGCATCTATATTCATGAGTGATTTTGGTCTGTAATTTTCTTTTTTTGTAGTATCTTTGTCTGGTTTTGGTATCAGGGTGATGGTGGCCTCATAGAATGAGTTTGGGAGTGTTCCTTCCTACGCAATTTTTTGGAAGAGTTTGAGAAGGATGGGTGTTAGCTCTTCTCTAAATGTTTGATAGAATTCACCTGTGAAGCCATCTGGTCCTGGACTTTTGTTTGTTGGAAGATTTTTAATCACAGTTTCAATCTTACTACTTGTGATTGGTCTGTTCATATTTTCTATTTCTTCCTGGTTCAGTCTTGGAAGGTTGTACCTTTCTAAGAATTTGTCCATTTCTTCCAGGTTGTCCTTTTTTTTGGCATAGAGTTTTTGGCATAGTAGTTTTTGGCATAGTAGTCTGTTAGGATGCTTTGTATTTCTGCAGTGTCTGTTGTAACTTCTCCTTTTTCATTTCTAATGTTATTGATTTGAGTCCTCTCCCTCTTTTTCTTGATGAGTCTGGCTAATGCTTTATCAATTTTGTTTATCTTCTCAAAGAACCAGCTTTTAGTTTTATTGATCTTTGCTATTGATTTCTTTGTTTCTATTTCATTTATTTCTGCTCTGTTCTTTATGATTTCCTTCCTTCTGCTAACTTTGGGTTCTGTTTGTTCTTCTTTCTCTAGTTCCTTTAGGTGTAAGGTTAGATTATTTATTTCAGATTTTTCTTGTTTCTTGAGGTAGGCTTTTATAGCTGTAAAGTTCCCTCTTACAACTGCTTTAGCTGCATCCCATAGGTTTTGGATCGTCGTGTTTTCATTGTCATTTGTCTCTAGGTATTTTTTGATTTCCTCTTTGATTTCTTCAGTGATCTCTTGGTTACTTAGTAACGTATTGTTTAGCCTCCATGTGTTTGTGTTTTTTACGTTTTATTCCCTGTAATTCATTTCTAATCTCATAGCGTTGTGGTCACAGAAGATGCTGGATATGATTTCAATTTTCTTAAATTTACTGAGGCTTGATTTGTGACCCAAGATGTGATCTATCCTGGAGAATGTTCAGTGCACACTTGAGAAGAAAGTGTAATCTGTTTTTGGATGGAATGTCCTATAAATATCAATTAAATCTATCTGGTCTATTGTGTCATTTAAAGCTTCTGTTTCCTTATTTATTTTCATTTTGGATGATCTGTGCATTGGTGTAATTGAGGTGTTAAAGTTCCCCACTACTATTGTGTTACTGTCGATTTCCTCTTTTATAGCTGTTAGCAGTTGCCTTATGTATTGAGGTGCTCCTATGTTGGGTGCATATATATTTATAATTGTTATATCTTCTTCTTGGATTGATCCCCTGATCATTATGTAGTGTCCTTCCTTGTCTCTTGTAACATTCTTTATTTTAAAGTCTATTTTATCTGATATTAGTATTGCTACTCCAGCTTTCTTTTGATTTCCATTTGTATGGAATATCTTTTTCCATCCCCTCCCTTTCAGTCTGTATGTGTCCCTAGGTCTGAAGTGGGTCTCTTGTAGACAGCATATATATGGGTCTTGTTTTTGTATCCATTCAGCAAGCCTGTGTCTTTTGGTTGGAGCATTTAATCCATTACGTTTAAGGTAATTATTGATATGTATGTTCCTATGACCATTTTCTTAATTGTTTTGGGTTTGTTTTTGTAGGTTCTTTTCTTCTCTTGTGTTTCCCACTTAGAGAAGTTCCTTTAGCATTTGTTGTAGAGCTGTTTTGGTGGTGCTGAATTCTCTTAGCTTTTGCTTGTCTGTAAAGCTTTTGATTTCTCCATCAAATCTGAATGAGATCTTTGCCGGGTAGAGTAATCTTGGTTGTAGGTTCTTCCCTTTCATCACTTTAAGTATATCATGCCACTCCCTTCTGGCTTGTAGAGTTTCTGCTGAGAAATCAGCTGTTAACCTTATGGGAGTTCCCTTGTATGTTATTTGTCGTTTTTCCCTTGTTGCTTTCAATAATTTTTCTTTGTCTTTAATTTTTGCCAATTTGATTACTATGTGTCTTCACGTGTTTCTCCTTGGGTTTATCCTGTATGGGACTCGCTGCGCTTCCTGGACTTGGGTGGCTATTTCCTTTCCCATATTAGGGAAGTTTTTGACTATAGTCTCTTCAAATGTTTTCTCGGGTCCTTTCTCTCTCTCTTCTCCTTCTGGGACCCCTATAATGCGAATGTTGTTGTGTTTAATGTTGTCCCAGAGGTCTCTTAGGCTGTCTTCATTTCTTTTCATTCTTTTTTCTTTATTTTGTTCCGCAGCAGTGAATTCCATCTTTCTGTCTTCCAGGTCACTTATCCATTCTTCTGGCTCAGTTATTCTGCTATTGATTCCTTCTAGTGTAGTTTTTATTTCAGTAATTGTATTGTTCATCTCTGTTTGTTTGTTCTTTAATTTCTCTAGGTTTTTGTTAAACATTTCTTGCATCTTCTCGATCTTTGCCTCCATTCTTTTTCCGAGGTCCTGGATCATCTTCACTATCATTATTCTGAATTCTTTTTCTGGAAGGCTGTCTATCTCCACTTCATTTAGTTGTGTTTCTGGGGTTTTATCTTGTTCCTTCACCTGGTACAAAGTCCTCTGCCTTTTCATTTTGTCTGTCTTTCTGTGTACGTGGTTTTCGTTCCACAGGCTGCAGGATTGTAGTTTTTCTTGCTTCTGCTGTCTGCCCTCTGGTGGATGAGGCTATCTAAGAGGCTTTTGCAAGTTTCCTGATGGGAGGGACTGGTGGTGGGTAGAGCTGACTGTTGCTCTGGTGGGCAGAGCTCAGTAAAACTTTAATCTGCTTGACTGTTGTTGGGTGGGGCTGGGTTCCCTCCCTGTTGGTTGGTTGGCCTGAGGCAACCCAACACTGGAGCCTACCTGGGCTCTTTGGTGGGGCTAATGGCAGACTCTGGGAGGGCTCACGCCAAGGAGTACTTCCCAGAACTTTTGCTGCCAGTGTCCTTGTCCACACGTTTAGCCTCAGCCACCCCCTGCCTCTGCATGAGACCCTCGAACACTAGCAGGTAGGTCTGGTTCAGTCTCCCCTGGGGTCACTGCTCCTTCCCCTGGGTCCCGATGCGCACACTACTTGGTGTGTGCCTTCCAAGAGGGCACAAACAGAGTCTCTGTTTCCCCCAGTCCTGTCAAAGTACTGCAATCAAATCCCACTAGCCTTCAAAATCTGATTGTCTAGGAATTCCTCCTCCCATTTCCGGACCCCCAGGTTGGGAAGACTGACATGGGGCTCAGAACCTTCACTCCAGTGGGTGGACTTCTGTGGTATAAGTGTTCTCCAGTCTTTGAGTCACCCACCCCGCAGTTATGGGATTTGATTTTCCTGTGATTGCGCCCCTCCTACCATCTCATTGTGGCATCGCCTTTGTCTTTGGATGTGGGGTATCTTTTTTGGTGAGTTCCAGTGTCTTCCCGGCAATGATTGTCCAGCAGCTATTTGTGATTCTGGTGTTCTCACAAGAGGGAGTGAGAGCACGTCCTTCTACTCCGCCATCTTGGTTCAGGGCCCTTGCGTGTATTTTTTTGAATTAGTGTTTCCGTTTTTTCCAGATACCCAGGAGTGGAATTGCTGGATCATATGGTATTTCTATTTTTAGTTTTGTAAGGAACCTCCATACTGTTTCTCACAGTGGCTGCACCAATTTACATCCCCACCAACAGTGTACAAGGGTTCCCTTTTCTCCACATTCTCTCCAACATTTGTTATTTGTAGACTTTTTGAAGATAGCCATTCTAACAGGTGTGATGTGATACCTTATTGTGGTTTTGCATTTCTCTAATAATTAGCGATGTTGAGCATCTTTTCATATGCCTGTTAGCCATCTCTTTGTCTTCTTTGGAAAAATATCTATTCAGGTCTTCTGCCCATTTTTTGATTGGGTGCTCTCACCACTTCTATTCAACATTATAATTTGTTATGATTCAACACTATAATAGAGGTTCAAGCCAGGGCAATTAGGCAAGAAGAAGAAATAAAAGGCATGCAGATTGGAAAGAATGAAGTCAAACGATCTGTATTTGCAGATGACATGATCTTTTATATAGAAAACCCTAATGAATCTACAAAAAAAACTGTAGAGCTAATAAATGAGTTCAGTAAAGTTGCAGTATGCAAAGATCAGTATTCAAAATTCAGTTGTATTTATCTACACAGCAATGAAAGAAATTAAGAAAACAATCCATTTACAATAGCACCACAAAGAATAAAATGTTTAGGAATAAATTTAATCAAGGAAGTGCAAGAGTTGTATACTGAAAACTACATTGTTGCCAGAGGTTCAAGAAAGCCTAATTAAATGGAACGATAGCCAGTGTTCATGGGTTGGAAGACTTAATATTGTTATGATGGCAGTACTCCTCAAAGTGATAGACAAATTCCAATGCAATATCAAGCAAAATCCTAGCTGTTTTTTCCCCCCAGAAACTGACAAGCTATTATAAAAGCCGTGTGTAAATGCAGAGGACCCAGAATATCCAAAACAATCTTGAAAAATAACAAAGTTGGAGGACTCACTGTACCTGATATCAAAGGTTACTACAACTATAGTAGTCAGGACACTGTGGTACTTATATAAATATATAAGTATAGGCATAGAGATCAATGGAATTGAACTGAGAGTCCAGATTCTTCTTTCTTGTAACAACATAAAGCACCCATACTTCAGGCATTTGCTAGGTGTAGGTGATTATGGTTGCTATTGTGTTTTGTTGTCTTGGTTTTTTGTCTGCTCAGCAAGCTTTCACATCCACCTTCTTCTAGTGGTAGAGCTTATCCTTTGGCCACTAGGGTGGGCAAGTAACATTCTTTAACATTTTGTTCTGAAAATAAGACATATATAGGAAAATGTATAAAATGTAAATATTCAATTTAATGAATTATTATTGTAACCACTACCTAGGTCATGGTTTGTTTTTAGATTTATGTTCTTGTCTTAATGGAAAGTCTTATCTACTTCCCCACTGAGGTGGCCTGAAGGTGAACTGAAGGCAAACTTGAGGGTTCAGGACTTTTTTCCAGACAACTCTAGGTTTATTCAGATTCTGGATTAATTGCTTGCTTGAAGCCCCATAGTTTTTCACTCCAATGCAGTGGTTAACCAGATAACCCTGGGCTGGAAGATTGGGGGCTGGAGGCACCAAAGTTCTTTTCTACCATAAAAGAACTTTAAAAAAAAAATCTATCTATTTATTTATTTTTTTATTTGGCTGCACCAGGTCTTAGTTGCAGCTTGCTGGCTCCTTAGTTGCAGCACGTGGTCTCCTTAGTTGCAGCAGGCAGGCTCCTTAGTGTGGCATGCAAACTCTTAGTTGTAGCCTGCATGTAGGATCTAGTTCCCTGACCAGGGATCAAACCCGGGCCCCCTGCATTGGGAGTGTGGCGTCTTATCCACTGAGCCACCAGGGAAGTCCCCATAAAAGAACTTAATATTGTTCCTGGAGAATTTTTCATTTTTAGTTAGACTTTATCTCAAAGGGCCAGTCAGGATGTTAGCCACCAAATGCTCCCCCAAATAATGAAAATATTTTTCCTGATGAGGAGCATTAGCTGGTATGATCCATCTGGATGCCAAAGCACATCCTCTGTGCCAGAATAAAAGATAATTTTGGTTTTGGCATAATTATTAATTAGCTGCTTTTTCTGGAGTAATTAGGAGCAGGTTCAGCTGCTTTCTAAGGGCATGTTAACATGTAAGATGATGCTATCTTCCTATTTATTCTGGTAGGAGAGTATTTGCCCAATTCAACCAAAATTTTCAGGTCTTAAATTACAAAGGAGGTAGACTAGATCCCTGTCTGCCTTTACTCACTTTAAAATAGGCCTTGCTCTTCCTGCCTGTTTATATTCTCTTTGTGACAGGATACAAAGGACCTGAAAGCACTAGGAACCTTGGATCTCTTTTGGGCCATATGGTTTGGTCCAGATAGTTCTTGTCTGGAATCCCAAGCCAGTGACACAGATAATAAATGCTACAGAAAGCCTTACACTGTTTTAAGTGATAGGGGAAACAGAGTACATATATGGACAGTGTTAAGACCCAAATCAAACCTTATGGTAGGGTTCTATCCTGAGAGCCCTAGGCTTACCATTTTTGGGGTGGGGGCAGGCGAAAGCATTTGGAGAAGGGATACAACCAAAGCTGATGGTACTTTTTCTTTCTGAGATAAACCAGAAGTCACGAACTGGCAGCCCATGAGCCATGTTCACAGATAAGTTTTATTTGTCCTGCCCAGTGTTTTAAAAATGTATGCACTAGTTACCATTTAAAAATCAGGAGAATTCACGTAAAAATCAGAATTTCCAACTGTATTTCAACCATCAGAAGATATTGGCAATTCTGGGTTCTTATTTCTGTGCTGCAATTACCATCTGGAGATGAATAGCAGTGTGCCCCCTTTACATGGGGCACATGCCCCAGTGTTGCTTTTCATACAGCAGCTTCACTTGTTTCTGTTACTTGCCTTGTCCCTGTAAGTCTTTGCTTTATGACCTCTATACTTGGGGTGTATTTGGCAAGGACCAAACCTGAAGAGTTAAAATAGAATTCTGTAAGATTTGAGGCCCACTGCTCTTCATCTCTGAGTTCCCCTCTTGTATGCTCTAATAGCCCTCTATACTTTTCCTTCATAGCCATTACTACAGTTTGTAGCTAGTTATTTATGTGATTCTTTGGTAAATGTCAGTCTCCTGTACTATGAGCTGCACAAAGGCAGAGACCTGTTTTGCTCTTAGGTATATCACCAGCATTTAGCACAATGCTTGACATGTGGTAAATGCTTAATACATATCTGATGAACAACTGAATGTTTCTTAGCTTATTTTGGTTGGTCAAATGTCCTCCAACCACAGTGGTTACAATTTCACCAGTGGAGAACCTATAAACATTGGGTGATTATCACAGGAGAATATTCTGAGCGAGAGCTTACTGGAGCATTACTGGGGATTGGTGCCTTCATGCTACCTGTGATTAGAGCTAATTGAGGAGCAGTTATGTCTCAGGATCTAAGCTTCTGCTGGGCCTTATGGCTAAGCTCAAGTTCCTCCATTAAGATCTCTAGTAGCCTGAGGTTTCGGCTACCAGAACAAGGCTGTTTTTAAATAAGGCTGCTTATAAAAGCACTTAAATTATATTAATGTTGAAGTGACTTTCTCTGAATTCTGCTTCATATGTTGTTTCGAAGGCAGTGATTTTCAAACCACACTCCAGGTCTTAGATGGTCAGGCAGATTATAGCCTGCTAATGTATGGTTAGTGGAAGAAGGTTTCGGAGAGTTGCAAACTCCTGGAAAGACAAAAGACTGCCCATTGTATCTGAAAGATGCTTGCTTTCTCTTAACTTTCTGAGTATCTATCCTGATCTCACCATTCCATGCCTTCAGCGAACATTTACCAAATGCCTCCTGTGGACCACACTGCTGGTTGCTGAGGATGCAATGATGAAGAAGACACATGTCCTTATAGTCTAGTGTGGAAGAAAGCAAACGGAAAAATTTTTTTTTAAATTTTATTTATTTATTATTTAATTTTATTTATTTATTTATTTATTTATTTATGGCTGTGTTGGGTCTTCGTTTCTGTGCGAGGGCTTTCTCTAGTTGCGGCAAGTGGGGGCCACTCTTCATTGCGGTGCGCGGGCCTCTCACTATCGCGGCCTCTCTTGTTGCGGAGCACAGGCTCCAGACGCGTAGGCTCAGTAGTTGTGGCTCACAGGCTCCAGACGCGCAGGCTCAGCAATTGTGGCTCACGGGCCTAGTCGCTCTGCGGCATGTGGGATCTTCCCAGACCAGGGCTCGAACCCGTGTCCCCTGTATTGGCAGGCAGATTCTCAACCACTGCGCCACCAGGGAAGCCCGCAAATGGAAAATTTCATGATAGATATAAATACAGAGGATGTGTCCCTAATCCAGACTTCGTGTGTGTGTGTGTGAGAGAGAGAGAGAGAGAGAGAGAGAAGGGGAGAGTTGTCAGAGAAGGCTTGTGAGAAAAAAATACTGACTTTTAAAGGATGAGCGGGGGGCTTCCCTGGTGTTGGATTAGGGCCCACCCTCATCCAGTATGACTTCATCTTAACTTGATTACATCTGCAAAATACTCTATTTTCCCAAATAAGGTCACATTCACATGTTCCAGGTCAACATGAAATTTGGGGGGATACTATTCAACCCAGTAGGAAGCCACTGCTGTGGATAAAATCTTCTGGGGGAAAGTACATAGAGTCAGAAGGATAGAAGGGCAATGACAACAAAAAGATCCTTGGAAATATCGATGTTTATATGGGGACAGTCAGAGGGGGAGGAATTCAAGGTGCAGACTGAGAAGGAATGGTTAGAGAGGTAGGAAGAAATCTAGGAGAGAGTGTTGTGTGCCACTGTACCCAAGGAGGAGGGAAAAGTTAACGAGGGGGATGATGGTTAGTGGGTTTTTTTGGCCACGCATTACTGGCATGCAGGATGTTACTTCCCCGACCAGGGATCAAACCCGCACCCCCTGCAGTGGAAGCGTGGAGTCTTAACCACTGGACCACCAGGGAAGTCCCATGGTGGTTTGGTTTTATTTATTTATTTTTTATTTAAAAACATATTTATTTATTTGGCTGTGCCAGGTCTTAGTTGTGGCACTTGGGATCTTCGTTACGGCGTGCGGGATCTTTAGTTGCAGCATGTGGGATCTAGTTCCCTGACCAGGGATTGAACCCGGGCCCCCTGTATTCGGAGCACGGAGCCTTAGCCACTGGACCACCAGGGAAGTCCCTCAGTGCTTTTAAATGCAGCAGAAAGGTCAAGAAAGACCAAGAAGTGGCCATTGAGTTTGGCAATATGGAGGTCATTGGTGCCTTTGGTGAAAACAGTTGCATTAGGGTGCTTGGGTAAGAAGCCAAATTGCAGTGTGTTGAGTTATGACTCCCAGTTATGTGTGCCTTTAAACTGAGAGGCAGCAGTCTATGGGCAAAGCAGGCCCCCGTTTTTTTTTGACCCACCACTCAGATTCTATTATTAACATTTCACTATATTTGTTTTTATCACATATCTACTGTACCAATCCATCTTATTTGTTGGATGCATTTCAAAGTAAGTTGCAGACATCAGGATATTTCCTCCCGCTTCAGCATACTTACCATTAACTAGATTTCAATATTTTAGGTTTTTTTTTCTTTTGAAGTAAAATTTACATACCAAGAAATGGACACACCTTAAGTGTACATTTATTGAGTTTTGACAAATGCATACACCTGTGTAACCCAAACCCTTGTCAAGGTATAGAACATTATCATCACCTCAGAAAGTTCCCTTATGCCCCTTCCCAGGCAATCCCCACTCCCACCTTCTACCTCCAGAGGCAACCACTGCTCTGATGTTTTCTACCACAGATTAGTTTTGCCTATTACAGAACTTCACATAAGTAAAAAAATCACACTGCTTCTACTTTTATACCTGGCTTCTTTTGCTCAGCATAATGTTTTTGAGATTCATACATGTATGAATTCATGCATGCTTTCATACATATGGTAGTTCATTCTTTTCTGTTATCGAGTAGTATTCTATTATTTGAATATACCACAGATCGATAATTCAAGCTGATGGACAGTTGGGTTGTTTCCATTTTTTGGCTATTAAGAGTAAAGCAGGGCTTCCCTGGTGGCGCAGTGGTTGAGAATCTGCCTGCCAATGCAGGGGACACGGGTTCGAGCCCTGGTCTGGGAGGATCCCACATGCCATGGAGCAACTAGGCCCGTGAGCCACAACTACTGAGCCTGCGCGTCTGGAGCCTGTGCTCCACAACAAGAGAGGCCGCGACAGTGAGAGGCCCGCGCACCGCGATGAAGAGTGGCCCCCACTTGCCACAACTAGAGAAAGCCCTCGCACAGAAATGAAGACCCAACACAGCCAAAAATAAATAAATAAATTAATTTAAAAAAAAAAGAAAGAGTAAAGCAAGGGGACTTCCTGGCAGTCCAGTGGTTAAGACTTCGCCTTCCAATGTAGGGGGTGTGGGTTCAGTCCCTGGTCAGGGAGCTAAGATCCCACATGCCTTGGGGCCAAAAAAACCAAAACATGAAGCAGAAGCAATATTTTAACAAATTCAATAAAGACTTTAAAAATGGTCCACAATCAAAAAAAATTAAAAAAAAAAGAGGGCTTCCCTGGTGGCGCAGTGGTTAAGAATCTGCCTGCCAATGCAGGGGACATGGGTTCGATCTCTGGTCCGGGAAGATCCCACATGCTGTGGAGCAACTAAGCCCGTGGGCTACAACTACTGAGCCTGTGTTCTAGAGCCCATGAGCCACAACTACTGGGCCCACGTGCCACAACTACTGAAGCCCGTGGTCCTAGAGCCCATGTGCCGCAAGAAGAGAAGCCACCACAATGAGAAGCCCATGTACTGCAACGAAGAGTTGGCGGCAACGAAGACCCAATGCAGCCAAAAGTAAATAAATAAATAAATTTTTAAAAAGGTTTTTTTTTTAAAAAGAATAAAGCAGTGTAGGGGGGTTTTGTTTGTTTGTTTTTTATTCTTAGATGTCCATCTCACAAATGGGGCTAAGCAGGGGAAGCTAACTATTAAATAATTAGTAATACTTGCTATTTGACTGAAATGTGGACCATATTCTCTTCTAATTTATCCCAGAGGTTGCTATTTAATAATAAGTTTGTATTTATAAGTTATTATTATAAATTATTTTCCACTTTGGTTAAAATGATCACCCCTGGAAGTAAGGCCAAAAGGCGGCCATCTTCCCAGGCTAGTTCTATGATCCGTGTGTGTGTGTGTGTGTGTGTGTGTGTGTGTGTGTGTGTGTGTGTGTGTGTTTTGGTTGCATTGGGTCTTCATTGTTGCACGTGGGCTTTCTCTAGTTGTGGCGAGTGGGGGCTACTCTTCGTTGTGGTGCACTGGCTTCTCATTGCGGTGGCTTCTCTTGTTGCAGAGCATGGGTTCTAGGCGCGTGGGCTTCAGTAGTTGCAGCACGTAGGCTCAGTAGTTGCGGCATGCAGGCTCTAGAGCGCAGGCTCAGTAGTTGTAGTGCACAGGCTTAGGTTGCTCTGTGGCATGTGGGATCTTCCCGGACCAGGGCTCGAACCGGTGTCCCCTGCATTGGCAGGCAGATTCTTAACCACTCTACCACCAGGGAAGTCCCAGTGATCCAGGTTTTGATGGACCAGTTTCCAATACTGGCATTCAGGTCATCTGCAGTTTTTTTTAAAAAAATATTTATTTATTTATTTATTTGTTTGTGCCAGGTCTTAGTTGTGGCAGGCGGGCTCCTTAGTTGTGGCTCACGGGCTCCTTAGTTGTGGCTCGCCAGCTCCTTAGTTGCAGCATGTGGGCTCCTTAGTTGAGGTAGGTGGGTTCCTTAGTTGTGGCTCGCAGGCTCCTTAGCTGCGACTCACTGGCTCCTTAGTCACGGAATGCAGGCTCCTTAGTTGTGGCATGTGAACTCTTAGTTATGGCATGCATGTGGGATGTAGTTCCCTGACCAGGGAACGAACCCGAGCCCCCTGCATTGGAAGTGCAGAGTCTTAACCACTGCGCCACCAGGGAAGTCCCCATCTGTAGTTTTTATGTCAGCCTCACATGTTTTATTGATTCTGATTGAGAATCAAAAGACTTAACAATTGTGTATGATGTATCCACATGCATCTTGAGAAGGGGACTGGATACATAGAGATGTGTCAGGGAGCTCCTTATGAGGGGGCTGGATCAGGATAGGGGAACTGAGTTCTTTTTAAAAAATTTTTGTTGAAATATAGTTGATTTACAATGTTGTGTTAGTTTCAGGTGTACAGCAAAGTGATTCAGATATATATGTGAATTAGATTCTTTTAGATTCTTTTTTAGATTCTTTTCCATTATAGGTTATGGGGAACTGAGTTCTTGTGGGAAGGACAGCGATAACTCTACTCACATGGACTGAGATTAGCAAGACCAGGCTCCTATACCACTACCAGAGGCCCTGTGGCTGGTGGTCAGGTTAGAAAAGAGCAACTTCTGGTTGCTTTGCACGTGAAGCTGATAAAGTTTTATTGGGTTGGGGTCTTTGCATTTAGTTCCCTGTCTTGTCACATTCCAGAAGAACATCATAGGGAATGTTCCAAAGGGCCCTCCAGATTAAGGAAAACCTAGTGCTTGGCTCTGCAGTTTAAGCTTGTGTCTTTTCAGCTGCTGATTTGCAAACACTGCTGTGTTTAGCAGGGCTTAGCTTTTTGGCATATAGGTATAGCATGGCTAATTGGTTTCTCCTGGTAGGAAAACTTTGCAGCATCTAAGCCTGGCATTCCCTCCGTGGAGAGGAAATGGTTCGCAAGGTATCAGGCAAGGAATGGAAAGGTGGAAGATGGGATGGGATTGTTGAGATGTTAGTTGGCTGTGGTTGAGGAAGATTTTTGCATCCAGGGAAACAGAAAGTGCTTTTGGGCAGAGATGGTTTTAAGTGGCCACTTGGGCAGGATTTCTTAAGGCAAAGGTCTTTAGGATGGGTTAGGACTCAGGGAATTAGCAGCTGGGAAGTTCTGCCAGTGAAAGGGTAGCTTTGCAGGTACAGGACTTGTAGCCCGTGTTTAATGGTTGTGTCTTTTTCCTCCAGGAGTTGTTTGTATACAGTCTTTCCATATGTCCTTTAAAGCGTTCCTTAAAGGGAACCATATTCTAGGCATGTAATTTAGGGTACAATCATTAAAATGTAAAAATTTTTGTTTTGTTGTCCCTTGCTATGTAATTAAAACTCTCTTTTGGGTTGACAGTTTTGCATCTTAATAGTTCTTTAACATGTAAGCATCTTTTAAAAACTATTAAATTTTGGAAAAAATATTTGAGTCCATGAAGTATTAGCTGAGTTCTCCATATCATTAGGGATCCTGTGCATTATAGATGGACACATGATTGCAGTGGTAGTAAAAATGACATGTTTTCCTTCCAAGCCCAAGATTAAAGGTTAAGTGGCTAAATCAAACTGTATTACAGAAAGCATTGTAGTCTTGTAAATAACAAGATATCCAGAGCAGTGCTAAAAAAACAGATTTCATTTTTTTCTTCCGATTCCATTATAGGGAAAGAATACCATCCTAGGTCCAACTTTGTTGTTGGAGCAGACAGGGTGGAGGGGAAGAGCTGAGATGCAGTATTAGATCTGCTAACTAGAGTGTTCCAGGGACTGGGAAGGTAGTTTGGCTGACAGCAGGGGGGTTTGACCCAGCCAGAAAGTGGTTGTGTCCAACGAATACTGAAAATTCCAGTTGTGGTTCAGGCAGGTTGACAAATGTGGGAGTTCCAGAGGATGGGTAGAAAGAACCCAGCAGTATGAGTCTTGGGCTGGTGGTAAGAAGTCTAGGCAGGCAGTCGCCATTTTAGAGGTTGGTGCATGATTATGGGGACTCTGGCCAAAAGCTAGGGTTCAGGGGCAGCACTTTTCTCTCTGGGGAGGAGGCCTGGCTGGAGTTAGAAGCCCAGGGTTCATAGGGGTTCAGGATACTGGGTAGATGACCGGTTCAGGAACTTGGAGACAATCTAATAGTAATAAAAAATGACATAGACCAAGGCAGAAGACCAGTTATCCAGATGAAGACAACCTGGGGGTGAGAAGGGCCAGGACGAAAGGGAGAACACTGAATGGGTTCAGGGTCTGGCTCTCAGGTAGAGGAGCCTAGTGGTCACCACTATGGCAAAATGTTCGAGATCAGAGTAACAGGGAATGTAACTTAATTCTAAAGCCCACCAGAGTAGGGGCGGTGGGCAGCTAACCTGCCAGGGTAGGAATGGCAGAGTCTTGTAGCCAGTGGGCTCTTTTCTTCGTTTCTTCATCTTTTCATTCACCTGACTTTAATGAGTGTCTGCTCTAAGACCTGATCCCTATCCCTGTTATCAAGGAGTTCACAGGCAGATACACAAGCAGGCAGACACACAAATGGATAATTTTTTTAAACAAACTTTTAATTTTAGAGTAGTTTTAGATTTACAGGAATATCACAAAAATAGTACAGAGAGTTCCCATATACCCCACACCTAGTTTCCCCTATTGTTAACATCTTACATTCATTTGGTACATTAATTACAGTTAATAAACCAATACTGATACATTATTATTAACTAAATCTATACTTTATTTGGATTTCCTTAGTTTTTACCTAATGTCCTTTTTCTGTTCCAGCATCCTATCTAAGACACCACATTACGTTTAGTCATCTGTCTCTTTAGGTTCTTCTTGCCTGTGACAGTTTCTTAGACTTGCCGTGTTTTTGATGACCTTGACCATTTTGAAGAGTACTGATCAGGCAGTTTGTAGACTGTTCCCCCGGCTGGGATTTGTCAATGTATTTTCTCATGATTAGACTGGGGTTTTTGGTTTGGGGCGGGGTTGGGGGGAAGACTACAGAGGTAAAGTACCCTTCTCATTAAATCGTATCAAGGGTATGTACTACCCACATGACATATCACTGTTGATGTTGACTGTAATCACCTGGCTGAGGTACTGTTTGCCAGGTTTCTTCACTTTATTTTTTTTGTTTTGTTTTGGTTTTTGGTGTTTTTTTTTTTTGGCTGCACTGCACGGCTTGTGGGATCAAACCGTGCCCCCTGCAGTGGAAGCTGGAATCCTAACCACTGGACCACCAGGGAATTCCCAGTTTCTTCACTTTAAAGTTACTCTTTCCCCCACTGCACCTTTCCATACTGTACTCTTTGGAAGGATGTTACTACATGCACTCCACAGCTAAGGAGCAGGAATTATGCTCCGTCTTCTTGAGGGTGGACTATCTACATAAATTATTTGAAATTCTTCTGTATGGGAGGTTTGTCTTATCTCCTATATGTATTTATTCACTCATTTATATTAGTATGGACTCATAGATATTTATTTTATACTTTGGGTTATAATCCAGTACTACTTTATTTTTTTGCTCAAATTGTTCCAGCTATGACCATTGGGAGCTCTTTCATTTGGCTCCTGTGTCTCTTTGACATACTCCCATCATTGTGGTGTGTTGTTTGTTTTTTGTTTGCTTGTTTTGAGTACTTCCTTACTTTCTGACAGTACAAGATGCTCCAGACTCATCTTATAGATTTTTTTTGAATTTTATTTTACTTTTTATACAGCAGGTTCTTATTAGTTATCTATTTTATACATATTAGTGTATATATGTCAATCCTAATCTCCCAATTCATCCCACCACCACCACACCCCACCCCCGCCACTTCCCCCCACCTTGGTGTCCATATGTTTGTTCTCTACATCTGTGTCTCTCTTTCTTCCCTGCAAACCAGTTCATCTGTACAATTTTTCTAGGTTCCACATATATGCATTAATATACAATATTTGTTTTTCTCTTTCTGACTTACTTAACTCTGTATGACAGTCTCTAGATCCATCCACGTCTCTACAAATGACCCAGTTTCATTCTTCTTTATGGCTGAGTAATATTCCATTGTATATATGTACCACATCTTCTTTATCCATTCATCTGTCAATGGGCATTTAGGTTGCTTCCATGACCTGGCTATTGTAAATAGTGCTGCAATGAGAATTGGGGTGCATGTATCTTTTTGAATTATGGTTTTCTCTGGGTATATGCCCAGTAGTGGGATTGCTGGGTCATATGGTAATTCTATTTTTAGTTTTTTAAGGAACCTCCATACTGTTCTCCGTAGTGGCTGTATCAATTTACATTCCCACCAATAGCACAAGAGGGTTCCCTTTTCTCCACGCCCTCTCCAGCATTTGTTGTTTGTAGGTTTTCTGATGATGCCCATTCTAACTGGTGTGAGGTGATACCTCATTGTAATTTTGATTTGCATTTCTCTAATAATTAGTGATGTTGAGCAGCTTTTCATGTGCTTCTTGGCCATCTGTATGTCTTCTTTGGAGAAATGTCTATTTAGGTCTTCTGCCCATTTTTTGATTGGGTTGTTTGTTTTTTTAATATTGAGCTGCATGAGCTGTTTATATATTTTGGAGATTAATCCTTAGTCCGTTGACTCGTTTGCAAATATTTTCTCCCATTCTGAGGGTTGTCTTTTCATCTTTTTTGTATGTAGTTTCCTTTGCTTTGCAAAAGCTTTTAAGTTTCATTAGGTCCCATGTGTTTATTTTTGTTTTTATTTCCATTACTCTAGGAGGTGAATAAAAAAAGATTTTGCTGTGATTTATGTCAAAGAGTGTTCTTCCTATGTTTTTCTCTAAGAGTTTTATAGTGTCCGGTCTTACATTTAGGTCTCGAATCCATTTTGAGTTTATTTTTGTGTATGGTGTTAGGGAGTCTTCTAATTTCATTCTTTTACATGTAGCTGTCCAGTTTTCCCAGCACCGCTTATTGAAGAGGCTGCCTTTTCTCTATTGTATATTCTCGCCTCCTTTATCGAAGATAAGGTGACCATATGTGTGTGGGTTTATCTCTGGGCTTTCTCTCCTGTTCCATTGACCTATATTTCTGTTTTTGTGCCAGTACCATATTGTCTTGATTACTTTAGCTTTGTAGTATAGTCTGAAGTCAGGGAGTCTGATTTCTCCAGCTCTGTTTTTTTTCCCTCAAGACTGCTTTGGCTATTTGGGGTCTTTTGTGTCTCCATACAAATTTTAAGATTTTTTTGTTCTAGTTCTGTAAAAAATGCCACTGGTATTTTGATAGGGATTGCATTGAATCCGTAGATTGCTTTGGGTAGTATAGTCATTTTCACAATATTGATTCTTCCAATCCAAGAACATGGTATATCTCTCTATCTGTTGCTATCATCTTTAATTTCTTTCATCAGTGTCTTATAGTTTTCTGAGTACAGGTCTTTTGTCTCCCTAGGTAGGTTTATTCCTTGGTATTTTATTCTTTTTGTTGCAATGGTGAATGGGATTGTTTCCTTAATTTTTCCTTCTGATCGTTCATTGTTAGTGTATAGGAATGCGAGATATTTCTGTGCATCTTATAGATTTCTTGCCCCAGCCCTAGAATCAGCCATTTTTCCAAGGAGGCCCGGTTCTTTTTATTGGCAAATGGTATTAGAAACCAAGATATGGGTGCTACCTGGAGGGGTGGGATAGGGAGGGTGGGAGGGAGATGCAAGAGGGAGGGGATATGGGGATATATGTATGTGTATAGCTGACTCACTTTGTTATACAGCAGAAACCACTGTAAATCAATTATACTCCAATAAAGATGTTTAAAAAAAGATATGGGTGCTAAGTGTACTTGTTGCTGCTGGGGTTTCTTTGCTTCTAGGCCCTCTTAGCTGACAGAGCAAGGAAATATGTGTATATACTAACCCATGTGTATACACAGGTCTGTAAATATTTCTAGGTGTAACTATCTGTATTTATGTTGAACGTGGGTTTGTACTGATGTCTCCAACTCTGATCCATTACCACATGGATCATTCTAACCTCCTCTTGCCAATCTGTAAAATCCCACTCCAACAGTCAGAAACCTGGCTCCCACTCTCTGCCATCCATTTACTTAATTCTTCAACTCTAGTATACATGCATTGCAGTATCAGAATTGTTAGCTTATAACCCCCATGGGAAACAACTTTATCCACTAGAGTACATGCTTATGTTGTTTCTTTTGGTTTTAGTCTTACAGACTTCATTCATTTCCTAGGTTACTTAGGTCAGCACCTTTTCCCTCCACCCCCTTCAATGAGGTTTTTTCATACATTTGTAATACAGCTAGATTGTTTTGTAATGGTTTTAATACAATATGTTAAATGTACTGATAGAGATGAACACATAGAGGAGTACTGAGGTGAAACAACTGATCCAGATGGGGGATAGGGTAGGGATGAAAGGCATCCTAGAGGAACTGCAGGTGAGGCCTGATCTTAAAGCAGCTCTTAAAGTGTGGTCTCTGGACCAGAAGCATTAGCATTACATGGGAACTGTATAGAACTACAAATTCTTGGGCCTCACTACAGAATCAGAAAATCTGGTGTTGGGGTCCAGCAACCTGTGTTTTAACAAGCCCTCCAGGAGATTCTACAGAACATTGAGAATCACTGTCTTAAAGAATGAGTTCAGGACTTCCCTGGTGGCGCAGTGGTTAAGAATCTGCCTGCCAATGCAGGAGACACGGGTTTGAGCCCTGGTCCGGGAAGATCCCACATGCCGCAGAGCAACTAAGCCTGTGTGCCACAACTACTGAGCCTGTGCTCTAGAACCTGTGAGCCACAACTACTGAGCCCGTGCACCGCAACGAAGAGGAACCCCTGGCTTGCCGCAACTAGAGAAAGCCTGCGCTCAGCAATGAAGACCCAATGCAGCCACAAATAAATAAATAAATAAATAAATTAATTAATTAATTTAAAAAAAAAAAAGAATGAGTTCATTGAGGTAAGCTTGGTGAAAGGAGAGGAGTGTACTCCAGAAAAGGAAGGTGGTGTGAGCTTAAGCTTTACAGGCCATAACACAGTATGATGGGCATAAGGGGTTAAAATAAAATGTTTGAGGCAGGAGGTGGCAGAAGTTAAGGCAGAGAGGTCAGCAGTTCCTGGCTGTATCAGTCAGGGCTTGGAATGCCAAGCTAAGGAGCTTAAACTTCATTCTGTAGGCCATAGGAAGCCACTGAAGATTTTTTTTTTTTTTGGCTGCTTTGGGTCTTGCTGCACATGGGCTTTCTCTAGTTGCGGCGAGCGGTGGCTACTTTTCGTTGCGGTGCTCGGGCTTCTCATAGCGGTGGCTTCTCTTGTTGCGGAGCACAGGCCCTAGAGCACACAGGCTTCAGCAGTTGTGGTGCGTAGGCTCAGTAGTTGTGGCACATGGGGTTAGTTGCTCCGCGGCATGTGGGATCTTCCTGGACCAGGTATCGAACCCGTGTCCCCTGCATTGGCAGGCGGATTCTTAACCACTGCACCACCAGGGAAGTCCCAAGATTTTTGTTTTGTTTTGTTTTGTTAACAGCTTCGTTGAGGTATCATTCTCATACCATACATTTCACCGATTTAAAATGTACAATTTAATAATTTTTAGTATGTTCACAGAGTTGTGCACCCATCACCACAATTAGTTTTAGAACATTTTCATCACCCCAAAAGAAATTCCTTACCCTTTAGCCATCATACGTACCACCCCCAAGTCCATGAATCCCCCAGCCCCCCAGCCCCTGGCAACCACTAATCTACTTTTTCTGTGAATTTGCCTGTTCTGGACATTTCATATAAATGGAATCATAAAATGCGTGGCCTTTTGTGACTGGCTTTTTTTTTTGTATGTATAGTTGATATACAGTATTATGTAAATTACAGATGTACAATATAGTGATTCACAATTTTCAAAGGTTATACTCCATTTATAGTTATTATAAAATATTGGCTATATTCCCTGTGTTGTACAATATATCATTGTAGCTTATTTTATACCTAATAGTTTGTACCTCTTAATCCCCTACCCCTATATTGTCCCTCCCCCATCCCTCTCCCCACTGGTAACCACTAGTTTGTTCTCTGCATCTGTGAGTGACTGGCTTATTATTTCATGCAGCAAAATGTTTCCACGACTCATTCATGCTGTAGCATGAATCAGTATTTCATTCCTTTTTATGGCTGCATAATATTCCATTGTGTGGATATACCACATTTTTATCTATTCATCAGTTGATGGACATTTGTGTTACTTCCCCTTTTGGCTTTGTGAATAATATAATACTGCTATGAACATTTATGTACAAGATTTTCTGTGATCAAATGTTTTCATTTCTCTTGAGTATGTACCTGGGAGTAGAATTCCTAAATCACATGGTAACTCTATGTGTAACTTTTTGAGGAACTGACAGACTAATTTCCAAAGCAGCTGCACCATTTTACATTCCTACCAACAGTGTTATAGAGTTCCAGTTTTTCCACGTTGCTGCCAACACTTGGTATTTTCTCTCTTTTTGATTCTAGCCATCCTAATGGGCATGAAGTGGTATCATTGTGGTTTTGGTTTGCATTTCCCCTGATGACTAATGATGTTGAGCATCTTTTCATGTGGTTATTGGCTATTTGTATATCTTCTTTGGAGAAATGTCTAGTTAGATCCTTTGACCACCTTAATTGGGTTGTCTTTTTTTTTTTTTTTTTTTTGGCTGCGCTGCGCAGCTTGTGGGATCCTAGTTCCCTGACCAGGGATCAAACACGGGGCCACAGCACTGAAAGCGCTGAGTCCTGACCACTGGACCGCCAGGGAAGTCCCTATTTGTCTTTTAATTATTGAGTTGTTAGAGTTCTTTATATATTCTAGGTAAAAATCCTTTATCCAGGTACAAGATTTGCAAGTATTTTCTCTCATTCCTTTGGTTGTCTTTTCACTTTCTTCATGGTATCCTTTGAAGCACAAAAGCTTTTAGCTGTTTTTTTAAAAAATATTTTATTTATTTATTTATTTGGCTGTACCAGGTCTTAGTTGTGGCATGCAGGCTCTTCAGTTGTGGCATGCATGTGGGATCTAGTTCCCTGACCAGGGATCAACCCGGGTCCCCTGCATTGGGAGTGTGGAGTCCTATCCTCTGGACCACCAGGGAAGTCCCCAAGTTTTTAGCTTTTATGAAGCCCAATTTATTTTTCCCTTTGGTTGCTGCTGTGTTTGGCATCATATCTAAGAAACCATTGCCAAATCCAAGGTCATGGAGATTTATACTTATATTTTCTTCTAAGAGTTTTGTAGTTTTAGCACTTATATTTAGGTCTTTGATTCATTTTGAATTAATTTTTGTGTATGGTGTGAGGTCGGGGACCACTTTCATTCTTTTGCACATGGATATTTAGTTGAAAAGACTATCCTTTCCTCAGTGAATTGTTATGGCATCCTTTCAAAATCTTACCAACTGTAAACCACTGAAGAATTTTAAGCAGAAGAGTGACTATTTCTTTTATGTTTTAAGACAATATCACTGGCTGCTATGTAGAGAATGTATTAGAGGGGCCAAGAGTGGATGTAGGGAGACCAGTGAGTAGGAAGTTGCAGTTATCCAATCCAGAGATGATGGTGACTTGGACCACAGTAGTAGTAGAGATGGGAGAGAAAGACACAGGTTATATTTGTTTTTGTTTGTTTGTTTGTTTTTTAACATTCTTATTGGAGTATAATTGCTTTGCACTGGTGTGTTAGTTTCTGCTGTATAACAAAGTAAATCAGCTATACATATACATACATCCCCATATCTCCTCCCTCTTGCATCTCTCTCCCACCCTCCCTATCCCACCCCTCTAGGTGGACACAGAGCACCGAGCTGATCTCCCTTTGCGATGCGGCTGCTTCCCACTAGCTATCTATTTTACATTTGGTAGTGTATATATGTTCATGCCACTCTCTCACTTCGTCCCAGCTTACCCTTCCCCCTCCCCATGTCCTCAAGTCCATTCTCTATGTCTGCGTCTTTATTCCTGTCCTGCCTCTAGGTTCTTCAGAACCATTTTTTTTCTTTTTTAGATTCCATATATATGTGTTAGCATACGGTATTTATTTTTCTCTTTCTGACTTACTTCACTCTGTATGACAGTCTCTAGGTCCATCCACCTTGCTACAAATAACTCAATTTCGTTTCTTTTATGGCTGAGTAATATTCCATTGTATGTATGTGCCACATCTTCTTTATCCATTCATCTGTTGATGAACATTTAGGTTGTTTCCATGTCCTGGCTATTGTAAATAGAGCTGCAATGAACATTGTGGTACATGACTCTTTTTTTTCAATTTTTAGGACCTTTATATAATTTTTTTCTGGAATATTTACATTAATGACACTTACCCATACAGTATAACCTAAGAATGTTTATCACCATTCATCTGACAATGTAATTTAACATACCAAGCAATCCTAATTAGTTTCATAGCTCTTTCTGAGATGGCTCAGGGGCCCTTTGGAAAACTCCAAGCTAGCTAGAGAAAGAAACTTACAATCTGTGGTCAAGAGCAGCTCAGTATTGCAGGAAACTTTGTTCTCTTAACAGAGGGCAAATCAAACTTCAGTCTTGCACCAGCTTACTTTTAACCATAAAGTTCACTTAATTAAATTCACTCTACTCTTAGCCAATCCTGATCACACACAAAACTCTCTTTTCCAAGGTTCCTTTTCCATGCACCTTCTACAAGTTTTATCTGTATTAGTTTAGAAATATAAAGCTTCAAGACATGATCATCCTCTTTCACACTTTCCTGGGTTCTGTGAGTCATTCTAGTGAATTATCGAAGCTGAAGGTGTCACAGGAACGCCTGAATTTATAGCCAGTCAATCAGAAGTGTGGTGGCTTGCGGACCCCCTGAGACTTGCAGCTGGCGTCTGAAGTGGGGGCAGCCTTGGAGTCTGACACTAACCCCAGGTGTTTAGAGTCAAGACTAAATCGCAGTACACTCAGCTGAGTTTCCACCAGATTAATGGCTGAATGACTCTTTTTGAATTATGGTTTTTTCAGGGTATATGCCCAGTAGCAGGATTGCTGGGTCATATGGTAGTTCTATTTTTAGTTTTTTAAGGAACCTCCATAATGTTCTCCATAGTGGCTGTATCAATTTACATTCCCACCAACAGTGCAAGAGCGTTCCCTTTTCTCCGTACCCTCTCCAGCATTTATTGTTTGTAGATTTTTTGATGATGGCCATTCTGACTGGTGTGAGGTAATACCTCACTGTAGTTTTGATTTGCATTTCTCTAATGATTAGTGATGTTGAGCATCCTTTCATGTGTTTGTTGGCAATCTGTATATCTTCTTTGGAGAAATGTCTATTTAGGTCTTCTGCCCATTTTTGGATTGGGTTGCTTGTTTGTTTTTTTTAAAAATATGTTTCTATTTGTTTTTTTTTGTTTGTTTGTTTTTTGTTTTAATTAAATTTATTTATCTTTGGCTGTGTTGGGTCTTCGTTTCTGTGCGAGGGCTTTCTCTAGTTGCGGCAAGCGGGCCACTCTTCATCGCGGTGCGTGGGCCTCTCACCGTCGCGGCCTCTCTTGTTGGGAGCACAGGCTCCAGATGCGTAGGCTCAGTAGTTGTGGCTCACGGGCCTAGTTGCTCCGTGGCATGTGGGATCCTCCCAGACCAGGGCTCGAACCCGTGTCCCCTGCATTGGCAGGCAGAGTCTCAACCACTGCGCCACTGGGGAAGCCCTGTTTTTTTTGATGTTGAGCTGCATGAGCTGCTTGTATATTTTGGAGATTAATCCTCTGTCAGTTGCTTCGTTTGCAAATATTTTCTCCCATTCTGAGGGTTGTCTTTTCATCTTGTTTATGGTTTCCTTTGCTGTGCAAAAGCTTTTAAGTTTCATTAGGTCCCATTTGTTTATTTTTGTTTTTATTTCCATTGCTGTAGGAGGTGGGTCAAAAAGGATATTGCTGTGATTTATCTCATAGAGTGTTCTGCCTATGCTTTCCTCTAAGAGTTTGATAGTGTCTGGCCTTACATTTAGGTCTTTAATCCATTTTGAGTTTATTTTTGTGTATGGTGTTAGGGAGTGTTCTAATTTCATTCTTTTACATGTAGCTGTCCAGTTTTCCCAGTACCACTTATTGAAGAGGCTGTCTTTTCTCCATTGTGTATTCTTGCCTCCTTTATCAAAGATAAGGTGACCATATGTGTGTGGGTTTATCTCTGGGCTTTCTATACTGTTCCATTGATCTATATTTCTGTTTTGACACAGGTTATATTTGGAAAATAAAGTTAGTAGGGCTTGGGGGACTGTTGGCTAAGGGGTGAGGTGGTTAAAAAGAGGGAGAAGTCAAGGATGACTCATATTTGGTTTGGAGGTCAAGGATTATCTTCAGATTTCTAGCTTGTATGGCTAAGTGGATGGTAGTGTCATTTATTACCACACAAATGGGGAAGCACGTTTATTTATTTATGCATTCATGCATGCTGCACCAGGTCCCAGTTGTGGCACACGGGATCTTAGTTGTGGCATGCGGGCTTCTTGGTTGCAGCATGCGGACTCTTAGTTGTGGCATGCATGTGGGATCTAGTTCCCTGACCAGGGATCGAACCTGGACCCCCTGCATTGGGAGCACAGAGTCTTAGCCACTGGACCACCAGGGAAGTGCCGAGAAGCACGTTTTAAGAGGGGAAATAATAAGTTTAATTTGGGATTAATTGAATTGGAGGTGCATGTGAAACTTTCAAGTGGAGATGTCCAGAAGGTAGTTGGAATATGGGTCTAGACTAGAGCTTGAGGGCAAGCCCTGAGTTGGAGAAAGTGCTTTGGGAGTTATGAGCACATAGGTTGGAGTGGAAGCTCTGGGAGATGATGAGGAGAGAGTAAAAGGAGTGAGAAGAGGGCCCAGGACTGAGCCCTTGCGGAGGAAGAATAGGAGCCTAAGAAGGACACAGAGAAGAAAGGGCCAGCGATGGGGGAGGAAACCAGGAGGAATCTATAGGAATCCGGTGGAAGGAGGGAATTGTAAGGAGAGAGTAATCAATAGTGTGAACAGAGGTCCAGAAAAATAAGGTCCGAGAAGTGCCCATGTATCTTCCTGTTTCCATGCTCCCACAATATAGGTTGGTTGGTTTGTTACTGTATGTGCAATAACCTTTGCACATACATTTCCTACAACTAGTGCCTGAAGTTGTTGCTGGCAGTGCCTGGTGGATATTTGTGTCTTCTTAAGTGGTGCCAGCTTTCATTGGCATCTTCTGTGCTAATCTTTCCCATCCTGAATTGAGGATATTGAAAGCTCAACTGTGGTTTGGATTCCAAAATGGACTCTAAAGTGTTCTTAGACTGAATGTTCAATCTGTTTCCTTTCTTTCTAATCTTCTACCTGTCAATCTCTATGTATATATATATCTTTTTTTAAACTTTTGTTTTTTACAGATACGTGAAAGAGGCCAAAGAAGCAACTAAGAATGGAGATCTGGAAGAAGCACTTAAACTTTTCAATTTGGCAAAGGACATTTTTCCCAATGAAAAGGTGATGAGCAGAATCCAAAAAATACAGGAAGCCTTGGAGGAGTTGGCAGAACATGGAGATGATGAATTCACGGATGTGTGCAACTCTGGCCTGCTGCTCTATCGAGAACTGCACAACCAACTATTTGAGTACCAGAAGGAAGGTGTAGCTTTCCTCTATAGCCTGTATAGGGATGGAAGGAGAGGTGGTATTCTGGCAGATGATATGGGATTAGGAAAGACTGTTCAAATCATTGCTTTCCTTTCTGGTATGTTTGATGCTTCACTTGTGAACCATGTGCTACTGATCATGCCAACCAGTCTCATCAGCACGTGGCTAAAAGAATTTGTCAAGTGGACCCCAGGAATGAGAGTCAAAACCTTTCACGGTCCTAGCAAGGATGAACGTACCAGAAACCTCAGTCGGATTCAGCAAAGGAATGGTGTCATTATCACCACATACCAAATGTTAATCAATAATTGGCAGCAACTTTCCAGCTTGAATGGCCAAGAGTTTGTGTGGGACTATGTCATCCTTGATGAAGCACATAAAATAAAAACCTCATCTACCAAGTCAGCAATATGTGCTCGTGCAATCCCTGCCAGTAATCGCATCCTCCTCACAGGAACCCCGATCCAGAATAATTTACAAGAACTGTGGTCCCTGTTTGATTTTGCTTGTCAAGGGTCCCTGCTAGGAACATTAAAAACTTTTAAAATGGAGTACGAAAATCCTATTACTAGAGCAAGAGAGAAGGATGCTACCCCAGGGGAAAAAGCCTTAGGATTTAAAATATCTGAAAACTTAATGGCAATCATAAAGCCCTATTTTCTTAGGAGGACTAAAGAAGAGGTACAGAAGAAAAAGTCAAGCAACCCAGAGGTCCAGCTTAGTGAAAAGAGTCCAGATGTTGGTGCCATATGTGAAATGCCTTCCCTTTCCAGAAAAAATGATTTAATTATTTGGATACGTCTTGTACCTTTACAGGAAGAAATATACAGGAAATTCGTGTCTCTAGATCATATCAAGGAGTTGTTAATGGAGACACGCTCACCTTTGGCTGAGCTAGGTGTCTTAAAGAAGCTCTGTGATCATCCTAGGCTGCTATCTGCACGGGCTTGTGGTTTGCTGAATCTAGGAGCTATCAAATTCTCTGTTCAAGATGAAATTGAAGGGGAAGATTCCTCAGATGTGGACCATATTGATCAAATAAGTGATGATGCACTGATGGAAGAATCTGGAAAAATGATATTTCTAATGGGCCTGCTTAAGAGACTGCGAGATGAAGGGCATCAAACTCTGGTGTTTTGCCAGTCAAGACGAATTCTAAACATCATCGAACGCCTGTTAAAGAATAGGCACTTTAAGATATTGAGAATCGATGGAACAGTTACTCATCTTGTGGAACGAGAAAAAAGAATTAGCTTATTCCAGCAAAATAAAGATTACTCTGTTTTTCTGCTTACCACTCAAGTAGGTGGTGTTGGCTTAACACTAACCGCAGCAAGTAGAGTGGTCATCTTTGACCCTAGCTGGAATCCTGCAACTGATGCTCAAGCTGTGGATAGAGTTTACCGAATTGGACAAAAAGAAAATGTTGTAGTTTATAGGCTAATCACTTGTGGAACTGTAGAGGAAAAAATATACAGAAGACAGGTTTTCAAGGACTCATTAATAAGACAAACTACTGGTGATAAAAAGAACCCTTTCCGATACTTTAGTAAACAAGAATTGAGAGAGCTCTTTACAATTGAGGATTTTCAGAACTCTGCAACCCAGATGCAGCTTCAGTCTTTGCATGCTGCTCAGAGGAGATCTGATAAGAAACTAGATGAACATATTGCCTTCCTGCACTCTTTGAGGATAGCTGGAATCTCAGACCATGATTTGATGTACACGCATGACCTATCTGTTAAAGAAGAGCTTGATGTGATCGAAGACTCTCACTATATTCAACAAAGGGTTCAGAAAGCTCAATTCCTTGTTGAATTCGAGTCTCAAAATACAGAGTTCTTAATGGAAAGACAAAAAGCTGGAAATGAGGGGATATGGCTGAGAGAACCTGTATTTCCTTCTCAAACAAAGAAGAAATGCCATGAATTAAATAAACCACAGCCTCGGCCTTCACCTCTTCTACCAACTCACCACACCCAGGAAGAAGAAATCAGTCCCCAAATGGCAAGTGTAATCATTGAGGATCTGCCCCAAGAGGGTGAAAAACAAGATCTCGCCAGGAGAAAGATGAACGTTACCACCCCACAAGATGGTAGGCACCCGTGTGCAAGTACATTTGATGCTGATTTTGTAGCTACTTTACACAAGGGGTGTGAAGATGTAGAAGAAATTTGGACTGACTCTTTATCAGGAATGGCTCTCCAAAAAGAGGCATCGCAAGAGGGGCCTATGCAGGAGGCACAGCAAGAGAGCCCTCAGGGAAGTTTCAATTTTTTACCTAGCAAGTCAGTCAGAGCTGATCTTGGGCCAAATCTAGATCAACTAGAGGAGGATGAGATTTTACATCACTGCAATCCCTGGCCTGCTAATCCCGAAACAAAGGAATATCAAAGGCCAGAATCGAATGTATCTGTTATTAAAATAGCTGATGATGACTTAGCAGCAGCCCACAGTGCACTACAGGATGCTCAAGTGAATGAGGCCAAGTTGGAAGAGGAACCTTTAGCATCTTCAGCACAGTATGCATGTGACTTCAATCTTTTCTTGGAAGACTCTGCAGACAATGGAAAAAAATTTTCCAGTCAGTCTTTGGAGCATGTGGAGAAAGAAAATAGCTTGTGTGGCTCTGCAGCTAATTCCAGAGCAGAGTCCGTGCATAGCAAAGCATGTCTCAGTGTGGATCTTTCTGAGAAAGATGATGAGCCAGAAGAAGTAGTAGTTAATGTGAAAGTCAGAAGAAAAGCTAGACGTATCGATTCAGACGATGAAGTTGAACATGATACTTTTATTACAGATACTTCAGGCACAAACCCATTCAACACATCTCCCTTCCCGTTTTTATCTGTAAAACAATTTGATGCCTCAACTCCCAAAAATGACGTCAGTCCACCTGGAAGGTTCTTTTCACCTAAAATATCTGATAGTTTAAATAAGTCTATAAACTCTAGAATATCCCTGGCTTCTAGGAGGTCTCTTATTAATGTGGTTTTAGACCATGTGGAGGATATGGAGGAAAGACTTGACAATAGCAGTGAAGCAAAAGTTGCTGAAGATTACCTGGAGGAAGGAGCAGAGGAAAGCAGTGGTGAAGCCCCAGAGCATACAGAAGAAGATCCTTCCAGAGAAACACTGTCTTCAGAAAATAAGTCTAGCCGGTTAAGTACACCTAAGCCTGATGCTCTGGCTCAGGAGACCTTTCCTGGTGACCCTGAGCCTTTGTCTGGTGGACAGTTGGTTGACTCTCCCCAGGATGAGGCACTGGAGGCTGCAGACGACTATGAGACTCTTGTCTTGCGTGGAAAAGAACTGAAAGAGTGTGGAAAAATACAGGAAGCCTTAGACTGCTTAGTTAAAGCACTTGACATAAAAAGCTCAGATTCTGAAGTCATGCTCATGACTTTAAGTTTGTATAAGCAACTTAATAAAACTTGAGAATATAACCTGTTTATTGTATTTTAAAACGAAACTGAGTATAAGGTAATTTGTTCCCATAATTGGATTCTTTGGGAGCATGAAGCATTCAGGCTTAAGGTGAGAGAAGTCAAAAAGGGAGTTTTTGTTTCCAACTTTTTTTTTGTAAATTTTGCCTTTACCACCTGCTTCTGCTTTCTTCTATACATATATTCTGGTATTCTGAGCACTAGGTTAATATTTCTTTACTCAAATATTCTTATATTTTCCTTTTAGGCATACTCTGTAAACGTAATAGAACTGTGTTATTTCTAGAGAAATTTTTGTAACATTACTCTGGCCATTTTAAATTTTATTCTGAAAATGATCAATTTTGTATATCACAGTTCAGATAATATTAAAGTTACTTTTCATTTACTTTCAGTGAGATGATTGATATTGGCAAATGCATATAAAAATTCATTTTGGCAGAAGTTTGTCATTAGTATTCCAGATCTAAGACCCACTTAACATTGCTATTGTAGGCTCTCGGTTCACTATAGCCGAAGACTGGGATAAGCTACCTGGTGCTGGGCTTCTTTATCACCGGCACCCTACCCTGGAGTCCCTTTGCCGACCATTTGGCCATCCTTCACTCACCACCAGCTGCATTCTGACACATGCTAGCACATTATATCTTCAGGCTGTAGACTGAAAAGGAGTTTGGTTCCCTCCCAGAAACATAAAGTGCAGCACAGCACTCTGTGCTCTGTCACTGGAGAATTTATCAAGTACTGACTATGTATTAGGTACTCTACATAGGTTTCTTGTTTAATCCTTTGAGGTCGAGGGTAGCATTTCCATTTTTTAGTTGAGGAAATGGCTCAGTGAAGCTGTGACCTGCCCAAGATCACGCAGTAAGGGGTGAAATGGATTGTTAACCATGTGTTACCTAGTGAAAAGCCACTATAATAACTGACCTTTTTTTTTTTTTTTTTTTTTAGTGCTTTAGTTTTTCATTATTTATTTATTTATTTATTTATTTTGGCTGCACTGGATCTTTGTTGCTGTGTGCAGGCTTTCTCTCGTTGTGGCGAGCAGTGGCTTCTCTTGTTGCGGAGCATGGGCTCTAGGCATGCGGGCTTCAGTAGTTGTGTGCATGGGCTTAGTTGCTCCGAAGCATGTGGCATCTTCCCGGACCAGGGCTGGAACCTGTGTCCCCTGCATTGGCAGGCGGATTCTTAACCACTGCGCCACCAGGGAAGCCCCTAGGTTATTTATTGATAGTACAAAATTTTGCTCTTACCGAAAGACATAATTACAGTTGCCCCTCAGTATCGAAGGGGGATTGCTTCCAGGACTCCCTGCGGATACCAAACTCCGCAGATGCTCAAGTCCCTCATATAAAATGGTGTAGTATTTACATATAACCTACACACATTCTCACATGTACTTTAAAATCATCTCTAGATTACTTATAATTACTTATAATACTTATAATACATATAATACTTATAATATTACTTATAATACAACATAAATATAAATTGCGAATAGTTTGTAGATACAATATAAGTGTTATGTGAATAGTTAGGCCTGTGCATGGCAAACTCAAGTTTTGCTTTTTGGAAGTTTCTGGAATTTTTTTATTAATTAATTAATTTTTGGCTGCGTTGGGTCTTCGTTGCTGCCCGTGGGCTTTCTCTAGTTGCAGCAAGTGGGGGCTACTCTTCGTTGCGGTGCGTGGGCTTCTCATTGTGGTGGCTTCTCGTTGCAGAGCATGGGCTCTAGGCGCATGGGCTTCAGTAGTTGTGGTTCATGGGCTGTACAGCGCAGGCTCAGTAGTTGTGGTGCACGGGCTTAGTTGCTCCGCGGCATGTGGGATCCTCCTGGACCAGGGCTGGAACCCGTGTCCCCTGCATTGGCAGGCGGATTCTTAACCACTGCGCCACCAGGGAAGTCCAGCCCTGTATTTTTTTTTTTTTAATTTTTATTTATTTATTTATTTTTATTTTTGGCTGTGTTGGGTCTTCGTTTCTGTGCGAGGGCTTTCTCTAGTTGCGGCAAGCGGGCCACTCTTCATCGTGGTGCGTGGGCCTCTCACCGTCGCGGCCTCTCTTGTTGCGGGGCACAGGCTTCAGACGCGCAGGCTCAGTAGTTGTGGCTCACGGGCCTAGTTGCTCCGCGGCATGTGGGATCTTCCCAGACTAGGGCTCGAACCCGTGTCCCCTGCATTGGCAGGCGGATTCTCAAACACTGCGCCACCAGGGAAGCCCCAGCCCTGTAATTTTTTCTTTTTTTAATGATATTCTTGTCTGCTTACATTCTTTTTATGTATGTATGTATGTATGTATGTATGTATGTATGGCTGTGTTGGGTCTTCGTTTCTGTGCGAGGGCTTTCTCTAGTTGTGGCAAGCGGGGGCCACTCTTCATCGTGGTGCAGGGGCCACTCTTCATCGCGGTGTGCGGGCCTCTCACTATCGCGGCCTCGTTGCCGAGCACAGGCTCCAGACGCACAGGCTCAGTGATTGTGACTCACGGGCCGAGTTGCTCCGCGGCATGTGGGATCTTCCCAGACCAGGGCTCGAACCCGCGTCCCCTGCATTGGCAGGCAGATTCTCAACCACTGCGCCACCAGGGAAGCCCCCAGCCCTGTAATTTTTTAAAAAATATTTCTGATCTGCAGTTGGTTGAATCTGTGAATGCAGAACCGTGGATACAGACGACTGACTAATATTTTAGGGAGGGTGATATGATTGAATATATGTCATTATTGAAAAAAGTCCCAGTGATAACACTGTGTGATTCAGCAATTCATAGTCTGCATCTAACTCCAGCTCACCGTTTCCCTACATGGACTGAATGGCTGTGGCACACAGGCTTAGTTGCTCCACGTCATGTGGGATCTTCCCGGGCCAGGGCTCGAACCCGTGTCCCCTGCATTGGCAGGTGGATTCTTAACCACTGCACCACCATGGAAGCCCCTAGAGATGGTTTCTAAATTAACTTATGGGATATACTGAGAATCAGATAAAGCAGTTCTCGGAGGGAAGGGACTAACAGGTTAAAAGGAGTCTGCTTGACTTATCTTAAAGAACCACTGACTGAATACCTACTACCATGCACACCAACATTTACCCACCTGATTCTGCACCCACAAACCCATGATGACAGAGTTCATAAAATACAAGGATTATTCAACACCTTTTAAAGAAATAAACAATGTATAAAACACATGTAGTCTTTCATACAATTTTATTTTCTCCCTTCAACCATTATAATATGATACCCGAATTTTGTCTTAACTGGAGGGTCTGTAAACACAGGCTTATCCAGCACACTTATAGGCAAGGCGAATGCTGCTTCTTGAAATGGTCCCACCATGGACCCTCTGGTCATCCAACCCAAGTCGCCCTGAAAAACCCAAAAGATTTGTGATGTCAAGTGGCCCTGAAGAGGGCACAGGTCTGCTGTAGCTTGAGAATTTCCCAACACGAATGCTAAGGTTCCTAGGTTTATTCATCTGGGCTGGAGAGAAGTAGGCTCGACAAGGACAAACAGGGCTGAACCCTAGGCTGAACATACAAACACTCACAATGTTGCTAGGTGTCTGTTAGTTGTGCAAGTTTGGTTATGCCTAGGTTTAGACAAAGGTGACCCGTATTCAACTGTTCACAAGTTGGACATTTCTGCTTTTTTAAGATCTTTAAACTAAGATATGGCTAAAATTAATGGCGAAACAGAAATAATCCCTACTGCTGTGTGTCCTCCATGGGGGACATTTTAAATGATGAGTGCACCATACCCCTTGCCTGGCTTTATCTTCACTGTATTGTGTGGCCACTTCATTGAATTTCATTCCAGACTTTAACTTTTCCATGGCTTCCAAGATTTTTCCATGTTTTTCACACAGAATGTGTCTGACCTACAAGGAAAAAGTATGTTCACGTAATACATGGAGACCCAAATGATTCCTTTCCTCACAGTACAGCAGTCATGTCAGGACTACCCCCCACTAATGAAAAAAACACATTCGCTCATGGCAATGGAAAATCCTGGAAGTCTGCCCAGTTGGGCGATGGCCACAAACCCATTTCCCATATCAAGACAATATCTCAGAACCCGGACTTAGATGGAAAATGGGCACTTGGCTGTGGGAAGCTCCCAGCCTTTACCATGTACCTCAATGGTAACAGGAGGAGGAAACATGATAATGGTTGAGAGCTTAGGTCCTGGAGTCAAATCCCCACTCTCCTGTATGATCTTAAGCATTTTTATTTTTTTAGGCTGTACCTCGCAGCATGCAGGATCTTAGTTCCCCAGCCAGGGATTAACTGCTGAACCGCCAGGGATTAACTGCTGAACCACCAGGGAAGTCCCTTAGGCATGTTTTTAAACCTCTGAATGTTTCCCCATTTGTGCACTGAGATAACAGTACCTATATGTTCTCATAGGGTTGTGAAGATTGAGATGATGCAGCTAGCACTCAATAAAGGTTAGCTATTATTTCATCAAAAAGTGGGGATGATATGAAAAAAACCCACCAGGAAATACTTTTCACCAAAAGAGGCCCAATGTATAAAGCCTCCCCACAATTAACACTTTGAAAATGAATCATATGTTGAAGATTAAGAATACTCAACCCGGGGACTTCCCTGGTGGTGCAATGGTTAAGAATCCACCTGCCGGGCTTCCCTGGTGGCGCAGTGGTTGAGAATCTGCCTGCCAATGCAGGGGACATGGGCTCGAGCCCTGGTCTGGGAAGATCCCACATGCCACAGAGCGACTGGGCCCATGAGCCACAACTACTGAGCCTGCGCATCTGGAGCCTGTGCTCCGCAACAAAAGAGGCAGCGATAGTGAGAGGCCTGCGCACCGCGATGAAGATGAAGAGTGGCCCCCACTTGCTGCAACTGGGGAAAGCCCTCGTATAGAAAAACGAAGACCCAACACAGCCAAAAATAAATAAATAAATTAAAAAAAAAAAAAGAATCCGCCTGCCAATGCAGGGGACACTGGTTTGACCCCTGGTCAGGGAACTAAGATCCCACATGCCGCAGGGTAACTAAGCCTGCATGCCACAACTACTGAGATTGCCTGCCTCAAGTAGAGCCCGTGTGCTGCAAAAACTACAGAGCGCACGCGCTCTGGAACCCATGCACCACAACTACAGAGCCCACGCACCCTGGAGCTTGCTCGCCACAACTAGAGAAGAGAAAACCCACACGCCACAACTAGAGAGAAGCCCACGAGCCGCAAGGAAAGATCCCGCGTGTCGCAACTAAGCCCCCACACAGCCAAAAATAAAATAAATAAATAATAAATCTTTTAAAAAAAGAAAGAATACTCAACCCTAGAGAAGTATTCAAATGTAACCTATGTTTACATAAAGCCATGTTTTAAAAAAAATCACTGTATCCTTAAAAATGATTTTGTCAAGATATCTGTTTTGTAGGATTTCCCATTTCTCGTTCAAATAGAATCCGTTATTCATTTCTTACTGTCGTGTACTAGGGTGGGGGCTAAAGGTGTCTCCCTATAGAGACAGACAAACCATGGCTGTCCTCAGGATTCAATTACTGAAACGGGGGGTGAGAGGATCCCTGACTGGAGGAGCGACACAGGAGATACAGACACAGCAAAGGAAAGAATGTATCGAAAAGTAGGGCTCAGGGAGGCAAACTTCTATAGAATGTGTCCAGCACTGTCCAGGGGAGACAGGGACAAACAACCTGGACACTAGAGAGAGACATGTTGGGGGACGAGGATGGTTTCTCAGACCTCATCTTGGCCTGGCTAAAACACCTTCTCGACTGCCTCCGTCTTTCTGATTCCACACTCACAAAGCAACCTTCTGGTTCAACGATTGGGAAAGTGCACAAAGCATTCATGATCACAGAAAGGGGATCCCATCCACCACTTTATAAATGAATAACTTCCCTGGTGGCGCAGTGGTTAAGAATCTGCCTGCCAATGCTGGGGACACGGGGTCGATCCCTGGCCGGGGAAGATCCCACATGCTGTGGAGCATCCCATGCACCAGAATTACTGAGCCTGTGCTTTAGAGCCCGTGAGCCACAACTACTGAAGCTCGCGTGCCTAGAGCCCGTGCTCCGCAATAAGAGAAGCCACCGCAATGAGAAGCCCGCGCACCGCAACGAAGAGTAGCCCCCACTCGCTGCCACTAGAGAACGCCCGCGTGCAGCAACGAAGACCCAACGCAGCCAAAAATAAATACATACATTTATAAATGAATAAACAAGTATTCTGCTTTAGACAGTTTGATGGGTTAGACATAATGAGTCTGTAGTACCTGTGGAGTTTGCAAGTGTGACCGACCAACTGGCAACTGTATGAGACTGGTGTCTTAGGAGAGACCAAGCTCCAGAGAGAATGTGGGAGTGATGAGCATGGAGGTAGTAGCTGACGCTATGGGAGGTAACGGATCACCCAGGGAGGCTACACAGACTGAGAAGAGGAGGAAAGCAGACTCAAGACATCCGTGGAGAATATCAATGTGTAAGCAATAAGCAAAGAAAGAAGCTCAACAAGCATGATAAAAACGAAGGGCCAGACAGGTAGAGAGAAAGGTGTGTTAAAAGAAACCAAGGCAAGAGAAAGTTTCAAGGAGGAAATGGTCAACAGGGTTAAATGCTTCAGAGTGATCAGGTTAGGAGTACAATCAATTTAGCAATGATTGACTGAGGACCTTAGCAAAAGCTGTTTCAGAAGAGTAGTAAGTGCACAAGCCAGGCTGCAGCAACTGACTGAGGAAGTAACAGGAAGCAGGACAGTAATGCAGGTGGGTTTTCCCCAACTAACCGAGTTAGAAAAGAAGGAGAAAGGGCTCTAGTCAAAGGGAAAGGGTCACAGTCACGGATATATTTTAAAGATCCCTGGCTGTATTTTCAGAATGAAGGGAAAGATGCAGTAAAGAGGGAAAGGTTGAAGACAGAGCAAAGAAAGAGGGTGGAGATAAATGAAGGAGCAAGGCTGGGCATTCAGAGCACTGCTGGAAAAATCAGTTAGCCTTAAAGGAAGAGAGGTGAGAAGAGAGATGAGGGAGGTGTGGGTGAAGATAACTTTGTTGGTAGGGGGCTGGGAAGCCATGAGTTCGTGACTAAAGTTCTAGTTTCCATTTTCTTGTGACAGTTATAACAATATTTCAGTTATCGAGTACTTAATACTCGCTAGGCACTGTGCTAAGCGCTTTACATGTGTGATCTCATGAAGTCCTCACACCAACCCCATGAGACTGGATCAGTGTTTCTCAACCCTGGCAAATGTCAGAATCACACCAAGAGCTTCAAAAAAATATATCAAGGTCCAGTCCCCACCCGCCAGAGATTCTGAGGCAGCTGGTCTGGGGTGGGCCCCTAGGCATTGAGACTTTTAGAAGCTCTTCAGGTGAATCTGATGTACACAGGGGTTGAGAACCCTGGATGAAGTTGTCTGCTGACTGACTGGAGGAGGGTGGTGGATGGCTTGAGGCAAGTGGCAAAGGATCGCTGTGCAGTACTGAGGGCCCAGCTCAGGTTAGAGACCAGGAATCAGTGGCCCCAACCCCTGAGGCTGTGTAACTCTCCAGTGGGGCCCAGCAGTTCTGGGTCTGAGTGTAAAGAAAGTAGATAATTGGATTGATCCTGAGTTGTAGTCTGGCAGGTGGATGCAGTGGATGACCAAAAGGAAAAGAAGGTGGGGCTCCTTGATCCAGTGGTCAAACCCTTCCATCTAATTTCCAGCCTACAAGACATACAGGATTTGGAGAACAGACATGAGGCCTGAGAGACGGTGAGGCGAACAGGGCAGGCCTGAGGGCCTGCCTGGAAGTCTGTGCGTGGAGAGGAACAGAACAGGATTGGGGGAGGTGGGAAGTGAGGGGAAGCAAGGAAGTTGTGGTCGGCAGGTGGGCTTCAGAATCTGGGCAGCTCTAGTGACACAGGGCAGGGGTGGGTTCCGGAGTGGGGTCTGAAGCAGAATAGCAGGATGTGGAAGGAGCCTAGACCCTAAAAGGCTGGAGGGTTTGGGGTCCCTCCCCTGCTGGGGCCTTCACAAACACTGGAGACAACCCAGCTGTACTCTAGCAGGTGAACAGTTCAACACACTACGGCACTTCCATTCCACGGAACACTACTCAGTAATACAAAGGAACAGACTATGGATACACACAACTAGAATGAAATCTCCAGAGAATTATGCTGAGCAGAAAAAAAGCCAATCCCGAAAGGTTACACACTGTATCATTTCACTCATATGGAAATCATAAAATTACAGAAATGGAGAAGAGATTAGTCGCTGCTATGGGGTCAAGGAGGAGGCAGGGGTAGGGGTGGGAGGGAAGTGGGTATCACTATAAAAGGGCAACAGGAGGAATCCCTGGGGTGATGGAAATATTCTGGATCTTGACTGTAGCAATGACAATCTCCTGGTTGTGCTAATGTACTAGGGTTTTGTAAGATGTTACCATTGGGGAAACAGGGTAAAAAGTACATGTACATGTATAAAAGGTACATCTACCTTACAATTGAATGTGAGTCTAAAATTATCTCAAAAGGAAAAGCTTAACAAAAGAGTTTAATCCTAATTGACTTTCCTAGCTAATTACATGCCACTCCTTTCCATATACCTCAGGTATAGCCACACTGAACTTATTTTTTTCCAGAAAGGACAAGATGCCTCTTTAAAGCCATATGCAGTGGAGCAGTCTCTTAGGTTAGGTGCTTGTGAAAGTCAGCACATAACAGTCAAAATTACCCTACAACAACCCTTACGAATATGGTGTACTTGAAACCAACATGTCAGCCCTCAGTAAGCCCAACACAGCCTGTCTCCCCCACCTGTGTTGTAACAATGACCGCTTCTTCAGCTGGACTCCAGGACGAAGTAGCTGGCTTGCATTCAGGCACCATGTTTTATGAAAATTATCTTTGGATACCAGAATCCCACTTTACATGGTTGGATGTTCATACGCGAATGGAGGTCGACTATGGAAAAGCAAATTCATGTCTCCCATCTCTCTCTCTCTCTCTGGGTTCACTGAGTAGAAAAGTGGGCAGAATGGCCCACACTATTTACATTCGCTCTCCTTTTTTTTGGCTGCATGTGTATGGGTGCATTTATATGATACAACTCCACTACAGCTCTTCTCATATAGCAATGAAATTTCTTTCTTTACCTAACTGCTCCCAACTAGACTGTGATAACAGGGACCATCTCTTATCTGTCTTTTTGTTTTTTGAAATACCCAGAATTTAATACACTGCTTGGCACAGGGCAGATGTCACTAAATCTTTAATGAATGAATGAATCAAAGTATGGAACCCCATATCCTGACTGAAACGTGGAAACTGCCTTGTTACGTAGCACTAAGCAGTATAATTCTGTTTGCAGATTATATTTTCCCAGGGCAGACACCCCCTCTGGCACTAGGTCAAGTACTTCAAGTAATTATTTGCAACTGTGTCCCCTCATTTTCATGGTCAGGGCTCTGGCTTGTAGCTCACGAGCGGGGGAGCTATCTAATGAGACCCGTGCCTTTGCCTGTTCATCTCAGTTCTTCGTTTTGTCAAATATTATTTCGTCCTGAGAAATAATTCATTCACTTACTTGGGAAGACCTAACTTAATACATTTTAAGGAAAAATACTAGAGTATGAAGAAATTCTGGATGTCTGAGAAAACATTTGAGAAAATATTTTAAATGAATTACTTTTCATAAGCGAGAGTGATCTATTATTTTCCACTTTTGTGTTATCTTACATCAGTATTAGGCTAGCCTTAGAATGAGTTAAGCATACTGTCTTTTCCTTTTATGTGAACCAAAATAACAGATGTATGTTATTTATATTTAACATGAAAAAAAGGAACAAGTAACTCACCTTTACTGCACTGCCACCACCTTTGGGACCCTGAGCCTTCTTGTCAGAACTCTCACTCCCAGAGGCTGCTTTTCCTTTAGAGAAGAGATGACAGGTATTCATTTAAACTGCACCTTCACCTTGTTATTTACAGAAAAGTTCAACACAATAGGAGTTGATACTTCCATCATAGCACCAAGCTTCAAAAGGGAACTCTGTAGACACTTTACTACATCAAGCTAAATTAACCCGTGACTCACCTCTTAAAACAGGAAATTTGTGCCCTACGTAAACCCTTCAAGGAAAATGGATACACAAGTGAGTGTGCTAATAGTTGAATGGGAGAGCCAAAAGCCTGGCCCAGATTCTCTGGACCCAATTTGAAATCCTGCCTTCTAAGGGCAAACCCCTGAGCTCTTGTGAGATTTCTAATAAGCACTGCAACTATGTATCTGAATACTCACAATTCCAGTAAGTAAAATCTCCAAGAATATATTTTAAATAAAGATCAAATTTCCCACCACCCATATCTGGCTAAAGAACACATTGATGTCCAAACTCCTGGAGTCGACTACATTGCCTATAGATACCTTCCTAAGAAAAGTTATCGATATTCTGATTAAAAACCACTGGCAGCATTCTACATTTTACTATTGTGTCATTTTGCTACTATGCCAACTTCTGTGTTGATAGCAGCATACTTACTGTCAGAGGCTGATATTCCTAAGAACTATTGTTGGATTAAGTGTTCAGTTCAATAAACATTTCCTAAATAACTAAGTTCCAGGCACTGGGGATACAAAGATGAACAAGCCATGGTACCTTCCTTCAGGGAGCTCATATACTACTGGGGAAGATGGTTATGTAAAGTTATGTAAGATAGATCTTTTCAGGAGAATGAGCTATGCTCTACAGACAGGGGGCTGTGGAAGCACAAAGGGACATTTTAGCCAGTCAGGGAAGCTTTCCTGGATGAGTAGGAGCTGACCAGGCAAAGAAAGGACATAGGTGAGGAGACATTCCAGGGTGAGGGAACAGTGTAGTATGTGCAGGAAACTATGGGTGAAGCCAAATCTGAGGTGGGAGTGCTGTGAGATGAGCCCAGGGGAGGTGGTTGAGGATTAGGGCATGAGGGCCTGTGGGCCCCATTAAGGAACTTGGAATTTATCCTAGAAGTAATAGGGAGCCATTGAAAAATTTTATTCAGGAGACTCCATCTTACTTGTCTTAGGATCTCCAAAGCCTAGCACACAACAGTTGTTCAATAAATGCTCAACCAAACTGAAAATCCAAAATGCTGACCACCAAATGCCTAAGAAAATGTTACTGCCAAAGGAGTTTTATTACACCAAACTCTTCAAGGGGTTTGCTGTATATTCACTCTAGAACAATGATACCTTCCAATTATTCCATCCTCTCCCCCACTGGATGCTGTCATCTTCTGACTGCCACCTCACTCCCTGATTGACTGACGACTCTGGCAGCAACTTCAGGCTTCCTTTCCACCCTCACCACTGCCATCATCTTGGATGACCTCACCATCTATGCAGAGGAATCATCCAACAGTCTAATCTCACACTTCTGGACCTCCTTCCCAAATGCCCATGCCTTTTACTCCAGGCCACCTGTTGCCAGGGGCACACGATGGAACTGTGCCACTCAGAACTAGTAGTTCAGTCTCTGGCTACAACTCTCTGTTCTTCCAGCTTTCTCATGCCTCATTCCCACAACACGGGCTCTTTAATTTCACAGAGCCGCCCCCCCCCCATTCAGTCCCTTTATCCTGCTATGTCCCTCTAATTATCAGACTTCTCATTCCCTTCCCAGTCTGGATCCCATGCTTGATCATCTGAACTGCGTCCCCACTGGCACCCTTAATTCCCTTGTGTTGCTTTCCTTCTATTATCATTGTCCAACAAAACCTCAACCTTGGCTCAAGGCTACACCTAGCTCTTTTCAGTTCTGTATTGTGCCACTTATATGGTACTAGGTAAATCATGACTAAGCAGATCGTGTCCTCTACAAATTCATGGCCTTCAATCTTAGGCTCTCAGCCCTGAGAGAAATCCTTTTATAAGTGTTTTATCCCCTTTCCCATCACCCCAACGACTATTCCAAACCTTTACCACTCTCAAGACCCCTACCCAGTCCCTGCCCCGCAGTCTTAAAAACTACCCTTGCCTTCCACTTTATTAAAAAATTCAGGCCACTAAGCCAGATCTCCTAAAAACTGCCCCCCTCTGGCCCCAATTTTTACCACCACATCCATCCTCGTCTCTTGGTGACGTCAAACATAAGGTGTCCCTTCTTCTATTCAAAGGTCAACTGCTCCACTTCTTTTCTCCCAAATCACACTCGTCTGTACCTTTACCTCTCTAGCTCTACTGGATCCTTCATTTCAGCCTCCCAAGTTTTGCTCATTCGGAAAAAACTAACAAAATCAAGTTTTCTCGTAATCCTTTGGCCTCGTCTATCCACCATCTCATCCCCATGCTTTTTAATCAAAACTTTCCAGAGAAGTCCACACCGACTGTCTCCAACTTATCACTTCCTTGTCAGTCTTCTAGTAACTGGCCACCCGCTGCCTCCGCCCCGGACCCAGGGGACCACCGGTCTGCTCCCTCCCACCCGCTCCTCACCCAACCCCATTCTCCTTGGTTGCTCTGGCTGCTGTACCTTTCCCCCCTTTCCCAGAACCGCTTTTTCCTTTCGGCGGCATCTCCGAAATTCTCTGTCGACCTCTCAACTGCTTCGATTACCGAACAAAGCCCCTTCAGGCCCCACCGGTATGTCCTAAACATATGCCTGAAAGTGACATCGCAATTGGCCATCCTTACTGTGGCTCCGGAAGCAGGCATATCTTGGGGCAGGCCCGGTCCTTTGGCTCTAGGGCGAATGGGGGCTGAAGAGTCTGACCAATAAAGAGGTCGGGCCGGGTAGAGGGGCGGAGCCAAAGGTTGGGCCGGGGCGGTAAACCCAGCCTCTGCGCTTTTTGAACTTCTTTCACATGCCCTTATTTGCCCCCAGCTCCCCCGCTTCCCTACCCACCTCCTCCATGCGCGCGTAGTGAAAGCCGCGGACCTCTGCAGTCTCTCCGCGCTGGCTCTAGCCAATCCCGCGGGGCCGCCAGACAAAGGCAAAGCAGGAAGAACAGTGGCGGCCGCCTTTCCCTCCTGCGCCTTCCTACACACGGGCCTACACTCCCTCGCGGGTTTTCGTTTTTTAAAGTTTATTTTGCAGCCTGTAGTTGACTGGGTTCAAAAGGTACTTTTTTTTAAAAAACATCTTTATTGGCGTATAATTGCTTTACAATGGTGTGTTAGTTTCTGTTGTATAACAAAGTGAATCAGCCATACGTATACATATATCCCCAAATCCACTCCCTCTTGCATCTCCCTCCCACCCTCCCTCTTTTAAAAGAAGACTATCACCCGTCTGCCTCTTGCAGAACTCTGTCATGAAGAAAAATTGGAAGCAGTCTAAATTCCCCTTAATAGGGTATTGTTTAAATAAATGATGTTTCAACCACACAATAAGATATGCTCCACTTAAAATAACTAGTGTAAAGCTCTCGGTAGAGACACGAGAAATGGCTTTAAGGAAGGTTACAGACCAAGCTATAGAATATGATTTTTTTTTTAAAAAGGCATCTCGTGTACTATATAATATTTGCTTATAGAGGACAGGAAGACTATCCAGCAAAACGTGACCAGTGGTGCCAGTGCAGTGTATGTTTCTGCACAGTTTTCAAAATTTCTGTAATGGTACAGCGTAATATAGTTAAAAGCATGGATTCTGGACCGCCTGGCTTCAAATCGCTGCTCCACCATTTGGTTACTAGCTCTGTGACCTTGAGGAAGTTACCGCACCTCTCTTTGGCTCAGTTTCATCATCTGTAAAATGGAATTGGTGATAATAATACCTGCTAATAGGGTGTGAAGAGAATTAAACAAGTTCGTATTTGTAAAGCACAAAAAACAACGACTAGCTTGTGGAGTGTTAGCTTAAGGTGAATGAGTTTTGAACTTATGCCCTTAAACTTTTTACCCTTATCCACAACCCCTCTCCTCCCAAAATAAGGTCGGGGCTTTTCCTCTACTCCATGAGATAGCTGTCCTAGCTTGCCCCTGCCAGCCAGAATGTATAGGTCCTCCAGCTCAGAGTAGTTTTTGGATACAGTCTTGTGGGACTTGGGATGCTTCATGCCCAGACTGGGGGATCAAGTATTTCTGAGACTGTGCCACCTCCAACTCATACATTACAAGCAGCCCCCTCATGTTGTACTGCTGTCATTTCTGAACACGTTACAGCTTCGGCACTCCTTGTGTTGGATTGGGAGTGATCAACTGTGGGGAGCACATCCAGCGCTGAGGAGATCATTGCTCCCCCACTTCTGAGGTGGATCCCACCTGTGTATTGACTTTAAAAGTTCAGCTGGGAGATGGGGCGGGTTGACAATGACAGTATGGCCTCATGTTCATCAGTTCATCCACAGCCAAGAGGCTGAGGGGGCACCTTTACTTCTGGTTTTTCTTAGGGGACAGCCTTTCCTGCAACCACTGGCTATGGCAGTCTTGCAGTGGGAATGAAGCAAAGTTCAGACCCCAATGAAGAGCCAGCATTAAATGGCTGATGTACCTGGCAAATGCTTGGTGCCTGGAACGTTGTGAGAGTTCTGTGCGTTCCAGCAGATAACAACAACAACAGTAATAAACAAGCCTGTGTAAGTGGCTGAATGTGCCCAAAGCAGTGCCTAAAGGCCAGTAGTTCAAAGGAGAAAACGATGGGCATAGGTCCAGGGGTTTTGAGGTCAAAAGCACTTTAAGACTGATAAAATCATGTACGATCTCAACTATGCAGTATGCATCACAAACAAGTGTTAGCTTTGGGATGTGAGTTTATGGCTAACTTTCATTTTTTTTCTGTTTAAATTATATTCTGTTTATATGAATTGGCATATATATATATTTTATTATTCAAGAAAAAAGATAATGCTATTTGTAAAAAAACAACAAAAAAAGCTAGCCTCTATACAGGGTTAAGTCTGCACCAGTCTGTGGAGGCCAGCTGTGGAGGAGCCTGTGGGAGCAGAGTGACGAATGAACAGCAGGGCGGGCAGGGAGGCAGAGAGGAGAAAACTTCAGCCTCGAAACCATGGTAACGACTGCAGGAGTGTGCACAGTGAGTCAGAGCCAGGGATGGCTGCCAGTCGTATTTTCTATTAATTATCTCCTCAGACTGATTCTTCCACACATTTCTTAAATGAGGAAAATCAGGAAGGGAAGCTGGCAGCCCTCTTCCCAGGACACAGTTTCACAAACCTTGACCCAAACTCACTGTCCTGCCCCACCTGCTCCACAACCAAAGGGCTGCAGTTTCTTCCCCATTTGAGATGCCAGCAGAGCTTATTCTGAAAGGGGGCCTTGATGCAACAAAACACAGAGCTCTAGTTGATCCCATTCAGAGGAGGTCAGTGTATGGGGAGCTCTGGGCCCCAGACTCTAGGGACAAAGGTAGAAAAAGGTCACCTTTGGAAACTGAAACCAGGAAAATTCAGTACATGGTAGATGAGAATAGCCACCTGCAAAAGTAGCCACCCATCAAGGCAAATGGATGGAGGGATATTGCTGATGGGATGGATGTGTCTCCTGAGCACAGTCAGTGGGCGGAAAACTTTCTGTCCCTCTTCATGCTGTTGTAACATGTCTGACATGAGATAAGCTTTGAACAACTGTTTTTAAAAAATTTTTACTTATTATTTATTTGGTTGTGCCATGTCTTAGTTGTGGGCTCCTTAAATGCAGCTCGCAGGCTCCTTAGTTGCAGCTCGAGGGCTTCTTAGTTGTGGCATGCGAACTCTTAGTTGCAGCATGCATGTGGGATCTAGTTCCCTGACCAGGGATTGAACCCAGGCCCCCTGCATTAGGAGCGCAGAGTCTTAACCACTGTGTCACCAGGGAAGTCCCAACAACTTTTGTTTTGTTCTGTTTTAATTTATTTATTTTTGGCTGCGTTGGGTCTTCGTTGCTGGACGCAGGCTTTCTCTGGTTGCGGCGAGTGGGGGCTACTCTTCATTGCGGTGCACGGGCTTCTCATTGTGGTGGCTTCTCTTGTTGCGGAGCACGGGCTCTAGGCGCGTGGGCTTCAATAGTTGTGGCACGCGAGCTCAGTAGTTGTGGCTCACGGGCTCTAGAGCACAGGCTCAGTAGTTGTGGCACACAGGCTTAGTTGGTCCGCGGCACGTGGGATCTTCCCAGACCAGGGCTCGAACCCGTGTCCCCTGCATTGGCAAGTGGATTCTTAACCAGTGCGCCACCAGGGAAGTCCAACAACTGTTTTTTTAAAAAGGGTGTCAGAGAAGAATATTCCATCTAGGTTTGTCCAGCATTGTCTAAGCAAAAGAGCTGCAGTTTCTGGAGAACATTAATATTCCAGTATCTAGTGAGGAGGATTTTTTTTTGGAGGCAGTGTTCATTTGAGGCAATGGTGACACAAATGGCATATGTGGCATGAGAGATCTTCATGATCTCTCTTAGTTTCCACAACAGTCTTATTGGCCGAGAGTCATCACTGCCATTTCAGAGCTGAAGACACAGGCTCAGAGAAGTTAAGTAATGTGTTCAGGTTTTCACAGCTAAGGACTGTGGCACTGTTGGGCTCAGAACTTAGGGCTGTGTGACTTCCAAGCTGGTACCCTCTGCATGATGACACTACTCCAGGCTTTGCCATCCTGTAAATGAAATTCAAGAACATCCAGTTCCCTTTGTTCTGAGTGCCTGTTCTCCAAGTCAGCTTCCCAGGGACCTCTCTGCCCAAGAGGTGCCAGGGCCAAGTTATGGCCCCACCATGAGACAGAAATAAACTCACCTCTGGTTTATGTGTCAGTGTATTGGTTCAGAGTAATCTAGAAGGTGATTGCCTCTGCCTATAGTGCTGTACCTCCGAAGCCCAGAAGCACAGAGGCGAGGAGAAGGAACACGGTGTGGGTGGGGGCCAGTGGGCAGAGCGAGGTAGCCAAGGCAGAGGCGGGATGGTTAGAAAGAGGTCTGTGTCCTTGGGAACTGGTCTCCATGTCCAGTGGATTCTGCCTCCTAAACAGCTCTTTCTCCACACCCTTCATCATTTTATAGTGAACAATGCACACTTCGCTAGGATTCAGCAGTCATCTCTTGTACTGGCTCCTGCCCTCTTCCCTGCTGCTGCAGCCTTTTGCATGTTCTCTTGACCATTGGAACAGCCTCCACATTGGTGTCTCAGCCACCAGTCTCACCACCTCCTCCAAACTACCCTCCCCAGCAACTGATAGAGAGCTCTCAGAAACACAGATCTGACCCTCCCCCAATGAAGACCCTTCAGTGGCTCCCCACTATTTGAGAGGCTCCTTAGCCTGGAGGGCCAAGGGACTTTCTGCTGACATCTGCAGTCTCATCTCGTGCTGGTCCCCACTGGGCTCCAACCATGTCGAGTTACCATCTACAGGCCCTCAAGTATACAGTGCTCTCTTAAGACTCCATGCCTTTGCACATGCTGTTCTCTCTACCTGGAATACTCCTTCCCCATTTTTGATCTAGCTAACCCTTATTTACCTTTTAAGAGCAAGATCAGGTGTTACTTCTTCCTGGAAGCCTGCCCTGACCCTCTTCTCCACCTTCTTCCAGGCTGGGCTAGGCACTCCTCTGTGCTTCCAAAGCACCCTGTGCTTATGTCTGCCATTTGTATGATTTGGAGTAGCAGTCCGTGACATAGATGGACCATAGTTCATTTATTCACTCATTGAAAAACATCTGGGTTGTTTTCAGTTTGAGGCTATTACAAATCAAGTGGCTATAAACATTTGTGTATAAGTTTTTGTGTGAATACAAGTTTTCATTTCTCTAGGATGATTTCCAAGAGTATAATTACTGAGTTGTATGGTAATTGCATTTTAGTTTTGTAAGAAACTGCCAGAGTGTCTGTACCATTTCACATTCCTACCAGCCATGAATGGGTGATCCAGCTTCTCTACCTACTTGCCAGCATTTTGTATCATTACAATTTTTTATTTTAGTCATTTGGATAGATGTGTACTGATATCTCATTGTGGTTATTTTTTAAAATTTTTTTTATTTTGGGCTGTGTTGGGTCCTCACCACTGCGCGCGGGATCCCTCCAGCCACGGCAAGCAGGGGCCACTTTTTGCTGCAGTGTGTGGGCCTCTTACTGCGGTGGCCTCTCTCGTTGTGGAGCACAGGCTCTAGGTGCGTGGGCTTCAGTAGTTGTGGCACGCAGGCTCAGTAGTTGTGGCGCATGGGCTTAGTTGCTCCACAGCATGTGGGATCCTCCCGGACGAGGGCTCGAACCCATGTCCCCTGCATCAGCAGGCAGACTCCCAACCACTGCGCCACCAGGGAAGTCCCTCATTGTGGTTTTAATGTGCAGTTCTCTAATGGCTAATGATGTTGAACATCTTTTCATGTGTTAATTTGATGTCTGTAATTCCTCTTCAGTGAAGTAAATGTCATGTCTTTTACCCAGTTTCTGATTGGATTTTTTTTGTTATTGAGTGTCAAGAGCTCTTTATATATCCTAAATATGAGTACTTTGTCAGATATGTGGTTTGCAAATATTTTCTCCCAGTCTCTAAGCTTGTCTTTTCATCCTCTTAAGAGGGTTTTTAGCAGGGCAAAAGTCCTTAATTTTTTTTCTTTTATGAATTTTTCTTTTTTTTAAAATAAATTTATTTTGGGCTGTGTTGGGTCTTTGTTTCTGTGCGAGGGCTTTCTCTGGTTGCGGTGAGCGGGGGCCACTCTTCATTGCGGTGCGCGGGCCTCTCACTGTTGCGGTCTCTCTTGTTGCAGAGCACAGGCTCCAGACGCGCAGGCTCAGTAGTTGTAGCTCATGGGCCCAGTTGCTCCGCGGCATGTGGGATCTTCCCAGACCAGGGCTCAAACCTCTGTCCCCTGCATTGGCAGGCAGATTCTCAACCACTGTGCCACCAGGGAAGCCCCGGATTTTGCTTTTATAGTGTCATGTCTAAGAACTGTTTATCAAGCTGTAGGTCTCAAAGATTTTCTCCTATATTTTCTTCTAAAAGTTTTATAGCTTTATGTTTTACACTTAAATCTGTGATACATTTGAGTTAATTTTTGTGGAAGGTGTGAGGTTTAGATTGAAGTCCTTTTTTTTCTTTTGGCATATAGATGTCCAATTACTCCAGCAACATTTGTTGAAAAAGCTGTTCTTCATTAAATTGCTTTTGTACTTTTGTTAAAAATCAGTTGACTGTACTTGTGTGAATCTGTTCTGGATTCTCTATTCTGTTCCATTGATCTATGTGTCTATCCCTCCATCAGTATCACACAATGTCATGCAGCCTTCATTAGTGTTGCTACATACTAAGTCTTAAAATTGGGTAGAGCAATTTCTCCCACTTTATTCTTCTTTTTCAAAGTTGTTTTAGCTATTCTAGTTCTTTTTACCTTTCCATGTACATTTTAGAATAATCTTGTCTGTATCTACAAAAAATGTTGCTGAGATTTTGATAGGAATGGTGTTAAACCTGTAAAACATTTTGGGGAGAACTGACATCCTTACTCTGTTGAGTCCTGTAATTCATGAACACAGTATAATTCTCCATGTAGTTAGATCTTCTTTGAGTTCTTTCATCAATGTTTTGTAGTTTCAGCACACAAGTTCTGTACATGTTTTCTTAGATTTATACCTTTGCATTTCCTTTGAGTGATTTGTGCATGATATTGTAATTTTAATTTTGGCTTTCACATGTTCATTGCTGATATTTAGAAGTACAATTGAGTTTTGTATGTTGATCTTGTACCCTGTGAACTTGCTAAACTCATTTATTCATTCTAGAAGGTTGGGTATTATGTTTGTTTTTGTAGATTTCTTGTGATTTTCTATAGAGACCATCATGTCATCTCCAAATAGGGATAGTTTTTTTCTTCCTTTCCAATCTGTACGCCTTTTGTTTCATTTTCTTGTCTGGCTAGGACTTCCAGTACTAATGTTGAATAAGAGTGGTAAGAGTAGACATCCTTGCCTTGCTCCCAATCTTAGGGGAGAAAAGATTTGATATTTCACCATTAAATATGTATAATGTTAGTTGCAGGGTTTTTATTTATTTATTTATTTTTTATTTATTTTGGCTGCACTGGGTCTTCATCGTGGCATGTGGGGTCTTCGTTGCGGTGCACGTGCTTCTCTAGTTGCGGTGCACAGGCTCTAGAGCGTGCAGGCTCAGTAGTTGCAGTGCACCGGCTTAGTTGTGGTATGTGGGATCTTAGTTCCCTGACCAGGGATTGAACCCAGGCCCCCTGCACTGGGAGTGCTGAGTCTTAACCACTGGACCACCAGGGAAGTCCCCAGTTGTAGGGTTTTTATAGATGTTCTTTACCAACTTGAGGAAGTTCCCCTCTCTTCCTAGTTTTCTAAGGGTTTTAAAAATGAATGTGTGTTTAATTTTGTCAAATGCCTTTTTTGCGTAAGTTGATATAATCATGTGATTTTTTTCTTCTTTAGCCTGTTAACATGGTGGATTACACTGACTGATTTTCAAATATTGATTTTCAAATATTGAACCAGCCTTGCATCCTTGGAATAAACCCTACTTGATTATGCTGTATAATTATTTTTATATATTGCTGAATTCTATTTGCTAATATTTTGTTGTGGATTTTTACATCTATATTCATGGAGGATATTGATCTGTAGTTTAATTTTTGTACTGTCTTTGGTTATTGTATCAGGGCCTGGCCTGACGAAATGAGTTGGGAAGTGTTCCCTCCTATTTTCTGGAAGAGATTATATAGACTTGGTATTAATTCTTCTTTAGATATTTGGTAGATCTGTCCAGTGAAACCACCAGACCTGAATATTTCTCTTTCCTAAAATATTTATTTATTTATTTGGCTGCATGGGGTCTTAGTTGCAGCACGCGGGATCTTTGTTGCAGCATGCGGGATCTTTCATTGTGGTGAGCGGGCTCTTTGTTGTAGTGTGCTCTCTAGTGTGGCACACAGGCTCAGTAGTTGCTGCACACGGGCTTAGTTGCCCCACGGCATGTGGGATCTTAGTTCCCCGACCAGGGATTGAACTCATGTCCCCTGCATTGGAAGGCGGATTCTTAACTACTGGACCACCAGGGAAGTCCGCAGACCTGAATATTTCTTTTGGACAAGTTTTTTAATTACATACGCAATTTCCTTCAGAGGAATTGGTCCATTTCATCAAAATGTCGAAATTTATCTGTGTAGAGATATCCATAGGGTTTGTCCCTGTTTCTTTTCTATTATTGATAATTTGTATCTTCTCTCTTTTTTCTAGTCTTGTTAGAAGTGTGCCAATTTTATTCATCTTTTCAAAGAACAAGATTTTTGTTTCATTGATTTTCTCTATTGTCTGTTTTCAATTTCACTGATTCTTGTTCCTATTTTTATTATTTCCTTCTTTTTGTTTGCTCTCCTTCTGGAACTCCCATAATATGTCTGTTAGCCTGCTTGCTTACCTTTTTGTGGGGTCCCTGAAGTCTTTGCTCCTTTAGCTTGTGTTCAGCTAGTATTGGACATAAGTTTCCTTGAACATCAGGAACTAAAACAAGCAAACAGCTTCTCTCCCAGTATTTGTGGTTTGGCTCTGTGCTGGGTCACCCTTTCAACACTTAGCCTGCTCATTTACAGCTCTGCCTTAGCCTTCACTTACAGCTTACTATGAGCTTAGAGATCAGCCAGAGGTGAAAGCTTAGGATCTTTTCAGATCTTTTCTGAGCATGCATTCTGTCCTGGGCATGCATCTGGCTTTCTAAGCTCTCCAGTATACACAGGTGCTTTCAAATGCCCTAATTTCCCAAAGAAACTCTATCCTAGGCCTTAGGTGGTCTATTGTATGTCTCAACGATAATCTTTTGCCCTGGAAAGATGCAGGTTTTCAAGCAATGCCTGCTACCTTTTCACTCTGAGCAAGTTCCAAGTTCAGTCCTTCAGGTAGCCCCCAGACAGTTTAGAAGAGACAAACAAAATAATTTGCAAGCAAGGTCTTCTCTATTCCCTCTGGAAACAGGGATGATGTCTGCGTGGTGGGAACATAGGTTGTCATCTTCAAGACCACTACCCAGTCAGGGAAGAAATGAGGCGAGGGCAAAGCCATGAAGCTTTTCTACTTACCATTTTAAAGTTACCTTTTTCTTGATTCAGCATTTGCTTGGTTGCTATAAACCTTTGACTATTTTCCAGGGTTCTGACAAAGTTGGTTCTGATCGTTTCTGCTTGTTTCTCAAGGTTTCTGTGGAGGGATAGGCATTTGGATTTGCCTACTCTGCCATTTTGCTCCCATCACTCCTCCAACCCTTTTATCATTATGTAATTTCCCTCTTTGTCCTCGGTAATTTTCTTTGCTCTAAAGTTTACTTATCTGCTCTCAAGTTCATTAATCTTTTCTTCTGCAGTGTTTAATTTTCTATTAATTTCATCTAGAACATTTTTCCTCTCAGTTATTTATAAGGATTTTAATCTGGGTCTTTAAAAATATCATTTCTTTCTCTTCTTATTGTGCTTATTCTTTCCTCTGTCTTCTTGAATATATGGAAGATAGTTATAATCACAGTTTTAACATCCTTGTCTACTAAATAGATCATCTGATTCTGTTTCTGTTGATTGATTTTTCTTTTTTATGGGTTGTATTTTCTTGCATCTTTACATATTGTTTATATTAGTCTTTTTTTTTCTGGCTGCGTTGTGTCTTCGTTGCTGCGTGTGGGCTATCTCTAGTTGTGGTGAGCGGGGGGTACTCTTTGTTGCGGTGCGTGGGCTTCTCATTGCAGTGGCTTCTCTTGTTGCAGAGCACGGGCTCTAGGCACACGGCCTTCAGTAGTTGCGGCACATGGACCCTAGAGCACACAGGCTTCAGTAGTTGCGGCACGTGGGCTCAGTAGTTGTGGCGCACGGGCTCTAGGGCACACGGGCTTCAGTAGTTGTGGCACGTGGGCTCAGTAGTTTTAGTGCACAGGCTTAGTTGCTCCGTGGCACGTGGGACCTTCCCGCACCAGGGATCGAACCCGTGTCCCCTGCATTGGCAGGCAGATTCTTAACCACTGCACCACCAGGAAAGCCCGTATATTAGTCTTTTTTTAAAAATCACAAATTACTACAAACTTAGTGCTTTAAAATTTTTTTTTTAATTTTTATTCTTTAGCTGCACCACGCGGCATGCAGGAAATTAGTTCCCTGACCAGGGATTGAACTTGTGCCCACTGCAGTGGAAGCACAGAGTCTTACCCACTGGACCACCAGGGAAATCCCAAACTTAGTGCTTTAAAACAACAATACCTATTTATTATCTGACAGTTATGTAGGTCAGAAGTTGGGTGGGCTTGGCTGGATTCTCTAGTTAGGGTTTCACAAACTGAAAATCAAGATGTCAACTGATCTGGGCTCTTATCTGGAGCCTCTGGCTAAGAATCTGCTTCCAAACTTTTTCAGGTGACTGAAGGTCATTTCCTTGCACCTGTAGGGCTATGGTCTCTGTTTTCTTGCTGGCTGACAGCCTTGGGCCACTCTCTGTTTCTTGAGCTACTTGTATTCCCTGACACTTGGCCCTCTCCATCTTCAAGTTAATGATGGTGTGTTGAATCCTTCTCACATTTAGAATCTCTCTCAGGTCCTCTTCTACTACCAGCCAGAGAAAACACTCTGCTTTTAAGATCTCAATGTGATTAGACTGGGCCAACCAGGATAATCTCCCTTTTGATTAACTCAAAGTCAGTTAATTAGGGACCTTAATTACGTCCCCCAAATCACTTTGTCCATGAAGCTTAGCATAATCATGGGTGTATTATCATATTTATAGTTCTTGGGATTAGGGCAGGAAGTCTTGGGGAGCCATTTTGGAATTCTGCTTTACACGATGTTAATATTTGATTGGATGCCAGACATTGAATTTTATGTTGTGTGTGCTAGATTTCTGTATTCCTTTAAAGATTCTTGAGCTAGGTTCTGGGATGCAGTTAAGTTACTTGGAAACAGTTTGATTCCTTTGAGGCTTATTTTTAAGTTTTGTTAAACGGAGCCCAGAATGGGCTTCAGTCTAGATCTAATTTGACCCCACTACTGAGGCAATAGCCTTCTGAGGACTCTAATCAATTCCCCATGAGTCAGGAGTTTTGCAGCTCTTCTTGGTGGGAACATGAACTATTTATAGTCCTATGTGAGCGCCAGCAATTTCTGCTCCTACTCCTTTCAGGCAGTTTCCTCCAAACTGATCAGTACTCATCTGAATACTTGAGGAATACCCTCTGCAGATCTCTGAGGTTCTTTCTTTCTATGTGGTGTCCTCTTCTCTGGACTACTGTCCTGTGAACTCTAGCTGCCTTGGTCTTCTTGGACTCTCAGCTCCATTTACCCAACTCAGAAAGTCCACTGGATTCTAACTGGGTTCCCCCTCCCTGCACCAGAGCCTGGAAACTCTCACAAAGTAGTAGCTGGGGCAACTGTAGGGCTTACCTACTTTGTTCTCTGTCTCTCAGGGATCACTGTCCTTCATTTTCTGATGTTCAGTGTCTTAAAAACCATAATTCATAGTTTCATATATTCTATTTTTTTTTAAATTTTGGACAGGAGGATAAATCTGGTCCCTGTTACTCCATCTTGTCCAGAAAGGGAAGTTCTGAACTTCATATAAATGGAACCGTATAGTAGGTATTCCTCTGTATCTGGCTTTTTTGGGTGAGTAGCAGCAGTTCGTTCTTTTTATTTATTTTAAAATTTATTTTATATTGGAGTCTAGTTGATTTACAATGTTGTGTTAGTTTCAGATGTACAGCAAAGTGATTTAGTTATACGTATACATATATCTATTCTTTTACAGATTCTTTTCCCATATAGGTTATTAAAGAGTACTGAGTAGAATTCCCTGTGCTATACAGTAGGTCCGTGTTGATTATCTATTTTATATGTACTGTGTTTATGCTAATACCAACCTCCTAATTTGTCCCCCCCACAACCTTTCCCCTTTGGTAACCATAAATTTGTTTTCTAAGTTTGTTGAGTCTGTTTCTGTTTTTCAAAGAAGTTCATTTGTGTCATTTTTTAGATTCCACATAGAAGTGATATCATATATTTGTCTTTCTCTGTCTGACTTACTTCACTTAGTATGATAATCTCTCAGTCTATCCATGGTGCTGCAAGTGGCATTATTCCATTCTTTTTTTATGGCTGAGTAATATTCCATTGTATATATGTACCATGGCTTCTTTATCCATTCCTCTGTCAATGGATATTTAGGTTGCTTCTGTGTCTTGGCTCTTGTAAATAGTGCTGAAATGAACGTCAGGGTGCATGTATATTTTTGAATTATGGTTTTCTCCAGATATATGCCCAGTAGTGGGATTGCTGGATCATATGGTAGCTCTATTTTTAGTTTTTTAAGGAACCTCAGTACTGTTCTCCCTAGTGGCTGTACCAATTTACATTCCCACCAACAGTGTACGAGGGTTCCCTTTTCTCCACACCCTCTCCAGCATTTACTGTTTGCAGATTTTTTTGCTGATGGCCATTCTGACTGGTGTGAAGTGATACCTCATTGTAGTTTTGATTTGCATTTCTCTAATAATTAGTGATGTTGAGCATCTTTTCATGTGCTTTTTGGCCAACTGTATGTCTTCTTTGGAGAAATGTCTATTTAGATCTTCTGCCCATTTTTTTGATTGTGTTCTTTTTAAAATTACTGGTAATATTCCATTGTATGGACATTTTCTCTTTTTTTAATGGCTGCATAGAGTTCCATTGTATGGATGTATCATAATTTATCTAACTGGTTTCCTATTGATTTGCATTTAGAGATTATTTCTGGTCTCTTGTTATGACAAACAGTGCTGCAATGAACATCTTCTTTTAAAAATTTTATTGAAGTATAGTTAATTTACAATGTTGTGTCAAAGTGATTCATTTATACATATATATATGTATATATGTTCCTTTTCATATTCTTTTCCATTATGGTTTATCATAGGATATTGAATATAGTTCCCTGTGCTATGCATTAGGACCTTGTTGTATCCATCCTATATATAATAGTTTGCATCTGCTAATCCCAAACTCCCAATCCTTCCCTCCTCCACCACCTCCCCGCTTGGCAACCACAAGTCTGTTGTCTATATCTGTGAGTCTGTTTCTGTTTTGTAGATATGTTCATTTGTGTCATATTTTAGATTCCACATATAAGTGATATCATATGGTATTTGTCTTTCTCTTTCTGACTTACTTCGCTTAGTATGATAATCTCTAGGTCCATCCATGTTCCTGCAAATGGCATTATTTGCAATGAACATCTTGAATGTAGATTTTGCACAGATGTGAGATGTCTTTAGGATAGATTCCCGCATATGGGGCAAAGGATGTGTGCATTTTGAACTTAGGCAGTAATTGTCAAATTTCCCTCCAAAGAGAGAAGACCAGCCAACATTCCCACTGACCATGTGTAAGGGCACCTATTTCTCTACTAACCTTTTATTCTTAAAAGAGCTGCCTTGATTACTTAATTAGCTAACAGTTTAACAAGATCATCCTAGAAAACATTTTCCTCTGTATTCAGGCCATAGTACTGCCTCAGGAAGGGAAGTCACCATCTAGCAAGGGTCTCTGATTACTTCAGAAATAAACCCCCTTTGGATCCCATCCAAGGCCTCTGGCCTAATACTAAATTGGTTTTATAGGGAACAGTGCCATGGCAAGGTTCCAACGTGCTAGTCTTTGCTCTGCTGAAATATTTCTTAAGCAAAGTAAATTAATTACAGGCCTTTGCGGGGTTTAGCTCCTTTGGGACTAGGATTACATCTAAAACATTTCAAGATAGTAATTGTTTTTTAGCGAAGTTAGGCACGTTACTCTTTTGTAACCTCAACAAAATGCTTTTGTTTAAAAAGAATATGAAGTTCACATGTTCTAATGGGACATTTTGGTGTCTCAAAGTTTTGCCACTTCTAACTCCATGATATGAAAGTATGCTAGGTCTGCTATAAGAGCTTAGTATGAATCAGGTGGTAGTCAATGTTAATTGACTTACATCCTACAACACTTTTTGTATTGTTTTATCTGTATATGGGAGTAGGTTTACAGTGAGTATAGTGAGGGTGGCACCTGTCTGGGTATGAATCCTAATTTTGTCACCTACCAGCTGTAACAGCACAGGTAAGTTACTTAATATTTCTGGCCTCGTCTGCAAAGCGGAGTAATACTAGTATCTTCCTCATAGGACATTAAGAGGATTACAAGAATTAATTTGAATAAAGCATTTAGAGTGATGCTTAACACATGGTACGCTCTCAACAAACATAAACAATTACTATGTTTGCATGAGCCAGTATTTTTTCTGTTTTGGCAAAATGTATTAATTAACATAATCAAAGCTCCGTGAGATGATGTCCTGGTAGATGGTAGGGTGTTTTACAGTGTAAGGTGCCTTCTCCTAGCAAAACCAATCAATACCCTTAGGAGCTATCCCAAAACCAAAGAGAAGCAAGTCACGCATACAGAGACACATTTAACAGCAATGAACAATTGTCCGTAAAAGAGATTTCATGCAGGGACTCAGAAAATCACCTCTGTGGTAGAAACTCCACTGTAACCTTTTGTTCCAGATATTTGCCAGTGGAGTTTATTTACCCTCATTAGATATATGAATGGGCTATTTGGAGGGGCAGGGCTAGGGCCACAGCTGGAAGCTGGAGGGAATTGACTTGAAGCAGGAAAGTGTAAATAAACAGGGGTCAAAATTCAGGGATAGACTGAATAAGAGGGGCTAGAGGGGAAGTAGATTATTTTTAAATTTTATGTATTTATTTTATTTTTGGCTGTATTGGGTCTTTGTTGCTGTGCACGGGCTTTCTCTAGTTGCAGCGAGTGGGGGCTACTCTTCGTTGCGGTGCGTGGGCTTCTCATTGCAGCGGCTTCTCTTGTTGCGGAGCACGAGCTCTAGGCACCCAGGCTTCAGTAGTTGTGGCTTGTGGGCTCTAGAGCGCAGGCTCAGTAGTCGTGGCGCACGGGCTTAGTTGTTCCGTGGCATGTGGGATCTTCCCGGACCAGGGCTCGAACCCATGTCCCCTGCCTTGGCAGGAGGATTCTTAACCATGGTGCCACCAGGGAAACCCGGGAAGTAGATTTTGAGTAAGGTTTACACATCTATCTCCCTTTAGACTGTGAGCAAGGTGAGGGCAGGGGCCCCATGTATTAATCATCTCTCTAGGCTGAAGATGATTCAGTAAATATTTATTGACGGCACTGAATGGAATTAAAATTAAACAGGTGTCAAGGATTCCGAAGTGAGCAGGAGAGAACAGGCAGATTCCTAGAGTGTCTGGGAACAGTGGCCCTGAATGCAGCAGAGACAGATGGATGCATGGAATTGGCAAAGCACTGTTAGAAAAAAATAGGCAATAAATCATTGCAGAAAATTTGAAAAAACTATTTCTAATCATATCTCACTACTAACAACTACTGTCATTTTTGTTTATCCCCTTGTAGTGGTTGTGATACCATATGTATATTACTTTTCATTCTTAATTCAGTCAACAAATGTTTACTGAGCACACGCGCAGGTGTGTTCTGTACATGGTTGTACATGGGTGTGATCATAATTTGCACATCATTTTGTAGCCCGCCTCTCCACTTACAGTAGCATAAGCCAGCATTTCCCTCATGTGTTTTGCTGAGCACAAGCCGCCCCATGACAAAAAGCTTCCATGATCAAGGAGGCTTGGGCACACTGCAATCTAGAGCTCTTCTCTTGACAGTTCACAGCTCAGTTTCCTTTCTTGCTTGTTGCTTCTCTACCAGGTACCTAAACACTGGACAGCCCCAGGGCTCATCCTGGGTCCTCTTCTTTATTTACTTTTGCTCCCTAGGTGAACTCATCCAGTCTCAAGGCTTTAAACCATCGATGTTCTAAGGACTCCCAAATTTCTCTCCAGCCCTGACCACTGCCCTGAACTGCTCATCTGTATATCCAGCTGTCCACTGGCATTACCCTTTGAATGTCTAATAGGCAACTCAGATTCAGTATATATAAAACATAACCATTCATTCCTCTGACCTTCCCAAATCTGCTCTTTCTCAAATCTTCACCATCCTAATAAATGGCACCACCATCCATGCAGCTGCTGAAACCCCAAACCTAGGAGTCATTCTTTTTTCTAATAATCATTTTTTTAAAAATTGAAGTATAGGGCTTCCCTGGTGGCGCAGTGGTTGAGAATCTGCCTGCCAATGCAGGGGACACGGGTTCGAGCCCTGGTCTGGGAAGATCCCACATGCTGCGGAGCAACTAGGCCCATGAGCCACAATTACTGAGCCTGCGCGTCTGGAGCCTGTGCTCCGCAACAAGAGAGGCCGCGATAGTGAGAGGCCCGCGCACCGCGATGAAGAGTGGCCCCCGCTTGCCGCAGCTAGAGAAAGCCCTCGCACAGAAACGAAGACCCAACACAGCCATAAATAAAAATAAATAAATAAATAACAATTAAAAAAAAATGAAGTATAGTTAATTTATAATGTTGTGTTAGCTTCAGGTGTACAGCAAAGTGATTCAGTTTTATATATATAAATTATATATTTTATATATATATATATATATAATTTATATATATAATGTATATTATATATATAAATTATATATATATTATATATATAATATATATATATTCTCTTCCAGATTCTTTTCCATTATAGGTTGTTACAACACATTGAATATAGTTCCCTGTGCTACAGTAGGACCTTGTAGTTTATCTATTTTATACATAATAGTGTGTATATGTTAATTCCAAGCTAGGAGTCATTCTTGATTCCTCCCTTTCACTTGTCATCCACTTCCAAGTCACCAGACAGTCTGGTTGGTCCAGTATTCAAAACATAACCAAAATCCTTCCACTTCTCTCCATCTCCGTGGTTGCCGCCCTGGCCCAAGCCGCTGTCCTCTCTGCCTGGCTTGAAGCAGTAGTCTCCTTACTGGTCTTCTGCCTTCATTCTTGCTTCACTCCACTCTGTTCTCCACAGAGCAGCCAGAATAGTTTTGAAAAAAAAAAAAATCATGTCAGCAACCCTCCTAAAATCCTCCAAGGGCTTTCCTTTGTTCTTGGAATAGAATCCCAACTCCTTAGCTTGGTCACTCTGCTTCACTCACTCTCTCCCAGTCATGTCGGCTTCTTTCTATTCCTGTAAAACAACAAACTCTCTCCCTCATCCGGGTCTTTGCGTTTGCTGTTCCCCTGCCCAGAAGACTCTCCCTTCAGGCTCCTTGATGTCACCCAGAGGAACCTTCTGTGATCAACCCATCTAGAGTAGCCCTTCCCTCTCAATTCCCATCTCCCATATCACCCTGTCAATTCCCTGCACAGCACTTGCTGCAATCTGAAGTAATTTGGCATATTTATTTGTATTTTGCCTCTTCTGATTGGAATATAAGCTTCATGAGGTCAGGGATCTTGTGTCACTGTTCACTGCTGTATCCTCAACACCTAAGTGTCTGATATACCCAATAAATACTTGTCAAATGAATAAATGTATAATAAAGGCTCTGAGAAGTCCAGTTACTACTAAAGAAACCTTTTAAATCTGTATTAAAAAGACCTATTAGTAATGTCTTATGTGTTTTGGGAAAAAAATACTTCAAGAAATGCTAGCAGAAGTATTTGTTTTCATGTTGCAGTGTAATAGAGTGAAAATAACAGAGGTTTCATATTCAGACATAGTACTCAAATCTTGGTTCTACCTCTCACTAGCTGTGTAATCTTTGGCAAGTTAATTTGCTTCTCTGAGCTTCAGTTTCTCCATATTTATTTATTTTTAAAAAAATATTTATTTATTTATTTATTTGCCTGTGCTGGGTCTTAGTTGCGGCAGCGGGATCTTTAGTTGTGGCATGCGGGATCTAGTTCCCTGACCAGGGATCAAACCCGGGCCCCCTGCATTGGGAGCGTGGAGTCCTAACCGCTGGACCACCAGGGAAGTCCCAGTTTCTCTATATTTAAATGAAAGTAACAGTAAAAGACTTTGGAGGTGGCCGCATTAAACTAGATAAAGTAATATACTTAGTATAGTATATGTGTTAAGAAGTATCACTAAATAAATCTTAGTTTCCTTCCTTCCCATTATCATAATTATGATTTTTACTTAGTGGTGCTTAGCAAAGTTTATTCAATGGTTTCCCTGTTGAGGGATACTTGAGTCACTTCCAGACTCGTTCATATAACATTTTCCTTCCTTTGCATAATTTTCCTAGCATAGATTCCCAGAAGTAGGATTACTGAATAAGAAGGTATGAGCATTTACAATTTCCTGATGCAATTGCCAGATTTTATTTTAAAGGGATCATGTTTATTCATAGCATCAGCAGCCAGTAACTCCAGACATCAATTTGGTACTCTTTCCAGCCTGACATATTGTGATTTCTTCCGCCTCCCCTCAATTTTTGCTACTATAATAGGCAAAAAAATTGCCATTCAGTTTTCAAAATTTTGTATGTCTTCTCTCATTAAGGAAGAGTAGACATTTCCCCATATGTTTGCCTCCTAATAGTATTCCCGTCTGTTTGTGCCTTCGCTCATTTTCCTCTCGTGCAAGCGTATTCCTATCATGGTTGCAAAGACCCAGGCTGGTGGCTCTCAGACCTGCTCTGATGCATCCTGTGGAGCAGGGGTAAATAAGGGTTGGTGCTGTGGTCCACTTCCTTTGGAAATTTGTCAGCTTCTTCTCTCCTGGGTTGCCGCCTGCCCCGTCTCTTTCCTAGACTCCTTTTCCTGCAGCCCTTCCCTTAAATTTGGTGCAACTCAGAATTGTATCCCAGGTCTTTAAAAAATGTTCTTGTTGTAAAATATAATACACAGACATGCATACAGAAAAGTATGCATACAGAAAAGTAAAACAAATGTACAGTTTGTACACTTGTAAAAATTGTTACAAGTGAACACCAGTATGACCACTACCCAGGTCCAAAACTAGAACTTTGTCAGCACCCTAGAAGCCTCCCCTGTGTCCTCACCAATTACAATTTACTCTTCGTCTTACAAGGAGCCACTCTTAACTTTTATGATAGCAATTTCCTTGCTTTTTCACAAATAGTTTTATCATCTATCTGTGCATTCCTAAACAAGAATGTAGTTTTGTTTATTTTTGCACTTTATATAAATGGAATCATACTGTATGTGTTCCTTTGTGCCTTGCTTCTTTTGCTCAACTTTATATCTGTATGCTTCATACACGTTGTTGCATGTGGCTGTAGTTTAATTGTCATTGCTGTATAATATTCCACAGTTTATTTATTCTCCTCTTGATGGACTGTTGGGTGGTTTCCAGTTTGGGCTGTTATGTGCAATGCTGCTATGTATCTTCTGTATATCTTTTGGGAAAGATAGGTGCACATTTCTCTAGGATATATAGCTAGGAGTGGAATTGCTGGGTCTTGGGGGATGTGTACCTTCAACTTGAATAGATAAACTATTTTAACCGAAGTGGTTGAACCAATTCAGATCCCCACCAGCAGTGTATCAGAGTTTCTATTCCTACACATCTTCCTCAACACTAGTTATTATCAGACTTAAAAATATTTTGCCATAAAATTAAAAAAAAACTATTGTATATAGAATGGATAAACAACAAGGTCCTGCTGTATAGCACAGAAAACTATATTCAATATCCCGTGATAAACCATAATGAAAAAGAATATATATGTATAACTGAGTCACTTTGCTGTACAGGAGAAATGAACACAACATTGTAAATCAACTATACTTCAATAAAATTTAAAAAAATATTTTTCCAGTCTGGTGGATGTGAAATGGTATGTCATTGTGTGTGTGTGTGTGTGTGTGTGTGTGTGTGTATTTTACAGCTATACTGAGGTATAATTGATGTACACCAAACTGCACGTATTTAAAGTGACAATTTGATGAGTAAACATCTGTGAACAGAACCACAATCAATATAATGATCATACCCATCACCTCCAAAAGTTCCCCTGCCCCTTGGTAATTCATCCTCCCTCTTCCCTCGTTCTTCATTTCTCTGATAGATGAGGTTAAGCACCTTTTCATGCTTATTGGATATTTGGAGTTCTTCTTTTATCATGAGCCCATACAAGTCCCTTGCCCATTTTTCTACTGAGTTTTGTTTTTATTACTAATTTGTAGTTCTTTGTGTATTCTGAATACCAGCCTTTTGTTGGTTATATGTGTTGCAAATATCTCTTCTACTGTGGCTCACCTTTTCACTCTTTAAATAGTTTCCTAGTTTTAAAGTAGTTGAATTTTATCAATTTTCCTTTATGGTTAGTGGTTTTATATCTTATTTAAGAAATCTTTCTCGACTCTGAGGTCATGAAGATATTTTCATTCATTATCTTCCAAAAGCTTTATATTCTTGCTGTTCATATTTAGGTTTTTGTCTACTTGGAACCGATTTCTTAGTATGGTATGAGGCTTATTTTTTATCATGTGAAATAAATGAAATAGGATGATAGGCTTCTCAATATTTATTGAGCCCCTATGGCAACAAATAAAATGAAGAATAAAGACATATGAGAGATATTTAGGTGGTAGAATCTGCAAAGCTTATTGGATGTAGGAGATAAGAAGAGACATCTAGGAAGGTACCCAGGCCCCTGGCTCATGCAAATGAGTGGATGGTGACACAATTCACTGAGGGAAGAACCACAAGGAGAGGGGCAGTAGGTGTGACTGAGACAGCCCAGGGAAAGCTTGTAAAGGAGAAGGAGGAGAAAGCCTGGGATACAAGCCTGAGGACTCCAACTTAAAATAAGAGTGGAGGGAGAGGGACTTCCCTGGTGGTCCAGTGGCTAAGACTCCATGCTCCCAATGCAGGGGGCCCAGGTTCGATCCCTGGTCAGGGAACTAGATCCCACATGCTGCAACCAAAAAAAAAAGAGGATCCTGCATGCCACAACGAAGATCCCACATGCCACAATGAAGACCCGGCACAGCCAAATAAATAAATAAATATTTTTAAAAAAAAGAGCAGAGGGAGAAGCAAAGGAAATTGCGAAGGAGCGGTCAGATAAGTGAGTGGGGAAACCAGGAGAGTGCAATGTCAAGGGGGCCAAAAGAAGAAGCTTTTTGAGAAGAAAAAAAGCTCAACAGTACCAAGTGCTTCAGAGGTATAAGACAGGACTGAAAGCATCGCTGGATTTAAAAATTTTTTTTGGCTGCATTGGGTCTTCGTTGCTGCGTGCGGGCTTTTCTCTAGTTGCGGCAAGCGGGGGCTACTCTTTGTTGCGGTGCACGGGCTTCTCATTGTGATGGCTTCTCTTGTTGCGGAGCACGGCCTCTAGGTGCGTGGGCTTCAGTAGTTGTGGCACGTGGGCTCAGCAGTTGTGGCTCGCGGGCTCTAGAGCACAGGCTCAGTAGTTGTGGCACACGGGCTTAGTTGCTCTGCAGCATGTGGGATCTTCCCGGACCAGGGCTTGAACCTGTGTCCTCTGCACTGGCAGGCAGACGCTCAACCACTGTGCCACCAGGGAAGTCCCGATTATTATTATTATTATTATTATTATTATTTTGACATGGAGGTCCTTAGTGGTCCTCAGGATGGCGTGTGTACGTGGTGGAGGGAACTCAGATCAGAGAGAGTTGTGAGCGGGTGGCACATGAAGGACAGAGCTGGACAGTGCTGACAATTCTTTCATGATGTTAATTTTTTTTCTTGTTCAATACCTACTGGTTTTATATTTGTTATTTTGATATTGAGCACAACCAGAGAATAGATAACTTTCCTTACGAGAATTTGACTGAGGTATTATAATTTTAAAATATGTAAAAAAAGTGACTTCTCATAAGTTGCAAATATTCACAAAATATTATTTTACACAGCAGTGCACAGTTGAGACTTTCGCTCATGAGGGATCAAAAATCCAAATTTGTTTTCATTATCAACCCTTGAAAGAAATAAATTAGTCATAAATGTAGTTAATATTAAAGATTTTCCTATCCTAACTGATTTTTTAAAAAATCAAAGTATAGTTGATTTACAATGTTGTGTTAGTTTCAGGTGTACAGCACAGTGATTCAGTTATGCATACATACATATATAGATTCTTTTTCAGATTTGTTTCCATTATAGGTTATTACAAGGTATTGAATGCAGTTCCCTGTACTATACAGTAGGACCTTGTTGTTTTATCTATTTTACATATAGTAGTGTGTATCTGCTAATCCCAAACTCCTAATTTATCCCCTCTCCCCCTTTCCCCTTTGGTAGCCATAAATTTGTATGTCTGAGTCTGCTTCTGTTTTATAAATAAGTTCATTTGTATCATAATGTTAATTTTAATGAAAGGAGATGAGGCACAGGATGGTAGCTGGAAAGTGATGTGATGTCCAGGAAGAGTTATTTTTAGGATAGAGAGATGTGGCTGTTTCTGTTCCAAACAGAAAGAGTTAGGAGAAAGGAATCCCAGGTCACCGTATGACCTCCACATTGCCTTGTTATTTCCAGAGAGAGTGACCCCTCCCCTCAAAAGGCCACACCATCTCAGCTGATGGCTGTGCTTCCTATTTCACTGAGAAATTTGAAGCAGCCAGAAATGAACTTCCTCAGGCTCCTATATCCACACCAGTCCATGCAACCCGTGGCTGTGCCCAAATACTCTGCCTTCTATCCTGTTACTATGGAAGAACTGTCCTCACTCCTATAAAAAGTCAACCAACCCTTCCTCCTGTGTTCAGGGTATTATTCACTCTCACCTTTTCTTTCTTTTTTAAAAATTTAATTGGCATATAGTTGATTTACAATGTAGTGTTAGTTTCAGCTGTACAGCAAAGTGATTCAGTTATACTTATACATACGTTCTTTTTTAGATTCTTTTCCATTATAGATTATTACAAGATTTAAAAAATTTTTTATTGGAGTATAGTTGCTTTTCAATATTGTGTTAGTTTATACTGCACAGCAAAGTGAATCAGCTATACGTATACATATATCCCCTCTTTTTTGGATTTCCTTCCCTTTTAGGTCACCACAGAGCACTGAGTAGAGTTCCCTGTGCTCTACAGTAGGTTCTCATTAGTTATCTATTTTATACATAGTATCAATAGTGTATATATGTCAATCCCAATCTCCCAATTCATCCCACCCCCCCTTTTCTCCCTTGGTATCCGTACATTTGTTCTCTACGTCAGTGTCTCTATTTCTGCTTTGTAAATGAGATCGTCTATACCAGTGATTCCACATATATGCATTAATATACGATATTGGTTTTTCTCTTTCTGACTTACTTCACTCTGTAGGACAGTCTCTAGGTCCATCCACGTCTTTACAAATGACCCAATTTCATTCCACTTTAAGGCCGAGTAGGGCTTCCCTGGTGGCACAATGCTTAAGAATCCGCCTGCCAATGCAGGGGACACGGGTTCGAACCCTGGTCCAGGAAGATCCCACATGCCTCAGAGCAACTAAGCCCGTGCGCCACAACTACTGAGCCCGTGAACCGCAACAACTGAAGCCCACGCACCTAGAGCCTGTACTCTGCAACAACAGAAGCCACTGCAACGAGAAGCCTGCACACTGCAATGAAGAGTAGCCCCTGCTTACCACAGCTAAAGAAAGCCCATGTGCAGCAACGAGGACCCAATGCAGCCAAAAATAAATAAGTAAATAAATAAATAAATAAGCCTGAGTAATATTCCATTGTATATATGTACCGCATCTTCTTTATCCATTTCTCTGTTGATGGACATTTAGGTTGTTTCCATGTCCTGGCTATTGTAAATAGAGCTGCAATGAACATTGTGGTACATGACACTTTCTGAATTATGGTTTTCTCAGGGTATATGCCCAGTAGTGGGATTGCTGGGTCACATGGTAGTTCTATTTTTAGTTTTTTAAGGAACCTCCATACTATTCTCCATAGTGGCTGTATCACTTTACATTCCAGCCAACAGTGTAAGAGGTTCCCTTTTCTCCACACCTTCTCCAGCATTTATTGTTTATAGATTTTCTGATGATGGCTACTCTGACAGGTGTGAGGTGATATCTCATTGTAGTTTTCATTTGCATTTCTCTAATAATTAGTGATGTTGAGCATTTTTTCCTGTGTTTGTTGGCCATCTGTATGTCTTCTTTGGAGAAATGTCTGTTTAGGTCTTCTGCCCATTTTTGGATTCAGTTGTCCTTTTTTTTTGATATTGAGCTGCATGAGCCATTTGTGTATTTTGGAGATTAATCCTTTGTCTGTTGCTTCGTTTGCAAATATTTTCTCCCATTCTGAGTGTTGTCTTTTTGTGTTGTTTATGGTTTCCTTTGCTATGCAAAAGCTTTTAAATTTAATTAGGTCCCATTTGTTTATTTTTATTCTCATTACACTAGGAGGTGGGTCAAAAAAGATCTTGCTGTGATTTATGTCAAAGAGTGTTCTGCCTATGTTTTCCTCTAAGAGTTTTATAGTGTCAGGCCTTACATTTAGGTCTTTAATCCATTTTGAGTTTATCTTTGTGTATGGTGTTAGGGAGTGTTCTAATTTCATTCTTTTACATGTAGCTGTCCAGTTTTCCCAGCACCACTTATTGAAGAGGCTGTCTTTGCACCACTGTATATTCTGGCCTCCTTTGTCATAGATTAGGTGACCATAGCTGTGTGAGTTTATCTCTGGGATCTCTATCCTATTCCACTAATCTATATTTCTGTTTTTGTGCCAGTACCTTACTGTCTTTTTTTTAAACCTTTTTATTTTATATTGGAGAATAGCCAATTAACAATGTTGTAATAGTTTCAGGTGCACAGCAAAGTGACTCAGCCATACATATACATGTATCCATTCTCCCCCAGACTCCCCTCCCATCCAGGCTGCCACATAACATTGAGCAGAGTTCCCTGTGCTATACAGTAGGTTCTTGTTGGTTATCTTTTTACATACTGTCTTGATTACTGTAGCCCTGTAGTATAGTCTGAAGTCAGGGAGCCTGATTCCTCCAGCTCCCTTTTTTTTTCCCACAGGATTGCTTTTACTATTCAAGGTCTTTTGTGTTTCCATACAAATTGTGAAATTTTTTGTACTAGTTCTGTGAAAAAGGCCATTGGTAATTTGATCGGGATTGCATTGAATCTGTATATTGCTTTGGGTGGTATAGTCATTTTCACAGTGTTGATTCTTCCAATCCAAGAACATGGTATATCTCTCCATCTGTTTGTGTCATCTTTTATTTCTTTCATCAGTGTCTTATAGTTTTCTGTGTACAGGTCTTTTGCCTTCTTAGGTAGGTTTATTCCTAGGTATTTTATTCTTTTTGTTGCAATGGTGAATGGGATTGTTTCCCATTTACCACTGAAAGATCAGAAATCTCTTTCTGATCTTTTGTTGTTAGTGTATAGGAATGCAAGAGATTTCTGTGTATTAATTTTGCATCCTGCGACTTTACTAAATTCATTGATTAGCTCTAGTAGCTTTCTGGTGGCATCTTTAGGATTTTCTATGTATAGTATGTCATCTGCAAACAGTGACAGTTTTACTTCTTCTTTGCCAATTTGGATTCTTTTATTTATTTTTCTTCTCTGATTGCCATGGCTAGGACTTCCAAAACTATATTGAATAATAGTGGTGAGAGTAGGCACCCTTGTCTTGTTCCTGATTTTAGAGGAAATGTTTTCAGTTTTTCACCATTGAGAATAATGTTTGCTATGGGTTTGTCATATATGGCCTTTATTATGTTGAGGTAGGTACCCTCTATGCCCACTTTTTGGAGAGTTTTTATCATAAATGGGTGTTGAATTTTGTCAAAAGCTTTTTCTGCATCTATTGAGATGATCATATGGTTTTTATTCTTCAGCTTGTTAATGTGGTGTATCACATTGACTGATTTGTGTATACTGAAGAATCCTTGCATCCCTGGGATAAATCCCACTTGATCATGGTGTATGATCCTTTTAATGTGTTTTTGGATTCAGTTTGCTAGAATTTTGTTGAGAATTTTTGCATCTATGTTCATCAGTGATATTGACCTGTAATTTTCTTTTTTTGTGATATCTTGGTCTGGTTTTGGTATCAGGGTAATGGTGGCCTCATAAAATGAGTTTGGGGGTGTTCCTCCCTCTGCAATTTTTTAGAAGAGTTTGAGAAGGACAGGTGTTAGCTCTTCTCTAAATGTTCGATAGAATTCGCCTGTGAAGCCATTTGGTCCTGGACTTTTGTTTGTTGGAAGATTTTTAATCACAGTTTCAGTTTCAGTGCTTGTGATTGGCCTGTTCATATTTTCTGTTTCTTCCTGGTTCAGTCTTAGAAGGTTGTACCTTTCTAAGAATTTGTCCATTTCTTCCAGGTTGTCCATTTTATTGGCATATAGTTGCTTGTAGTAATCTCTTATGATCCTTTGTATCTCTGCAGTATCAGTTGTAACTTCTCCTTTTTTGTTTCTAATTTTATTGATTTGAGTCCTCTCCCTTTTTTTCTTGATGAATCTGGCTAAAAGTTTATCAATTTTGTTTATCTTCTCAAAGAACCAGCTTTTAGTTTTATTGATCTTTGCTATTGTTTTTTTAATTTCTACTTCATTATTTCTGCTGTGATCTTTATGATTTCTTTCCTTCTACTGACTTTGGGTTTTCTTTGTTCTTCTTTCTCTAGTTGCTTTAGGTGTAAGGTTAGGTTGTTTATCTGAGGTTTTTCTTGTTTCTTGAGGTAGGATTGTATTACTATAAACTTCCCTCTCAGAACTGCTTTTGCTGCAACCCATAGGTTTTGGGTCATCGTGTTTTCATTGTCATTTGTTTCTAGGTATTGTTTGATTTCCTCTTTGATTTCTTCAGTGATCTCTTGGTAGCATATTGTTTAGCCTCCATGTGTTTGTGTTTTTTACAGTTTTTTTTTTCCTGTAATTGATTTCTATTCTCATAGCATTGTGGTCAGAAAAGATGCTGGATATGGTTTTAATTTTCTTAAATTTACCAAGGCTTGATTTGTGACCCAAGATATGATCTATCCTGGAGAATGTTCCGTGTGCATTTGAGAAGAAAGTGCATTCTGCTGCTTTCAGATGGAATGTCCTATAAGTATTGATTAAGTCAATCTGGTCTGATGTGTCATTTAAGGCTTCTGTTTCCTTATTAATTTTCTTTCTGGATGATCTGTCCATTGGTGTAAGTGGAGTATTAAAGTCCCCCACTATTATTGTGTTACTGTTATCTTCCCCTTTCATGGCTGTTTGAATTTGCCTTATGTATTGTGGTGCTCCTTTGTTGGGTGCATAAATATTTACAATTGTTATATCTTCTTCTTGGTTTGATGTCTTTTTTTATAGATATAAATTTATTTATTTATTTTTGGCTGTGTTGCTGTGCGAGCGCTTTCTCTAGTTACGTCAAGTGGGGGCTTATTTATTTTTTGCTGCGTTGCTGTGTGTGGGCTTTCTCTAGTTGCGGCGAATGGGGCTACTCTTCGTTGCAGTGTGCGGGCTTCTCATTGAGGTGGCTTCTCTTGTTGCGGAGCACAGGCTCTGGAGTACAGGCTCAGTAGTTGTGGCGCATGGGCTTAGTTGCTCCGTGGCACGTGGGATCTTCCTGGATCAGGGCTCGAACCTGTGTACCCTGCATTGGCAGGCAGATTCTTAACCACTGTGCCACCAGGGAAGTCCCTTGGCTTGATCTCTTGATCATTTTTTAAAATTTTATTTATTTATTTATTTATTTTTGGCTGTGTTGGGTCTTCGTTTCTGTGCGAGGGCTTTCTCTAGTTGCGGCAAGTGGGGGCCACTCTTCATCGTGGTGCGCGGGCCTCTCACTATCACAGCCTCTCTTGTTGCAGAGCACAGGCTCTAGACACACAGGCTCAGTAGTTGTGGCTCACGGGCCTAGTTGCTCCGCGGCATGTGGGATCTTCCCAGACCAGGGCTCGAACCCGTGTCCCCTGCATTAGCAGGCAGATTCTCAACCCCTGTGCCACCAGGGAAGCCCTCTTGATCATTTTGTAGTGTCCTTCCTTGTCTCTTATGACAGTCTTTATTTTAAAGTCTGTTTTGTCTGATATGAGTATTGCTACTCCAACTTTCTTTTGATTTCCATTTGCATGGAATATCTTTTTCCATCCCCTCACTTTCAGTCTGTATGTGCCCCTAGGTCTGAAGTGGGTGTCTTGTAGACAACATATATATGGGTCTTGTTTTTGTATCCATTTAGCCAGTCTGTGTCTTTTGGTTGGAGCACTTAATCTTTTTACATTTAAGGTAATTATCGATATGTACGTTCCTATTACCATTTTCTTAATTGTTTTGGGTTTGTTTTTGTAGGTCTTTTTCTTCTCTTGTGTTTCCTGCCTAGAGAAGTTCTTTTAGCATTTGTTGCAAAGCTGGTCTGGTGGTGCTGAATTCTCTTAGCTTTGGCTTGTCTGTAAGGCTTTTGATTTCTCCATCAAATGTGAATGAGAGCCTTGCTGGGTAGAGTAATATTGGTTGTAGGTTCTTCCCTTTCATCACTTTAAATATATCCTGCCACTCCCTTCTGGCCTGTAGAGTTTTTGCTGAAAGATCAGCTGATAACCTTATGGGGATTCCCTTTTATGTTATTTGTTGTTTTCCCTTGCTACTTTTAATATTTTTTCTTTATACTTAACTTTTTATGGTTTGATTAATATGTGTTTCAGCATGTTTTTCCTTGGGTTTATCCTGTATGGGACTCTCTATGCTTCCTGGACTTGATTGACTTTTTCCTTTCCCATGTTGGGAAGTTTTTGACTATAATCTCTTCAAATATTTTCTCAGGCCCTTTCTCTTTCTCTTCTTCTTCTGGGACCCCTATAATTTAAATGCTGGGGCATTTAATGTTGTCCCAGGGTCTCTGAGACTATCCTCATTTCTTTTTTTTTTTTTATCCTCATTTCTTTTCATTCTTTTTTATTTATTCTTCTCCTCGGCAGTTATTTCCACCATTCTATCTTCCAGCTCATTTATTTGTTCTTCTGCTTCAGTTATTCTGCTATTGATTCCTTCAGGTGTATTTTTAAAAAATATTTATTTATTTATTTTGGCTCTGCCTGTTCTTAGTTGCTGCATGCAGGATCTTCATTGCAGCATGTGAGATCTTTTGGTTGTGGCATGTGGGCTTCTTAGTTGTGGCATGTGGGCTCTTAGTTGAGGCATGCATGCAGGATCTAGTTCCCCGACCAGGGATTGAACCCAGGCCCCCTGCATTGGGAGTGCAGAGTGTTACCCACTGGACCACCAGGGAAGTCCCCCTTCTAGTGTATTTTTAATTTCAGTTATTGTGTTGTTCATCATTGTTTGTTTGTTCTTTTGTTCTTCTAGGTCCTTGTTAAACGTTTCTTGTATTTTCTCCATTCTATTTCCGATATTTGGGATAATCTTTACTATCATTACTCTGAATTCTTTTTCAGGTAGATTGCCTATTTCCTCTTTATTTATTTGGTCTTGTGGGTTTTTACCTTGCTCCTTGGTCTGCAACATGTTTCTCTGTATTTTCATTTTGTCTGACTTACTGTGTTTGAGGTCTCCTTTCTGCAGGCTGCAGGGTCATAGTTCCTCTTGCTTCTGGTGTCTGCCCCCAGTGGGTGAGGTTGGTTCAGTGGCTTGTGTAGGCTTCCTGGTGGGAGAGACTGGTGCCTGCATTCTGGTGGGTGGAGCTGGATCTTTTCCCTCTGATGGGCAGGGCTGCATCAGGTGGTGTGTTTTGGGGTGTCTGTGGGCTTAGTATGACTTTAGGCATCCTGTCTACTGATGGGTGGGTTTGTGTTCCTGTCTTGCTTGTTTTTTGGCATGGGGCATTCAGCACTGGAGCCTGCACGCAGTTGGGTGGAGCTGGGTCTTGGAATTGAGATGGAGACCTCCAGGAGAGCTCAGGAATTCTCTGGCGTTCCAGCATCCTGGACTCAGAGCTCCCACCCCAGAGGCTCAGGCCCAACTCCCGGCCTGGAAACCAAGACCCTGCAAGCCACATGGCTCGGGAAAAAAGGGGAAAAAAAGAAAAGGAAAAAGAAAGAACGAAGAAAAAAGGGCAGGAAGAAAACAAATGAAAACAAACAGACATACAAAACCCAAGACAAATAGCAAAGGCAAAAACAAGCAAACAGCAACAGCAACAATTAAAAAGAAACAAGCAAACAAATGGACAAACAAAACCCCAGACAAATGGTAAAAGTAAAACCAAACAAACAAAAATAAAACAAAACCCAAAGAAACACACACATACAAAATAAGAAACAAAAACATAAAACAGAGAAAACAAAAAAACAAGAGAACAACCAAAGAAAAGAATCCCAAAATGAAATCAAAGAATTAAAAACAAAACTAACAAAAACAAAAAATAAAAAACAAAACAAAAGCAGAATTCAAACTGAAGGAAAAAGCAAGGAAAACAAACACACAAAAATGATTAAAAAAAAGATAAGAACAAATAGAACAGAGGAAAAAAGATAAAAACAAAATAGAACAAAGGAAAGAAAAAAAGGAAAATCACAGAAGAAAAAAGTAACGTAGAAATAGAAATATAAAAAAATTTAAATACATTAAAAAATTTAAAAACTAAATAAAAACATAATAATAAAAAATAACAGAACAAAACAAAACATTAAAAAATAGTAATAATTATATTTTCTGGAGTCTCAGCTGTCAGTGTCCTTGCCCCTACTGTGAGTCACAGCCAACCTCCGCCTCCCCAGGAGGCCCTCTGAAACCTCTAGGTAGGTCTCTGGTCCCGCTGTTGGCACTGTGCGAGCAGCTTAGACTCTGACCTGGCCCAACTCCTGTGTGTAGTAGTCCCCAAAGTCCACAGCTCCTAGAGCTAGACCGCTTTCAGTTTTGGGAACACTTGTCCATTCAAAGTCCACAGCTCCTAGAGCTAGACCGATTTCAGTTTTGGGAACACTCGTCCATTCAGATACTCCATAGATGCAGGGTTTACCAAGCAGATTGCGGGGATTTAATCTGTGGTTTGTGCAGCTGCATGGAAAGATTTTTTACCTCTTCCTTAGTTGCCCCACCCTTGGGGCTCAGCTGTGGTTTTAGCCCCATCTCTGGTGTGGGCCACCCACAGGAGGCTGCCCTAGAGCACTCAGGTCTGTCCCTGTGAAGACAGGGCATGGAGGCGGCACGACTGCCTGGGTCGTGAGGGCCCCGGCGATGACAGGTGTGCGGGAAAGACAGAGGCCACCAGTGCGAGAGGTTCAGCCCTAGTAGGTGCCTTTCTTAGCACTTGGTGGCTGACGTGCAAAGGTCAGCCCTGGTGGGGGCTTTTCCTAGTACCTGGTGGCAGTTGCAAAAAGGCCAGCCCTGGTGGGGGCTTTTCCTAGCACCTGGCAGGGCAGGGGGCCGGCGTGTGGGGAGAGAGAGGCTGCAATGGTGGCTCCCCCCCCCATGCGTGACTCAGCAGTGGAGCCTTGCTTCTATGGCAGTCTGGGTTTCCTCCACAAGCATTCCTGTATGCGGATTTCCTCCCTCCCATCCCCTCAGGCTGTCTCCTCACAGCCAACAGCAGTCCTCCCACTGGGTTTGCTCTCAAATCCCCACGTTCCAGCTCTCAGCCTCCATGTGCACCGGCGGGCACATGTCCCGGTCTGGGGTGCGCAGGGCTGTGGCACAGACCGTCTGTGTAGGTCTCACTCTCTCCTGTCTGCCACAGACTGGCCGTTTCACCCTCCTCTGACAGCCTCAGATGCTCCCCTTCTGTCCCAACAGATTTCCCCATCAGTGAGGGGGCTACCCCAGATGTGGGAGCCTCTCCTTTGCTTCAGCTCTCCCCCAGGGGTGCAGATCGCATCCCACTTCCTCTCCTCTTCTTTTTCCCTTCTTTCTTTCAGCCTACCCGGTTATGCGGGGATCATTCTTGTCCTTTCCGGTGTCCAAGGTCTTCTGCTAGTGTTCAGGCAGTGTTCCGTGAGAATTGTTCCATCTGTAGATGTATTCTTTTTTTTTTAACATCTTTATTGGAGTATAATTGTTTTACAGTGGTGTGTTCATTTCTGCTTTATAACAAAATGAATCAGTTATACATATACATATGTTCCCATATCTCTTCCCTCTTGCGTCTCCCTCCCTCCCACCCTCCCTATCCCACCCCTCTAGGTGGTCACAAAGCACGAGCTAATCTCCCTGTGCTATGCGACTGCTTCCCACTAGCTATCTATTTTACATTTGGTAGTATATATAAGTCCATGCCACTCTCTCACATTGTCCCAGCTTACCTTTCCCCTCCCTATGTCCTCAAGTCCATTCTCTAGTAGGTCTGCGTCTTTATTCCCGTCTTGCCCCTAGGTTCTTCATGACCATTTTTTTCCTTAGATTCCATATATATGTGTTAGCGTACGGTATTTGTTTTTCTCTTTCTGACTTACTTCACTCTCTATGACAGACTCTAAGTCCATCCACCTCACTACAAATAACTCAATTTCGTTTCTTTTTATGGCTGAGTAATATTCCATTGTATATATGTGCCACATCTTCTTTATCCATTCATCTGTTGATGGACACTTAGGTTGCTTCCATGTCCTGGCTATTGTAAATAGAGCTGCAATGAACATTGTGGTACATGACACTTTCTGAATTATGGTTTTCTCAGGGTATATGCCCAGTAGTGGGATTGCTGGGTCATATGGTAGTTCTATTTTTAGTTTTTTAAGGAACCTCCATACTGTTCTCCATAGTGGCTGTATCAATTTACATTCCCACCAACAGTGCAAGAGGGTTCCCTTTTCACCACACCCTCTCCAGCATTTATTGTTTCTAGATTTTTTGATGATGGCCATTCTGACCTGTGTGAGATGCTATCTCATTGTAGTTTTGATTTGCATTTCTCTAATGATTAATGATGTTGAGCATTCTTTCATGTGTTTGTTGGCAATCTGTATATCATCTTTGGAGAAATGTCTATTTAGGTCTTCTGCCCATTTTTGAATTGGGTTGTTTGTTTTTTTGATATTGAGCTACATGAGCTGCTTGTAAATTTTGGAGATTAATCGTTTGTCAGTTGCTTCATTTGCAAATATTTTCTCCCATTCTGAGGGTTATCTTTTGGTCTTGTTTATGGTTTCCTTTGATGTGCAAAAGCTTTTAAGTTTCATTAGGTCTCATTTGTTTATTTTTGTTTTTATTTCCATTTCTCTAGGGGCTGGGTCAAAAAGGATCTTGCTGTGATTTATGTCATAGAGTGTTCTGCCTATGTTTTCCTCTAAGAGTTTGATAGTGTCTGGCCTTACATTTAGGTCTTTAATCCATTTTGAGTTTATTTTTGTGTATGGTGTCAGGGAGTGTTCTAATTTCATACTTTTACATGTACCTGTCCAGTTTTCCCAGCACCACTTATTGAAGAGACTGTCTTTTCTCCACTGTATATTCTTGCCTCCTTTATCAAAGATAAGGTGACCATATGTGCGTGGGTTTATCTCTGGGCTTTCTATCCTGTTCCATTGATCTGTATTTCTCTTTTTGTGCCAGTACCATACTGTCTTGATTACTGTAGCTTTGTAGTATAGTCTGAAGTCAGGGAGCCTGATTCCTCCAGCTCTGTTTTTCTTTCTCAAGATTGCTTTGGCTATTCGGGGTCTTTTGTGTTTCCATACAAATTGTGAGATTTTTTTGTTCTGGTTCTGTGAAAAATGCCACTGGTAGTTTGATAGGGATTGCATTGAATCTGTAGATTGCTTTGGGCAGTAGAGTCATTTTCACAATGCTGATTCTTCCAATCCAAGAACATGGTATATCTCTCCATCTATTTGTATCATCTTTAATTTCTTTCATCAGTGTCTTATAACTTTCTGCATACAGGTCTTTTGTCTCCTTAGGTAGGTTTATTCCTCGATATTTTATTCTTTTTGTTGCAATGGTAAACGGGAGTGTTTTCTTAATTTCACTTTCAGATTTTTCATCATTAGTGTATAGGAATGCACAGATTTCTGTGCATTAATTTTGTATCCTGCTACTTTACCAAATTCATTGATTAGCTCTAGTAGTTTTCTGGTAGCATCTTTAGGATTCTCTATGTATAGTATCATGTCATCTGCAAACAGTGACAGCTTTGCTTCTTCTTTTCCGAATTGGATTCCTTTTATTTCATTTTCTTCTCTGATTGCTATGGCTAAAACTTCCGAAACTATGTTGAATAATAGTGGTGAGAGTGGGCAACCTTGTCTTGTTGCTGATCTTAGTGGAAATGGTTTCAGTTTTTCACCATTGAGGACGATGTGGGCTGTGGGTTTGTCATATATGGCCTTTATTATGTTGAGGTAAGTTCCTTCTAGGCCTACTTTCTGGAGGGTTTTTTAACATAAATGGGTGTTAAATTTTGTCAAAAGCATTCTCTGCATCTATTGAGTTGATCATATGGTTTTTCTCCTTCAATTTGTTAATATGGTGTATCACATTGATTGATTTGCGTATATTGAAGAATCCTTGCATTCCTGGGATAAACCCCACTTGATCATGGTGTATGATCCTTTTAATGTGCTGTTGGATTCTGTTTGCTAGTATTTTGTTGAGGATTTTTGCATCTTTTTCATCAGTGATATTGGCCTGTAGTTTTCTTTCTTTGTGACATCTTTGTCTGGTTTTGGTATCAGGGTGATGGTGGCCTCGTAGAATGGGTTTGGGAGTGTTCCTCCCTCTGCAATATTTTGGAAGAGTTTGAGAAGGATAGGTGTTAGCTCTTCTCTAAACGTTTGATAGGATTCGCCTGTGAAGCCATCTGGTCCTCGGCTTTTGTTTGTTGGAAGATTTTTAATCACAGTTTCCATTTCAGTGCTTGTGATTGGTCTGTTCATATTTTCTATTTCTTCCTGGTTCAGTCTCGGAAGGTTGTGCATTTCTAAGAATTTGTCCATTTCTTCCAGGTTATCCATTTTATTGGCATATAGTTGCTTGTAGTAATCTCTCATGATCCTTTTTATTTCTGCAGTGTCAGTTGTTGCTTCTCCTTTTTCATGTGTAATTCTATTGATTTGAGTCTTCTCCCTTTTTTTCTTGATGAGTCTGGCTAATGGTTTATCAATTTTGTTTATCTCCTCAAAGAACCAGCTTTTAGTTTTATTGATCTTTGCTATAGTTTCCTTCATTTCTTTGTCATTTATTTCTGATCTGATCTTTATGATTTCTTTCCTTCTGCTAACTTTGGGGTTTTCTTGTTCTTCTTTCTCTAACTGCTTTAGGTGTAAGGTTCGGTTTTTCATTTGAGATGTTTCTTGTTTCTTAAGGTAGGATTGTATTGCTATAAACTTCCCTCTTAGAACTGCTTTTGCTGCATCCCATAGGTTTTGGGTCGTCGTATTTTCATTGTCATTTGTTTCTAGGTATTTTTTGATATCCTCTATGATTTCTTCAGTGATCTCTTGGTTATTACGTAGTGTATTGTTTAGCCTCCATGTGTTTGTATTTTTTACAGAGTTTTTCCTGCAATTGATATGTAGTCTCATAGCGTTGTGGTCGGGAAAGATACTTGATACGATTTCAGTTTTCTTAAATTTACCAAGGCTTGATTTGTGACCCAAGATATGATCTGTCCTGAAAAATGTTCCACGTGCACTTGAAAAGAAAGTGTATTCTGTTGTTTTTGGATGGAATGTCCTATAAATATCGATTAAGTCCATCTTGTTTAATGTATCATTTAAAGCTTGTGTTTCCTTATTTATTTTCATTTTGGATGATCTGTCCATTGGTGAAAGTGGGGTGTTAAAGTCCCCTACTATGATTGTGTTACTCTGAATTTTCCCTTTCATGGCTGTTAGTATTTGCCTTATGTACTGAGGTGCTCCTATGTTGGGTGCATAAATATTTACAATTATTATATCTTCCTCTTGGATTGATCCCTTGATCATTATGTAGTGTCCTTCTTTGTCTCTTGTAATAGTGTTTGTTTTAAAGTCTATTTTGTCTGTTATGAGAATTGCTTCTCCAGCTTTCTTTTGATTTCCATTTGCATGGAATATCTTTTTCCATCCCCTCACTTTCAGTCTGTATGTGTCTCTACGTCTGAAGTGGGTCTCTTGTGGACAGCATATAGATGGGTCTTATTTTTGTATCCATTCAGCCAGTCTGTGTCTTTTGGTTGGAGCATTTAATCCATTTACATTTAAGGTAATTATCGATATGTATGTTCCTATTACCATTTTCTTAATTGTTTTGGGTTTGTTATTGTAGGCTTTTCCTTCTCTTCTGTTTCCTATCTAGAGAAGTTCCTTTAGCATTTGTTGTGAAGATGGTTTGGTGGTGCTGAATTCTCTTAGCTTTTCTTGTCTGTAAAGATTTTAATTTCTTCGTCAAATCTGAATGAGATCCTTGCTGGGTAGAGTAATCTTGGTTGTAGGTTTTTCTCTTTCATCACTTTAAATATGTCCTGCCACTCCCTTCTGGCTTGGAGAGTTTCTGCTGAAAGATCAGCTGTTAACCTTATGGGGATTCCCTTGTGTGTTATTTGTTGTTTTTCCCTTGCTGCTTTTAATATGTTTTCTTTGTATTTAATTTTTGATAGTTTGATTAATATGTGTCTTGGAATGTTTCTCCTTGGATTTATCCTGTATGGGACTCTCTGCACTTTCTGGACTTGACTATTTCCTTTCCCATATTAGGGAAGTTTTCAACTATAATCTCTTCAAATATTTTCTCTATCCCTGTCTTTTTCTCTTCTTCTTCTGGGACTCCTATAATTCTAATGTTGGTGCATTTAATGTTGTCCCAGAGGTCTCAATTCTTTTCATTTTTTTTTTATTCTGCTCTGCAGTAGTTATTTACACTATTTTATCTTCCAGGTCACTTATATGTTCTTCTGCCTCAGTTATTCTGCTATTGATCCCTGCTAGAGAATTTTTAATTTCATTTATTGTGTTGTTCATCTCTGTTTGTTTGCTCTTTAGTTATTCTAGGTCTTTGTTAAACGTTTCTTGTATTTTCTCCATTCTATTTCCAAGATTTTGGATCATCTTTACTATCATTATTCTGAATTCTTTTTCAGGTAGACTGCCTATTTCCTCTTCATTTGTTAGGTCTGGTGGGATTTTACCTTGCTCCTCATCTGCTGTGTGTTTCTCTGTCTTCTCATTTTGCTTAACTTACTGTATTTGGGGTCTCCTTTTCTCATGCTGCAGGTTCATAGTTCCTGTTGTTTTTGGTGTCTGCCCCCAGTGGCTAAGGTTGGTTCAGTGGGTTGTGTAGGCTTCCTGATGGAGGGGACTAGTGCCTGTGTTCTGCTGGATGAGGCTGGATCTTGTCTTTCTGTTGGGCAGGTCCACGTCTGGTGGTGTGTTTTGGGGTGTCTGTGGCCTTATTATGATTTTAGGCTGCCTCTCTGCTCTTGGGTGGGGTTGTGATCCTGTCTTGCTAGTTGTTTGGCATAGGGTGTCCAGCACTGGAGCTTGCTGGTCGTTGAGTGGAGCTGCATCTTGGCATTGAGATGGAGATCTCTGGGAGATTTTTGCCATTTGATATTACATGGAGCTGGGAAGTCTCTGGTGGACCAATGTCCTGAACTTGGCTCTCCCACCTCAGAGGCACTGCCCTGACGCCTGGATGGAGTACCAAGAGCCTGTCATCCACACGGCTCAGAATAAAAGTGAGGGAAAAAAAAGAAAGAAAGAAAGAAGAAGATAAAATTAAATTAAATTAAATTAAAAAGTTTTTAAAATAAAAAATAATTATTAAAAAAAATTTTTAAGTAATAAAAAAAGAAAGAAAGAAGAGAGCATCCAAACCAAAAAACAAATCCACCAATGATAACAAGAGCTAAAAACTGTACTAAAAAAACCAACCACACAAACAAAAATGGAGAGACAGAACCGTAGGACAAATGGTAAAAGCAAAGCTATACAGACAAAATCACACACAGAAGCATACACATACACACTCACAAAAAAAGAAAAAGGGAAAAAACTATATATATCGTTGCTCCCAAAGTCCACCTCCTCAATTTGGGATGATTCATTGTCTATTCAGGTATTCCACAGATGCAGGTACATCAAGTTGTTTGTGGAGATTTAATCCCCTGCTCCTGAGGCTGCTGGGAGAGATTTCCCTTTCTCTTGTTTGTACGCACAGCTCCTGGGGTTCACCTTTGGATTTGGCCCTGCCTCTGCGTGTAGGTCGCCTGAGGGCTTCTGCTCTTCGCTCAGACAGGGCAGGGTTAAAGGAGTAGCTGATTCAGGGGCTCTGGCTCACTCAGGCCAGGGAGAGGGAGTGGTACGGAATGCGGGGTGAGCCTGCGGCGGCAGAGGCCAGGGTGATGTTGCACCAGCCTGAGGCGCGCCGTGTGTTCTCCTGGGGAAGTTGTCCCTGGATCACGGGACCCTGGCAGTGGCGGGCTGCACAGGCTCCCGGGAGGGGAGGTGTGGAGAGTGACCTGTGCTTGCACACAGGGTTTTTGGTGGCTGCAGCAGCAGCCTTAGCGTCTCATGCCCGTCTCTGGGGTCCGTGCTGATAGCCGCGACTCACACCTGGCTAAGAAAAAGTCTCTTGTCTCTTCGGCAGCTCCAGACCTTTTCCCAGGCTCCCTCCTGGCTAGCTGTGGCACACTAGCCTCTTCAAGCTGTGTTCACGCAGCCAACCCCAGTCCTCTCCCTGGGATCTGACCTCCAAAGCCGGAGCCTCAGCTCCCAGCCCCCACCCGCCCCGGTGGGTGAGCAGACAAGCCTCTCGGGCTGGTGAGTGCTTGTCGGCACCGATCCTCTGTGCGGGAATCTCTCCGCTTTGCCCTCCGCACCCCTGTTGCTGCGCTCTTCTCCATGGCCTCGAAGCTTCCCCCCTCCGCCACCCGCAGTCTCCGCCAGTGAAGGGGCTTCCTAGTGTGTGGAAACTTTTCCTCCTTCACAGCTCCCTCCCACTGGTGCAGGTCCCGTCCCTATTCTTTTGTCTCTGTTTTTTTCTTTTTTCTTTTGCCCTACCCAGGTACGTGGGGGAGTTTCTTGACTTTTGGGAAGTCTGAGTTCTTCTGCCAGCATTCAGTAGGTGTTCTGTAGGGGTTGTTCCACATGTAGATGTATTTCTGATGTATTTGTGGGGAGGAAGGTGATCTCCACGTCTTACTCCTCCGCCATCTTGAAGCTCCTCCTGTAGATGTATTCTTTTTTTTTTTTTTAATTAATTAATTTATTTATTTATTTATTTTTGGCTGTGTTGGGTCTTCGTTTCTGTGCGAGGGCTTTCTCTAGTTGCGGCGAGCGGGGGCCACTCTTCATCGCGATGCGCGGGCCTCTCACTATCGCGGCCTCTCTTGTTGCAGAGCACGGGCTCCAGACGCGCAGGCTCAGTAGTTGTGGCTCACGGACCCAGTTGCTCCGCGGCACGTGGGATCTTCCCAGACCAGGGCTCGAACCCGCGTCCCCTGCATTGGCAGGCAGACTCTCAACCACTGCGCCACCAGGGAAGCCCTGTAGATGTATTCTTGATGCATTTGTGGAGAGAGATGAACTCCACGTCCTCCTACTCCTCCACCGTCTTGGTTTTTCCCTATTACAAGATAGTGAATATAGTTCCCTGTGCTATACAGTAGGTCCTTGTTGACATCTATTTTATATATAGTAGTATGTATCTGTTAATCCCAAACTCTTAATTTATCCCTCCCCCCTTTCCCCTTTGGTAACCATAAGTTTGTTTTCTATGTCTATGAGTCTATTTCTGTTTTGTATCATATTACTTGATCTCTCAGCAGCACTAGACGCAGTTGGTCATTCCTTACTTCTTGTAAAACCTTCCTTTATGGCTTTCATGACACCACATTCTCTGGGTTTTCTCCTTCTGCTGCTCTGTCTCAATTTTCTTTGCTGATCTTCTTCTTCCAATCAGTTTCTAAGTATTCGAGGCTTCCCACAGCTCTGTCTTGATTCTCTCCTCTATCTACATTCTCTCCCTATGTCAGCTCATTCAGTACCATGGCACCAAATACACCTATATGTTCATGACTCCAAATTTATATCTCTTGCCCTGACTTCTCTCCTAAGCTCCAGCTTCACATAACCTGCTCTCTACTTGGTATTTCCACTTGTATAACTAAAAAGGATCTCAAACTTCATGTGTTTGAAACACAAATTGTTCCCTTCAGCTCAAACATCACCTCCTGACAAATGCCTTCCCTGACCACCTTATCCAAAATAGTTCTTCCCTATTACTTTCTATCATAACATCCTATTGTATTACCTTAATAATCTAAAATCATCTTGCTTGTTTGTTTACCAGTGTGTTGTCTGTTCCCTCACACTAGAATGTAAGCTCCTTAAAGACAGGAACCTTGACTGTTTTGCTTACCATTATAGTCCCAGCTGCTAGACGAGTGCCTCTCATATAGTAGGTGCTCAGTTAATATTTGTTGATAAAATGTTCATTGAAAAGGAGATGTTGGAGATACAGGATAGAGAGGGGACAAGGAAGTGAGTGCACACAGGTGGGATTGTGGACTTGATGTTAGGAAGGTAGAGGACTTCCTCTCTGATGGCTTCTAATTCCTCTGAGAAGCAGGTGGCAACATCATCTGCTGGAGAGGTAGAAGGGAGGGGAGACTAGTGGAGGGTTTTGACTCTGAGGAAAGTGGATGTTTGAAGTTGTGATGAATAGGAGAGCTGATTATGGAATGAGAGAGATAGATTTTTTTTTTTGAGTAGAGCCAAAGGCCCCTTTTCAGTAAGAGAACACCAGTTTGCATGACTGTGCGTGGTCTTCTCCAGCAGCCTGGGTGTGAGAACAGAGAATGTGGACAGTTGGATTGATCCAGGTGGGGTTGTACCTGGTGGGTGGGAGGAAGGACAATGGAACTAAGGTAGTCGAGGATATTTGCAAGAGGGTGGTCAAAATGATAGACCTGAACTAACTGGGGAAGAAGTTAAAAGAGAGGGAAGGGCTGTAATATAAAGGAAAAGTACACTGAGCTCCATGAGAGCAGGGATGATGTTTGTCATATTCAAAGCTGTATCTCCAGTACTTAATACAGTGTCTGGTGTGTTAGATGCCTACTAAATATTGGATGAATGAATGTGTTAAGTTATTGAAGGTCTCAATGAACTTGAACAGTGTCATGGAGCAATTGAATGAGAGAGTTGGAAAGCTAGGAGGTTGTGGAAGACTAAAGTTAAGATTTCAGTGATATAGCAATTCTGGAGGATGACAAGGTTCATTTGTGACCTTGAGAGTGGGTGACTGGAGCAGGAGAGGAGGCCATAAGAGGAGAGCAGGAAAGGAAGAAGAAGCCAGGGATTTGCAATGGGTCTTCCACAGGAAGGTTGAAGTGACCCCAGATTTTGGCAAGTCTAGGGGTGGAGAGGAAGACTGAATGAAGGGGAGCGACTGAGAGGTTCAGCAATCATGGTCTAGAAGGTACAGTGGGGAGTAAGGAAGGGACCCACTCCACCTCCTAATGCAGAAGTATTTGGGGAGGAAAAGAATCTCTGGGGAGAGGCCTATAGGAGAAGTGGAGTTCTCAGGGGAGAGTGAGATATCAGTTAAGGAATGCATAGGGATGCTTTATGTTGGGGCTGTAGGGGTAATTATTAATCCCTAGAATTGAGGTTCCAGTGGGCACAGTTGAAAATGATGGGAGGGAGGGGGGCAATGGAAGGTTGGGTAGGAGAGTGGAAGCTTAGAGTACAGTGAAATCAGTACTGAGAGAAAAGGGATGACCAGGGGAGTTCATATCCAGGGTGGTGACTCCCAGATAACAGGAACGTGTGGCCCATTGGTCCTGGTCCCCAGGGCTGCAGACTGAACTAGTCTCAGCAGTGGCCCCACTCGCCTGTAAGCTCCATGAGGGATGGGCATGGTGTCTGTGTCCGTCACTACTCTACCCTCAGCATCTAGCACCCTGCCAGGCAGGTAGAAGGAGCTTGTTACATTTTTGCTGACTGGATGAATAAAAGAAGTGGCTGGAGGAGCACGAAATGCCTGGCCCACTGCAGGTGCTTGATAGATGCTGGCACCATTTTATTCTTGGTATCTTATGATGGCTCTACTTATCCATTTGCATCTGTGACATGCCCTTGGAGAAGGTTTGTTAATGGGCATGAATGAGACTTGTGAAACACCAAAGGCCAATTAAGGCTACTGGCATATATCCCGACGTGGTGACTACAATTTGAGGAAGGTATGAACCTCATCAAACAAACTGTTATCTTTCTGAGGTAAGAAATAGGAACCAGAAAATAAGAATTTGTAAGTGTTTAACCTGCGCTGTGCTTGGGAGAAAGACACCTGTAATGGACACAAAACTGTGTTGCCCAGATCCCCCTTCAAGGGCAGATATTGCCCCAGCTGCTGGGAGTGCTGTCAGCCGAGAACCGTCTTTAGCTGTCAACTCCTTTGGAGATTGCCTCTGCTGGAGAGAGCCACCTCACCCAAGGTCAGGCCCTTGGTGGGGTGGCCCACAGCCAGGGACTGACTGAAGCAGGGGTGTGAAAGCCTGCCTTTGGCCCATGTGGGACAACTCTGATGGGTCACGTTAGTGCCTGAGCTCTCTGTTGAGTCAGCTGAGGCTTTGTGGCACCTGCGTTGCTGCCTTTTCCTCCTTCAGCCTAAGCTTATTTCCTTCCCTTCTCTCCCACAGATGTCAATCCCTCAGACATTTCCTAATAAACATCTCGTGCACCAAACTCCATCCCCGAGTCTGCTTCCCAAGGAACCCAACCCGCAACAAGGCTCAAATGCCTTCAGGAGCCTGGCATGTGATATAAATGAATGAAGCTTGTTGGACTTCATATAACAGGGACTGGTGGGGAACTAGGTGAAGTGGAGAGTTTGTGCCCCATCTACATTTTGAAAAATTAAAAACCAACATTGTGTACTCCTGGCAATGTATAAGAACTCAATTCAGTTTGCAGGCCTCCTGTTTAGGACCTGTGCTTTAAAGGTGTACTCTCTCTTTGGTTAATATACCGGCCCCTGGCTTTGACATGTCTTTTGTGAGTTTGGTCAGTGTGGGTCAATCCCTCAAAGCTCCCCCAGCTCATGGTGGGGGGGCGCAAGCAGGCCCAGACCCTGCCGGGGTCAACACCAGCCCCTGAACCACAGGGTCTCACCGAGGTACTTCTTGCTGTGAGGCTCACCTCGAGCCAGTCTCCTTCTCTGATCTTGGTCTTAAGTCTTGACACCTGCTATCGTCTGAGAGTAGCCCTGGCCCCTCTCCCTTCCCTTGTAAGCTTTCTAGGTTGTTTCAAGCTCTGTGGTGTCTTTTTGAAAGATCAGCCCAGTGGTGTCAGGGGACGTGAGCTAGCATGGGGCCTGGGGAGACAAGGATACTGGCTGCAAGGGCCTCAGCCTTAGAGGCCTGAGCCAATTGGCACCAGAGAACAAAGCTCCTTTTGGATGGGACTTGACCCTTGAATATAGCTGTCACCACCTGCATGGTGGGGACCATACCCTTCTTGAGGGATGGAAGTGATCTGGGCCACATCTGGTCTGTGTTTTTTGCTCCCAGCCCTGACTCACTCTGGTCTTCCCTGCTGGGTGGCTTCATTGAGCCAGAGAACAAAGAGGGAGTGCATGCCCTGAGCACAGTTGCTATGGCAACCTCCTCCCCTTAGGAGCCTGGTGACCAGTGCCTACTTCACCAGAGTTGCGCCTGTCTGAGGCCCCTTGTTGCTTCTAGGAGCAGTTGAACTAGAATTCCTGAGACAAAGTCCTCAAAGACATATTCCCTGCCCCTATAACTTAGGTTCACAGCTCGGTGGGCCAGGTTTCTGCAAGACACTGTGTCCCGCGTGTCTGTTTTGGGCTCTCAGGGGTTTGTGAGAATCAAAGCTCATGTTTGTGGGTCCCACACTTGTGTGGTCTGGAAAACACACTCACAAACTGGGCTTAGTGTCTGGATAAAGTCATCATTGCTACAATGATAATCAGAGGGTGAAACAGAAAATGATTTTAACAGAAAAAGTTTATTTTAAGAAGACACAAACAGCTCTAGCTATATAAAGAATACAGTTCAATTGCTGGTAGCAAGCCAGTAAGGAATGCTTTTTCTTTTAAAGAAAAAAAAGAAAAAGAAAGAAAGACAAGAAAAACCCTTTGTAATATCACCCCACAGAGGGCTCCCTTCCATTTTGTGTTGGAATTCTAAAAAGACCGGGATGACAATCTCTCTCAGTTTATGCTGCTTCTTGATATTTTTATCCAGGGACACATTGTTATCACTTGGGGGAATCGCCTTATCTCTTCCTTCCAGTTTAGGATCTCGGTCTGCAAATTCCTGTCTCCCTTATTTTTCTTGAGTGCACCGTTGGCATTCAGTAAGCATTGAATGGTGAGCGCTAACATAACAAAAGTCCTTCTCCTGACTATGCAGAGTAGGACTAGCCAATCCTCCTTCCTCATTTTGTTTTTGGCAAGTGTGGTACTTTTGCTGCTTTAGAGTCCAAGGTACAAGCCTGGTTTCCTTCTTAAGGCTGGAAATCCTAAACAAAAGGCAGAAAGAAACTGTTTCATGGATGCTTTCAAATAAGGAAATCCTAAAGTTACTCATGTCTTGAGTTTTTAAAATCTAGATTTCAGTAAGTGGGTAAATCCCTGGGCTCAAATGACAGAAAGCAAACTAAAGGTCACAAGAAGCAATGTTCTTAGATTTAAAAAAATCCTGCAGCCTGAGAGGTATGTCTAAGTGACAGAGTTCATATGGAATTAAAGTCCTAGCTCTTTGTATGTTGGCCTGTCCAGAATTGCCCCAGAGGAGTTTCTTCAAATGGCTTCCTGGGAGAAGCCAGCACAAGCCAGTGGAAAGAAGGTTTCAAGAGACAAGAAAAGGGAAATGCCTCAGGAGCCCCACCATCCCTCCTCATTGACTAGCCCCATCAGACCTGGAACTGGACCAGAGAACTGATGACAGAACAGGATGGTGTGTGTGTGTGTGTGTGTGTGTGTGTGTGTGTGTGTGAGATACACCAGTAAATGGGACCTTCATAGTCCAGGTGGAGAAACCACGCATACACACACAGGCACACACCTTGTCATTCACCCGTATCCCCCAATATTTATACGAGCAAATGTGAAAATGTGAAACTGAGCTTTACACCCCCAAGTAGCATGAAAGGTGGAGATGGGAGTGAGATGAGAGAGATGTGAAGAAGCTTTAAGGAACCCTCTTAGGGGTTCAGAAAACAGGAGATGATGGTGTGCTGAATGACCGCTGGCTGTGGTGCTGCATGGGGCATCCCAAGGAGCCCATCCCCAAGGCTGGGGGTCTAGGAGGCAGGGGGTTAAGGCGGGGAGAAACTGTGGGCACAAAACACCTTCCATACCTCATTGGTTTCATTGCTGGGGCTGAGTCTAGAACAGGTCCAAATCACATTAAAATGGGCACATGGACATTTTGGGTTTTAAAACCAGCCAGTGGAACCAAGAGAGCTAGTGATTCCCCTAGGAAACAGTAGACTGAACTGGAATTTCATGGCCTGGGCCACCAGACTTTCCAGAGATGGCCCTGAACACGTGATGGCAGTATAGGGCAGAGTGGGACAGATGATCCAGGGCAGGGGTCCCCGACCACAGTTTGGGACAAACGAAATAAGAAACCTCAGAAATCCATTCTTTCCTGCCAGCTCACTCCACACTCGAGGAAGCAGAGGCACATTGGATAACCAGTACAGGAGATCTAGAGAAAAGAATGAGGGTTTCTACACCGAGGTAGTTAGAGAGTGAGACAGAGAGACAGAGACAGAGACAGATGAGAGAGTCCATCTGTCGGAGAGTACTAGTTGGCAAATGCAGCCCCTTTCCACTCCCCTCTGCACAGGCCAGCCTGATAGCTCAGGAGATGGGAGGGCAGTGAGCCACATCACCCAGCACACAACCCAGTCATCACGTGGGTCACAGAAATGCCTGTCCCAGGGGTCAGCAAACTATGATAAGCAGGCCAAATCCAATCTGCAGCTTCATATGGCCCAAGAGCTAAGAATAGTATTTACATTTTTGAAGTGTTGTCAAGCAAGCAAACAAGCAAACAAACAGTAACAAAGAAGAAGACCATGATACAGAGACCATCTGTGGCCCACAAAGCCTAAAAGAGTTACTATCTGGTCCTTTATAGAAAAAGTTTGTCAAACCTTGGTCTAGATGATGAGGAAAATCCCACCAATCTCTGAGTGTTCCTGAAAAGGGAAACCAGAGGAGGTCCAGGAGAAGGACTGGAACAATGGGATAACTGGAAACACCACTCCATCTAACGAGCACTGCCTGCAACTCTACTAAACCAGACTAATGAGGTACACAGGAGCTATGGAAGGAAGCCTGAGAATAGCTAAAGAGAGAGTCATACTAAGGAGCATTAGGCAAAGAATGTTCTGGAAACGAAACTGCATGCAGAGCTCAGTACTGATTAGGAAATTTGGTTATCGTTTGATAAGATTGAGATAGAGTTTGAGCCCAGGGATTGATAAAATATCAAGAAGTTTCTAGAATACAACTAAGTATCTCACGAACACCTAACAGTCTGAAACTATCTTGTAAAGTTTAAGAAGGGGAGGATAAAGTAAATTCTAGGAAAGCCTACATTGGTTTGCCCTACTTTAAATAAATGCCACTTACAAAAGTTCACACTGAAAAAAAAAAAAAGTAGAGGCATTAGGGGACATTGACAAGAGGATTTTTCATTTTTCAGAAGAAGTCACCAGAAGACTCCCTTCCATAGGAAGCTTCTCTACTAAAAAATGAAATTTAATCTATAAAAATTCATTTTTCAAATAACTTTTAGGGAAAGCATCCACTGTGTAGAGTAGGGCACATACATTGAAATTGGGGGGAAATGAACATTTCTAAACTGAAAATCAGATTTGTCTTTGGATTCACGAGCTAAAGAACTCGAACATTTTCCTTAAAGCATATATATTGCTCGCTGAAATACCTGGGAAATTCATGTGTCATAAAAGTAGAAGCCAGCTGTGGCTCTTCCATAAATGCAGTGCTTTGGATGAAAAAACACTGGGCCCAGAGGCAGGAGAACTGGGATTGAGGCTGGGCCCTGCCACTGCGTGACCTTGTGTAAGTTATTTGACTTTCTGGGCCTCAGTTTCCTCCTCTGTAAAAGGAGAGGTTGGTCCCTTTCAGCTCTAACATTCCATGACTACAGATAAATATAGAAATAAGATCAATACAGCAATCTAGAAATAAGAAATAGTCCCCAAAGTAAGCTCTGGAGTCAGTAGAAAAAAGTAGCAATGAAATATAATAAAAAGAATAAAATTTTAACTACTAGCCAGAGTAAATATATCTCATTTAAAAATTAATGAAAAGATTTGTAATTTACAATTGATTCAGGAGAGGTAAGAACATACATGTTGCTGTTTCTTCACCATCACACATATGGAGGAGGAGATGAGTGTCAGGTGACTTGTACAATGAGCACGATGCTGCGTTTGCATGCAGAACATTTTATAAAATTGAACATTAAAAAGAGCTCAACACCACATAAGGAATACATTTCCATAAAGCTTGGAATTAAAGAGAGAGGAGTTAACTGGTTGTTCCAGTTCAGAATTTGTTTACAGATTTGTTGATATCAAATTCCACAAATATGCAAAATCTTAAAATCAAATCTATTTCTGCCAGAGCCCTCCTAGAGAACAGCCACCACAGGAAAGACAGACATTTAAGGGTTGGCAGTACCAAATGAATGGAACACATTTTCCTCTTTCCTATTTGTGAATTACAAAATTGATTTTAAACCAAAAACTGGCCAGATGTGCTGGCTAAGTCAAACCAAAGGTTTTGCAGGTTGAGCAAGTAGTTGATTCAATCTGATAATTTCTTAACAGCAAATAAAAATGTATCCGAGCAACATGACAATATAAATCACATGGCCAGAGACTGATCACATAATGTAACGACAGCAGAAAAGATGGGAAAGGCTGGAATCGTTTGGAGAGTCATGGCTACAGTGACTCAGGGGCTTGAAGAAGTAACGTCACTGGAACACACACACACACACACACACACACACACACACACACACACTATAGGGATGCTGCTGCTGGTCCTGGGACCACGCTTTGAGAACCACTGGCCTAGATTTTGGGCATTACTGAGCAAAAGTAGATACCTATTTCACATAACCCATTACTTATGCAAATTTCTTGTTTTGTTAAACTTATTAAAAGTGCCTTAAGTGTGTGCCTATAACCATTTCCTACTGTATTCCTCTACAAATATTTCAGAGTATTCAAAAATTTGTTTATTTCATATCCTTGTTAAAATCCTTATCATTTTTGCTGCCCTTTGACAAATGTAGCTCTTTGTACCTCTTTCCCACTCATCCTTTTAAATCCCAAATAGTTTAGTCAAGTACAGCTGAAATACACGCAAAGGCTTTGGAGGGACTGGGTGCTCTGGAATAGATCTGGTCTCATTCTCACACCAAGGGGAAGTAGTAGCACAAAACACAGATAAGCGTTGGGGGGCAGCCGAGGCTGCGTGCAGTAAATTTGCGCCTCGAGGAAGTTTAATAATCTGGTACCAGAGATACCAGACGGCTGACATTGATCTGACACTGATTGGACAGTTTCACCTTTCATAAACAGGACACATTTTCACAAACTCTTTAAATCCTTGTGTTCTTTACTCAAATAATAAGTAGTATTAATTCCATTTGTGTAAAAATGTTAAGGTACAATAAGAATTATCTGGGCCTTCTCAGTGGCTTTAGTAGCCATTTCTGAGAATCCCTTGGTAGTAACCATACTGAACAGCACTGGGAATCAGGAGAATTTAATCGACCATCAGCAATTTACTTAGTTCCAGGAGATTAAGGTTTTTTCTATATTCGGGAGTTAGTCAACAGGGAATTTGACCTTTCCATGGTGAAAAATACACTTCTGCAACTGACTGAGGCCTAAAATTCTACAAGTAGAACGTCATTCCTTTGGCTTAAGGCTTTTTCCCTGTTAAAATGCAAGTGACCCTCCAAAGAGGTATCATTAAGCCTTATAATCTCAAAGTACAGGAATTTATCCCTTTCCTGAGAGCATGCTTTCCTTAGCAAGGAGGAGGACAAACGAGGACGCACTCAGGAGAGTTGGTGCCAAGAAGCAAGGTCTGGGGGGAATGGAGCAGAGAGACGAGACGGAGGATCCCAATGACAGACCTCCAACTCATTCACTATTTTGCTGAAGGGCTGTCCCTGTCCGCATCCCTATTGAAATGGGTGCTAACTTGCCACTTGGAGCAGGTTACTTAGAAATCGGCCATGTTTTCTGATAATATTGAAGAGTCTTTGATGTGTAGGCATACAAAGGTTTAGAGCAATGGAAAAATAGATGGCAATAAAGCATTTGGTGTGACAACAGATAGGGAGTTACCCCCCCAAATCGGAAGAACCATACATGTCCATAGAAAGAAGATAAACCAATATTACTTTATAGAGTGCAAATCGCAAGGCCGGGACGAGGGTAAGGCACTAACATGGCCCTGAGAGTGGGTGCCTCCTTAAATTTTGCACCCCAGGCACCTCACTCACCCCACTCTAGTCCTGGCCCTGGCAAATCATATTAAAGTGAAGCCTGGCCATTGTGTTACAGACTTGATGATAATGGAAGGTTCTCTGGAGGAACAGAGCACTGACTGTGAACTTGTTTTTTTAATAAGTAGTTTGTTGATGACGAAGAGAGCGGGTGGCGTGGACATATCTGCTCAGACTGATGGGTCCAGCGGGATCACAATCCGACCCACGTCGTCGGAGAGTTAAAATGGGTGTCCGGTGACGTGCTTGTTGTGAGAGCCTTTCAGACTCTCCTCTGTCTTTGCACATTCAAGGTAATGATTCCAGATCAACTGGTCGATCTGTGGTCAGTAAGCTAACGCAAGCTATTTTGCTGCCTGCGGTCTTGCGTCCTTAAAGGGTGAGCTGTCGGCTGGGGATGCAGTTCACAGAAATAGGGACTGAGGGGCAAGTTGGGGCCATGTGGGAGGCCCAGGTGAGAGACTGAGACAGGCAAAGGACAGGAGACAGCAGCGAAGCTTCCTGTTGTGCTGAGAACGACTTGCTCCCTACCCTCAATGTTTGAACCACAAATACATAATGAATACCCACCAAGGGCAAAGTGCTCTTAGCTACCGATTAACCTCCTCCCCTGGGGACGACTGCATCTACTCCTGCCTAGGCAGAAGTCAGTCCAGTAGAGCCACCTGCTGCTATTGGTTGGAATCAGAGGAAACAAAGGGACAGAAACAACTTGAATTGGAACCTGACTTCCTGGGGCCAACTTCATTTCACCTGTATCCCTTCTGTATTCCACCTTCAAAAATTGTTATCACTCTTCACACTAGTAATAGTGGCAACAGTCGCTTCTCTGAAAGGCTTCCTGGAAGGGGGCTTTCAGCCTCTCTTCTCCAGCCTTGGCAGAGTAGGTGCATGAGGCAGCAGACACTGTGGCTTGTGCCTGGGTGGAAGACAGAGTTGGTGCTATGATACCCAAGGGGAGGTGAGACGTTGAGTGTGAGGACTAGGAGAGCTGTCCGGTATTATGTTCATCAGAGATTGGTAGAAATTCTACAATTTGGTTATTTGTTTGGGACTAGGTCCACCTGTTGCAAAATATTAAATGAATATTACCAGTCCTCAATGTTACCTCTGACCACACCATCTCTGCCCCGAATCCTCTTATGCTAATGGCAACACCACTGGGCATTGGAGGGCCATAGTGAAGATGTAGAAGACCTTCTAAAAAATTCCAGGCATACGGAGTATTGCAGGGGAAAGCAAGACTCAAGGTAATTGAAAAACGTCAAGGTGTCTGGATAGTCAGCTTTAGAATCTTTCGGGAAAACCACCAGAGGTGGCAAGGTGAGGGGAGAGGCAAAACCCACTAGAAGTACCAAACAAGAAGCTTCCAGAAAAGTTAGCGGAAGTAACAAGTCCTATACTGTGTGAGTCTCATACTCTGCTTTAGAGCTCATAATGGTTCTGGAGTAGAGGGCCCCGGCAGCCTTTCACTTTTGTTAGGCAAAAGCACAAACACTCCTTCATTTCCCCACAGAGGAAAATGTTTCCATCCTTTGGGATTCTGAGTCCGGGGCAGACAAGTGTGTGGCATTCGTATATAAATTAAGGCCAGGAATGAATCTTATTTTATTTCAGGCAAAACCTCTGAAATTTGGTCAGGACCCTTGAACTAAATAGTTGGAACGCTTTCAAAAGCAACTGGGCTTTCAAGAACTGTCTATTATTTGAGGTGGCTTCTGTCTAAATCAGGGGGAGGTGCTGGGCCTGGCCTGTACTCAGAAGTCTAGAATTCAGAACTGTACCAACCAAGGGCCCAGGCCTAGGGCTTCTATGTGAGAGGCCCAAGTCCCCTCAGCACTCAGTGTGGTTTTCCAGCTGCTCTTCCGCTGTGTGGGCAGTTGGGCTAAAGAGCTTGCTTCTTATTGAGACCTGTCAAAATCAAGATCTGATTGTCTCTGGGAGCAGTTTCCACATCCTCCAAGAGGTTGACCAATGAATCTGTTGGGTGGGTGGTGAAGGAGGAAGAGGTCAGGGGACTCTCTTTGTGAAGCAGGCTACAATTTCATTTGACTTTCCTTTTTCCCTCTTGGGAATGGTGGACAATTAATCCTCCATTATCGGTCAGCCAGTTTTCTTTGTTCAGTGCTGTCTATTTCTCCCTCCAACCTCCCAGAAACCAGACATATGAAAATCAAATGAGTCACGGCTCTTGCTTTGCTTAGAAAATTGAACTGACAAGAAAAGTTAATGTCTATAAGCTTTGGCAGGGGGTGGGGAGAAGGGGTCACAATGACTGTCCTGGGACTCTGTCAGCATCCAGTATCCCATTTACCCCAGTCCTTACATTCTCCCCCAGCAGGTTAATTGAATATTGGTCAAACAGCAGAAAGTAAATGGCAAAAAGTAGCCCTTTTTTTTGGGTTATGGGCCATAGCAAGTTGCAAGGCTGCCTTTTAGATTTTGGATCTATCCTTTTAGTCTACACGTTCTTGGTTTGGAAACAGAGGAAGATTTCCTTTAAACAAAATCAAACCAACCACAAACCACAATCTGAAGTGAATGGTGGTGGGCAAGTTACACTTACTTTCTCTCCTCCTTGAGACTTTGAGGATGCTGTTCCTTCAGCTAAAGACTTCCTGTAATGAATACTATATGCAAATGAAGCGAGAGTTCTTCGAATGCAGCATGAGCTGGGCACATACACTAGCTACCGTTGTTGGCAGACATTTGAAGGATCTCAAGGTGCACATGTGAGTTACCTTGGATAGATTTGAGTGAACAAACGGCTGCCTTGTTTGTTGGCCGAGCTTGGTTCATCCAAAGCAACCCAGTCCTGACCTTTTCTAGCAAAGGGGGGTGGGTCTATATGTTTACTGAAACTCATCACCCTGATCTCCGTGTAGACAATCAAACTGAAAAAGGTGTGAAGTTCAGGACAGAGTCACATTCATATTTTGCATGACAAAAGCCTTCCAATCAACCTCATGCTGAAACAAGTGCACACCTGCAAACCTCTCGCGGCGGAGAATTATACTGTGGCTGAAGAGGCATCAGGGTCCTTCTGCTTCTCCATGCAGGGCCATCAGGGCCTTGCTGGGAAAGTGAATAATCAGCAATGGCACTCTATGTCCCCTGGGTTTGGCAGCCCCCAATCTGCTCTCTCACTGTGCCCCTCAGTGATAGGAGCCAGGGATGGAGCAGCCTGGTCATTGATTTAGAAGATGGCATATGTGCCCTTGCATCTGAGAATTTCTTCTGAGTGCATACCACTTGGGGGAAATAAGGAGAAAATCGGTAGTTAGTAATGGCAAGATTGTAAGTATGAGAACATAAAATGTCTGAAGATGATTAAAGTGCCTGATGATTTTAGTTCTGGATGTGGCCTCTCTCCTGCTGTCCAGAGTGTGAGTTAATGTAAAAGAAATGCAGGCTCTTTTGTTATTTCCATGGTTCCTTTTTAAAACCCTTTTTCTCTTCCCCCTTTTCTACTCAAGCTTAGTAACTCAACCTTGCTTGCTGAACCCAGGGCTTAGGTACTGGGGTTATCAGGGGTTTCGTAGTCTTTTGAAAATTGTGCAATAATTCGCCGAGCCAGTGGGTTAGTGGTCTTCAGCAGTTCTGCTGCTGAGGGGCGGGACCTTGGAGTTGCCTTGCTTCCCTTCTTCTGTAGCAAGGCCTTGAAATCATCATTTCTGCCAGCATCTAGGCTGGCACTGCCACTTGACCCTGCAGAGGCAGCCAACTCACTGATGGGAGACTCAGCCGTGTTCCTTATTGGTGAGTGGGAGGTTGGTCTGCTGCCACCAGCAAAGGCCTCACCAGGCTCCTTCCAGCCAAGCAGCTTTCTTTTGGACCTAAATGAGAGAAAGTTTGCTTTGAGTGAATTCGTGCGGCAGACATTTCCTAATGCTTCATATAACTTCACGAATGCCAGTGATACAATCTGGGAACTTCTATGCAACAGCCTTGTGAGCAGTCGTACTTACCAGCTTTCTCTCTCTCCACTAAGTCCTCAGAGTCCCTTGTCTGGCCCCCTGTCCCTACATTCCTTTCAATGCCCACAGCTAGAGCCACTTGGCCTGTGCCTGCAGGCTCAGTCCTGCCCAGGTTCTGGTACCAAGGAAGAATTTAAGGAGTCAAAGCTAGTAGCTCAATGACTCTGAATCAAGACAGCCCACGAGCTGATCCTGTTCTGAACTGGTGCTCCAACTCCGATAACTGGACTCTTTCCCGTTTCCTCATCATGGAGCCCGTGCTTTGTGCTTCTGTCCAATAACTGAGTCCCCGTCTGGTCCCCCTTTGCCTAAGCTCCTGCTCTGGTGCTCGGCCTGGTGCCCCACTTCACTTCTTGATGAGATTTTTTGGTACAAGGAATTCTGTGAAGGGTTAAATGTCTCTGACTCTAGGCAGAGCTGTGAGAAAGCAGATGGAGCCACAATAGGCCGTGGGGTTGCTAGGAGACGAGGGGCCTCTCACTCTGCACCTGGTCCTCCCTTCCCCGCCCGCCTCTCTTCCACTTCACCCAAAGATGTCAGTGAATTGGAGGTGGTAAGGCCCTGGACTGGGTTCACTACGTGGGTATCTGAACTTAGTCTCCAGTTTCCATTCTAAGCATTCTGCTTAGAGGTAGCAGTTTTTCTTCTGGTATAAGAAGGAAAGGCAATTATAATAGGAATTTAGGAAATTGGTCCAGACCTGTGGATCACAGTAAATAAATCTTCAGTTGTTCGTGAAGCCACAAACACATCATCATCATCTTCCGCAATCCATTCGGCTGTTTTATCACTGATTACACTTTTTTCTTCGGTGCTTGGGTCCATCGAGCTCCCTGGGCATAAGAACCAGAAGGAATGACTTTGACCACAATTGTTAGGACAAAGCACATTCTCATATGTATTTCATGTGATGTTCAAAGCAACTCTGGGAGGGCAGCAGGGCAGAGACTTGCTGTCTCCATTTTGCAGAGGAACAAAATGTTCCTAAGGTTAGTGATTTGGCCAACAAAACGTGGAGAGAGTGATGAAGATCAGCCTGGGTCCCTGTTCTCTCGTGCCTTTTCCATTACAACAGGTTGCCTGAGCATTCTCTCATTTTAAATGCATCATTTTTAAAGCTCAAGGAGCTGAGAGCAATCTAAAGCAATGACTCAACCAGTGGGTGGGAGTGGGACCTATCTGAATCTCAGAGGCAGCCTGTGGAGTTTGAGGAAGCAGATTCTAAAATTACCTGTGGCTTTGATTTGTTTGCTTGTTTTAGTCACAATGATTTAACTTGCGTTGAAAGTCCAAATCAGCTTAAGGAAGGCCATAAGATTTTGATGTTTGGTGTTAAGGGTTTCAAAAAGGATGAGAAACATGGATGAACCTAGAGGACATTATGCTAAGTGAAATAAGCCAGTCACCAAAAGACAAATACTGTATGATTCCACTTATATGAGGTCCCTAGAGGAGTCAAATTCATAGAGACAGAAAGTAGAAGAGTGGTTGCCAGGGGCTGGGGGGAGAGGGTGACGGGGAGTTATTGTTGACTGGGTACAGACTTCAGTTTTGCAAGATGAAGAGAGTTCTGGAGATGGATGGTGGTGATAGTTGCACAACATTGTGAATGTGCTTAACACCTACTGAACTGTACACTTAAAAATGGTTAAGGGCTTCCCTGGTGGCGCAGTGGTTAAGAATCCGCCTGCCAGTGCAGGGGACACGGGTTCAAGCCCTGGGCCGGGAAGATCCCACATGCCGCGGAGCAACTAAGCCCGTGTGCCACAACTACTGAGCCTGCGCTGTAGAGCCTGCGAGCCACAACTACTGAAGCCCGTGTGCCACAAATACTGAGCCCGCGCGCCTAGAGCCCATGCTCCGCAACAAGAGAAGCCACCACAATAAGCCCGTGCACCGCAAAGAAGAGTAGCCCCCGCTCACCACAACTAGAGAAAGCCCACGAGCAGCAACAAAGACCCAACACAGCCAAAATAAATAAATAAATAAATAGATTTTTTAAAAAAATGGTTAAGATGGTAAATTTTACGTTATATGTATTTTACCACAATTAAAACAAAGAGAGACAAGAAAAACCCCCAAAAGGATGAGAAACATTTTCTAGCCTGGTCTTACGGTTCCAGGAAGAGCAAGGCTCAAACCATCCAAGAAAATTAGCCCCCTTTCCTCTAGAAAACACTAAGAGAAGCTGCTGCTGGTAACATATTCCACTGCTTGAAGCCTTCCAGCCTGCCATGGCGCTTGAACTCAGGCTGGGAGGGTACTGAGTCCCGCGCATGAAACTAAATTCAGTGTGGCTGGTGAAAAGTGCTATACGGTGACGTGGAGAGACAGTGCCTAGGGCAGGAGATGCCTGCCTGAGGAGGAAGATAAGCTCCTAAGGTCCTAGGGTGCTAAGACCTAGTTTGATTTCATTAGCTCAGCACTGGCGGTTTCAGAGTAGTCTGGCCCAAACTGGGCCTTGGAGATCCGCCCCGGGTCGGTCCCGAGCCCAAGGGCAGTGAGACGGATTTAGAGTAACTCAAACCCTCAAGAGGTGTACCCTACTGATTTGGTCGCCCTGGGATCAGGATCATTATCTGGGGGCATTTGCTTCTGCCTCTGTCACTCTGTCCTCACCCTCACCTCTCCTGGGATTGAAAGGAAAAGCCAGCAGACACTTTACTAACCCAGAGGGCTTGCCTCCCTTTCACTGTCAGCCTGTGGCGTGGAGGTTGTCCTTGTACCAGTCAATGGCAGGTGGTCGCTGGTTGGGAGACACTTGGCATCTTCCTCCAGGGTGATGATGGGGCTGAGAGGCAGCCTTGGTTCAGCCGTGTAGGCCTCCATTTGAGTTGTAGGTGAGGTGAGAGGCAGGTACAGCACGCTGGGCTTTTTTGGTACAGGAGGTGGAATCTTGCCTTTCTTTTTCTCAGCTTCTTCTTGGCTCTGGAGGCTAATTCTTTCAGGTAGGGCTCTCCCCTTGGGGCCCTCATCCTCCGTACTTCCCTGGGGAGGTTGCTGTGTTCCTGAGAAGAAAGCACCAGAGGAACTGGAAAAAGGCGTGAAAACAAGAGATGAGGGTGCTGTTGACTCCCCCAGGGTTCTGCCCTCAGGGAAGCTGGAGGACTTTGGTTTCCGCACCACCGTGTATATATCTTGAGGGAGTGGCCTCATATGTTGAATTGAGGTCTTGGGGGTCATAGCCAAGGTAGGCGAAGTTAGTGGGTACTCCTCGGGGACAGACGGTGGCTTGTGGACCAAGCTTGGAGGCCTTCGGGCCAGTGGGGGCTTCTCGGCTATGGGAGGTTTTGCCTTTCTCTCTGGCAAGGTGAAGACTTCGGCTCCTGACTCCTCAGCATAGTCAGGGCTCTCAATGTCATCTTCCGGTTCAGACTTGCTGACTGACCTCAGGCGAACAGAACGTAAGTCAGACTGAGTAACCATGGGCATGATTGGCTGGTTGGGGCTAGTTTTCTGGGCCAGCTTGGCCCCAAAATTTGTATCCGAGTGATGCCGGCTCACCTTGGTTTTGCTTCGGATGGAGATACTCATCCCAGACAGATCCAGGTTGGTTGAAGAGGTCAACGGTAGGTCAAACGATAGCCGTGACTTGGACATTTTCTCCACTGGTGATGTTGGGGGTAGTGATGACTTCCTCTCAGGTACCACTGGACGCACCCGGACACTGCTGCTTGGAGGGGGCAAGTGGCCCAGGGTCAAGGACATGGAGACAGTGGGTGTTGGTGTCTCTGACTGGCTGGAGTATCCACTGGAGGGTGACATCAGCCCAGTGGGCCTTCCTGGGGAGGATACCTCCCTGGCCTCCACCTCGATGGAAAGCTGGGAAGGCGTTGTGGCTCTCGAGGTGGAAGGGGAGGCGAGAGACTCTGAGCTGCCCTGAACTTGGGTGCACTCGATGACTGTGGTGCCAGTGGCAGTGCTGGAGCTGGACAAGGACTGGTAGGTGTCACCAGACTTCCAGTCAGTAAGATACCAGTGGTGGGCGAATTGTGTACCTTCTGGGTCTTTGAAGGTTGGCACAGCTGGGTGACCCTGAGTATCTGGGTGGGATGAGTGATGTCCTTGGTGTTCCAAGGAGAGGCAAAGGCTCCTGGGCCTCTGGTCCTTGGGTAGCGCTGACCCACCTTCTGGCAAGAGGACTGGTTCATCTTTGACCAGCGAGACACTGCGAGTCGGAGGGGAAGGCTTCTTCTTGGCCTTCTTGAGTGAGATGCTCTTGGACCTCTGCCTTCTTTGCTGGGCCTCCTGTTGGGCGCTAAGGGAGGCAATGTTGTCGGCACTATTACTGCCCTCAGAACTTGTACTGGCATAAGGCAGGGCACAGGCTTCACTGGCCTTCTGCTCCTCGTCGTAGTCCACATCCGTGGTGCCTGTGTCTGTGGGTACAGACAGTGACCGCTCCCGGAACCTGCTGGCCCCACCTGGGCCTGTCTCCAGCCTTGAGGTATCACCAGTCAGGAGGCCAATCTTGGAGGGTCGTTCTGATACGTGCCTTCGTTGAGTAGAATGCTCAGAGTAGCCAGCGGACCCACTGCATCCTGCTGGGGTATCACGAGTGACAAAGAAGGTGGCAGCCTCCTTAGGAACCAGAGGTGGCAATGTGTGCAGAGAGATCCAAGAATTCCCAGAGGAAGGACTTTTTCCATTTTCATTGTCTTGACTGCTCTGAGCAGTGGCACTTGGAGTCACATAGGTAAAAGCATCTCCCTTCCAGGAAGGGGAGAACGTTGATTCTGTTGGTCCATTGCAAGAACTGGGGACGCTGTACACCATCCCCATGCTCTCCATGCCAGGGACTTTTGTGCCACCACGTGCCTGGAGAGGTTCTTCCGGATCACTAGAAGGATTTCTCAGTACTGGCGAGGTGAGATTTGATAACTGAGCTTCCTGACCAATGGCAACTCTTCCATGAACACCTCCTGGAACTGAATGGCTGGGCTTGATGTCTGAGGTGGTAGAGCGGGCCACACTGCCTGTGGGGCTGTTGCTGTGACCTGGGGGAGGTAAACACAGAATGTTAGTGGTGCAGCCAGGGATTCCCCAGCAGCAGCTGTCACTAAAGAGACGGGAGCACCAAATTTTTGCCAAGAAGCATTTGCCAACAGCTTGGTCAGAATTCCTTGGTTCTTCCTTTCCATAGATGAGGATACTGGGGGCGTTGGGTCCTTGCCCATCACCACACAGTGAGTCACAGGGTGCCCTTGAATTGTCCAGATGGCTGCCAAAGACTTTCCAGCTTTGAATATGCCTTTCAGAGCTGAAGTGGCACGTGGGACTACCATGGGTTTTTTCCAGGCTTTCACCCCAGGCTCATGAAACCACCACAGACCTCAGCGTTCACCTCCTCTGAGATGAGAGCAGAGGCTTTCGAACTGATAAAGGACAGCAGTGTGAACTTCAGCTCCAGCAGTGCATTGGGAGTATGCCACAGCTGGAAAGTTCAGAGTCTGGTTGCATTTTTGACACCTGTCACTTTTTAACTTGGCAATACGAAAAAGTGAGAATAACCTACAGATGTGAGGAAACCATTCAGATGTTGAAAATCCCCAAAGATTTTCTCATATACACAACAGTTATTATATCATGATGATGTTGTATCATGATGATGATGATGATGACAACGATGATGACTACTCTTATGATAATTTATAATAACAGCCACCATTTGCTGAACACATACTATGTACCAGGCACATGGTAGGAAAATTACATACAATAACTCTGATCCTCAGGAACATTCCACCGGGTTGGAATCATCATCCCCAATTTACAGATGAAGAAGCTGAGGCTCAGAGAGGTTAGGGAACTTGGCTAAGGCCTCACAGTTAGTAAGTGGAGAAGCCAGAATTTGTATCCATATCTCTCTGGTCTGTGCTCTTTGGATGGCCTTCATTTAATGGGAGTCATGGTTTTGTGAAGATGGCACTTTTAGCGATGATTCCCCCTCTTTATCTATCTGCCTAAATTCGAGATACATAGTTATATTCCACTTATAATGGGAAACAATAACATAACGAATTTATTAGCCTGGGAGACCTGCTCTCCATATTCGGTTGCTGCCCTTGACAAAAGGTCCTTGGTTATCCTTAATTACTATATTGGCTTTTTCAGGACATCCAAAGTCCCTCCTCCCCCCCAGTCATTCCTGTTCCCTGTCACAGCAATACCACTTGGGTTGCAGAAATGGTGAGAGTGAGCAAGGGGAAGGGTTTGGGGGATCAGCTATGGTGGGGTCACCTTGGTCTCGCTGGGAATAGTTAGAGAATCCAATAATGGTCCGCCTCCGCCTCAGGGTGGACTTGGGGTTCACGGCTGTCTCTGTGTTAAACAACGAGTGTCGCAAACTTGCATGTTTATCAAACTGCTGCCCTGTAGCCAAAATAAAGACACTTGGGTGCATCCTGGTTTCTGTTTACAGTATGGTAGAAACTGGCCTGAGGTTGAGAGAAGGGATGATGGCAGTAGCGATGAGCATGAATAGCATCCAGGCAGGCGACCCTTCTTCCCCATCGCTCCCAACTTGGCCCCGGGCACCCGCAGCTCCAAAGCACGCATGCTGGCTTTCAGAGGTCCACCCGGGGTCACCTGTGAGTCTTAGGTGGCCGAGAGCCATGGTTTTCAACCCTGGCTACATATCGAAATAAACTGGGCAGCTTTTCAAACTCTAATAACTAGACCCCACCTCAGAACACTTAATACTCTGGGAATAGGGCCCAAGTAGAAGCATTTTCTCAAACTCCCCAGGTGATTGATTGTTCAGATGTACAGCCCGGGGTGAGAACCACTGGAGTGGAGAGACATGTTGAGACTAGATATTGCTTGATTGCAATCTTTTCTCAGAGAAAAGCCTTTATTCAGGCCGATGAAGACAGTGTCTCCAAGAAGCTGCGCCATCCCTCCCCACCATCCAGGAAGCAGTCTGATAGTCTGCCCTCCAGCCACCTGATCACATTTGATCAAAGTTCGCCCCTGCGTGGTGACTGAGATCTATTTTTCTCAAAGCACCCGCTCAGTCTTTGCTCCTATGGAATTGCTAGGACAGGGGCAGGGCGGGGGCAGTGGGGTGAGGTTTGCTGCTCCCCTGCACTGTCTCTCATTCAGCGGCTGGCTAACCAAACCCTCCCCTCTCAGCCCCATGGCCACATAGGTACCCCCCCTCCACAGAAGGTGGCTCTGTGGGCAAGACACAGGGCCAGCCTCATTGAGAGTAAGGTAGAAGTTCAAAAACAAAGCACCCACCATCACTTTGGGAGTTTCTCCTCTCAGCCCTCACACCTCTTAGTACACCTCCCTAGGCTCTGGGCTCTATTTCCTGTCTCTGATTTCCTGAGATGACACCAGTGGCACTGGATGACCCCATATCCAGGGAGTGTCACCGCCTGTGGCCAGAGCTGTCCTCATCATCTTCATCAACTTTTTCCAGCACACCACGGGCTGGCACTGGCTCACAGGGTGCCTCTGGTCCCCTTGGGTTAGGAGGTCTTGATTTCGTCAGGCCGTTGGCCCTATCTCCTTCTGAAATGGCTGACCCTCTTCCTCTCCCACTTACAGCCGGTGAAGTGTGGAGAATGAATTAATAATGGGCATGGTACAGGGTGCCACATGTCCCCAGAGACACAGCCAGCTGAGCTGCGTACATTATTTTCCCCATCTCAAGGTAGTACTGGATCCCTCTTTGGTCTCACACAAGTGGAAGAGGCCCACCTCACTAGGAGACTGAGTGATGACTCAAAGTGCCACAGGGCCCTTGGTCTGTACTCTGGGTCTGATCCTCCCGTTTATCGCCAGCACTCTGAACCCCACACTTCCCCTGCAACTCCTATCTGTGTGCTCCAAACCCGGTTTCTGGCACAAGAAGTCTTCTTTCCCCAAACCAAACATAACTCATACACTCTAAGTTTCCACAGATGCTCCAAAGAGCACATGAATTCATAAGGTTTTAGAGTTTTCTGTTAAGAGAGTTTCCTTTGCCATCAAATGGTCTCAGTTAGTGTGGTAGGGCCAGTAGAGAGTGAAGAAAGAGCATGCCTCCGTTCCCTGGCGAGAGCCACGACCTTGACAGTGCAGAGTGAGCCAGTAGCAAAGAAAGTCTCGCTCCCTCCCCCAGCACCCAGTGCATTTGGAGAGGATGATCTGTAGTTGGCATGGAGGGAAGCGAACAGAGGCGATGCTAAACAACTCTACCGGAGACATTGATGGGCACGATGTCAGAGTGCGTGGGACAAGGCTGAAGCCATCGCTTCTCCTCTAGGACGGGCAGAGGGAAGGGGCTATTCCAGGCAGCTTGCTTGTCGGCTGTGGTAGGCAGGTTCAGGGAGGCCTCAGGGGCCCTCACACCCTGCGTGGTAGTCTCATCCTCGCTCAGCTGCCGTTTTGTGGGCTGTTGGGAAAGAAGGTGATGGGAAGGGTGTGCTCCCGGCTGGAGACGAGCCGTGCCCACAGAATGGCTGTCTAGGCAGGGTGGTTGGAGGCTTCATCTGGGAGGCAGGAAAGTGTGGACAGGCTGCCAGGCCGGACGCCTGCCGTGCAGGTCCCATCTCGGCAGGGCCTCAGGATGGCTCTGCTGCTGAGCAGAGATGAGCAGCAGCTTCCAGTGGGTAAAGTAAGCAGTTCCAGGTCCCCCGTCAATGGGTGCGGGGCGAGCTCTGCATGCTGGCTCTCCCAGGTGGGGGAGGAGGCAACTCACCATCAGTACAAACTCCAGACGCCTGGCAGACTGGGGCCTTGGGCTGGGAGTGGGCTCAGGGGCCTCATCAGCAGAGCGGAAGGTCTGCCCCAGAAGTCTGGCCTCCGAGTACTGTTCCTCATATTCTTCTGAAAAACAGCACAGTGGATACACACTCTAGGGAGCCATGGCCAAGCGGTGGGCCAGGGAAGGACCATGAGCTGGGGGCTCCTGCTCTAGCTGCCAGGTCTGACTCTCATTGTTTCTTTAGGATAGTTCCCGGCGTCTGAGCCATTTGGGAATGGAAAAATGCCTACTTCCTATGAGGAGAAAAGAGAGTCAATGGATTTGAGTTGTGCTGGTTCGGGGACCAGGCCTTTGTCTCCATGGCCCCCACCTTAAGTGCTCAACTCAAGGAAGAGGCTCAGGATGCAGACGCCTTTTGCTACTCGCTGCTGCAAGATTCTCTCTTTGAAGCCCTGCAGCTCTTCAGGTTTTCTGCAACCCTACCAGGGACATGACCTGTGTGAAGCACAAAGAAATTTGCATTGGGAAGCCCAACGTGGAATGCTCCCTTGGATGCTGAGAACTCTTACCTGAGCCTCTGAGGGCTCGGTTCCCTGCACCTTAGTCCCACTGTGGGGGGGATATCAGGTCCAGGGGGGCTAAGGGGAAGGAGAGGGAAGGTGGAGGTAGTGGCGGAGGAGGAAGGAGAAGTTCGGGGGCATCGTTGGGGAATAAGAAGGATGCAGAAGATTTGAATGGGTTTCATTTAAGTGATGAGTTCAACGAGTGAAGGAAGTGAGACTAAAGAACAGTCAGGACTCTGCACATTTGAACAGAGATTTGAAGAATCATAGAAACTTGGGGTCAGGAGGGGCCTTGAGGGTTCTCTGGTCCAACATCCCATTCTGGGCTCCGGCTTCCTCAGCATCCCTTCCAGGTGTTTCTTCAGCCTCCACACACACCTGCCTGCAGAGAAGGGGAGAAGCCTTCCTCCCAAGGTGGCTCATTCCATCCAAGGACAGTTGGGGCTTTCAGGCATGTCAGGAAAGTTCTTCCTTATCTTGAGGTGAAATTGGCCTCCCCCTAGGTTTCCACCCACGTGTCCTCATTCTGCCCATGGTGGCAACACAGAGCACACTGACTCTTTCTTTCTGCATAGCAGCTCCTCTCTCATCTGAACACAACGCTCGTGGTGTCCCTTAGAATCTTGCTTCTCTAAGCTTGCCACTGCCCTGGCAGGGAGGTGGGGTCATGGCCGTTGTTCGGTTGGGTGGCCCCGCTGCAGTTTTCTATTCTCCGTAAAAGTTACCCTTTGTTGGTATGGATAAATGACAGCTAATAAGACCTCTTTTCACTTTTAATGTTCACTCAGCAAATGTCCTCTTGGGGATCCAGCCCTGTGCCAGGTGCTTCTGGAAACCGGAGAGTAGTGAGAGACGTGATCCTTTACATTCAGAAGCCCAGTCTGGTTAGGTGGACAAAATATACACCTGGGACTAGTAGATGAATGAGTAAATGAATGAACAAATGAAAGAAAAATCAGTTTGGAACTCTACAAGTCCTCTTGAGCTGGATGGTACAAAGGGCCTCGTGTGAGTGCTTAGGGAGGGAATGATGCAAAGTGCAGAACCAGTGTTAAAGGTCTTTTCGGATGCGGCAAGAACAGAACTTGGACGAAAGTGTAAGGATTGGAGTGGGGAAGAGGGAGTAAGGGCTTTTAGGCTTGGAAAAGAGGCCCGAATGGGACAGTGAGTGCCTGGAGGGTGTAAGGAGCTTGTGACTAGCACTGGGGTTTTATTTGTATTATTTTCTCGAGATCTAACTTACCTACAGTAAAGTGCACAAATCTTAAGTGTGCAGCTCAGTGAATTCTGACATATGCCTGCTCCTTGTAACCGCCATCCAGATATTTGTAGCACCCCAGTGGTCTCTCTCATAGCACTGAGTTTTAATCCTATTGCCACTTACACTGGATAAATCCCTCTGGTCAATGTGTATGTTCTTCACATTGTAAGGTCCTATCGGGGACCACAATTGTTTTTTTCTTTTACATTAATTTTAATATTGTGTCTAGATCAGCCTATGTTCCAAAGGACACAGACCGGGAGTTGATGTTGCATCTTATCTGGGTCTCTCCAGCTGCAAGATACCCTTGCTAATCAGTTTATGGACACCCTATTTTTAGTTCTCACAAAATCATGCCATGTGGGGTAGTGGAATCCCCATTTTAAAGATGACTGACTAATCTGAAGCTCAGAGAGGTTGGGTAATCTGCATAATGTCACACAGCTAGTTAGGTGTGGGATTCAAATTAGATTCTGGCTCTGTCTCGGTTTTCTCATTCTGCCTGGTGCGGGCAATCTGACTGCTCAGGCATTATGGCTGGGCTGTTTCTCTGGGTTGTGTGGACCCAGCTTTGTGTACAAGGTGCTCATCAGTATACTTCAGAGACACGGGGTTGGGAATTGGGGACGAGGTGAGCTCTGAGTGCTGTGTATTGGGCTTAATTTGGTGAGGCAGGAGCGACCCAGGAGATATGTGGACAAGGTTATTGCAAGAGCAGAGTGAGTGAAGCCCAGAGTGGGAGACCCTGCAGATGCCTCCTTTGTCTTTGGGCGCCGGGATTCCAAAGACTTGGGTGATGTGGCAAGAGAAGGCCTGAGGGCATGTGGGCCCACATTGCGGGAGTCTCTCATCCAGCGCTCTTTGTAAATGACTTGACCCATGGCCCTGCCTTGGCCTCTGTCCCTTTTCCCCCAGAGACTACTGAACTGAAAAAAACGAGGGAGGGGGGCCAGAGGGTGTAAACAGCCGTAGAATTAGGGCTTTTGGAGTCAGTAGTCTGGAAGGTGAAAGATGTAAAGTGTGTGTTTTGTTTCTCAGTAGGTTTTCTACTATTCTCTCTCTTTCTCTCGCGAGTCCCTGTCCTCTTTCTTCGTCGCCTCCCTCCAGACGCTATGCATCTGGCCCGTGGGCTCCGGCCGCAGCCCCCCTCCCTCTCAGTACCTTGCAACAGGCTCTGGAGATTGAGCTGCGCCTCGCGAAGCAGCTCCTCTACACTCGGGGGCCTGCCCGAGGAGAGGAACACGTTCACTGGCTGTCGCCATGACGACCTCGAGTGGGCAGTCGCTGTCGCATTTTCCCGACCCGAGTTAGCTGCAGCTAGGGAAGGAGAGAGGCAGTGAGAGGCGCCGCCGGCGAGGGTGGGGGGCCGGGGGCGGCGCGCGGCGGCCAGTGGGCGCCCGCGGTTCCCCAAGACCCGCCCCGGCCCGGGGTAGGGGGGGGGGGGTGGCGCGGGCCACGCTTAAAAGGCGGGGACGCGCCAGACGCAAGATTTTTCCTCGACAGATCGTGCCGCAGTCCGTTCTCTCCCTCGCCACCAGCCTCCGCCCGCCAGATCTTCGCCTCGCTGCCTCGCCGCCCGCCTCCTCCGCCCGGCGCCTCCCGGCTCCCGCCGCCGCCCGCCCTTTGCGCTCCCCGGGACGAGGTAACGCGCCCTGGGCCGAGCCGCCGGGCCCTCGCCCCGGTGGGTGTGGCTCGGCCTCCCGCGCGCCCCGCCGCCGCCCCCGGCTCCTCTAGCGGCCCCCAGCTCCCCATCCCACCCCCCGCCCGCAGCCCCAGGCCCCCAGGCTAGTCCTGATGTCCGAGGCGGCCGGGAATCTCAATAGCCTCCGCATGGCGAACGTGGCCCTGCGAGAAGAATTAAATGCCCTTCGCGGGGAGAATGCCAATCTGGGCCTTCAGCTCGGCAGAGCCCTGGCCGAGGTCAATTCCTTGCGGGGCAATGTCTCGAGCTACATGCGCTGGCCGGTGCCCGTGGTGCCCGTCCTTTCCGAGGAGAACTTTGAGTTCCCGCTCAGTGAGATCGACGCTGTTCCTGAGGGAGAACTGCCCTTCCTGTGCTGGCCTCCCCCGCGCGCCGAGCCCGAGTACGCCCCAGACGAACTGTTGATTAGCGTGATCCAGGATTGCGGCACCTCCGGCGGGCCCGTCGACCCACCCCCGCTGCCCAGCCCGCCCCCGCCGGCGCTGCCCCCGCCCTCGGCCAAGGAGCTGCCCCCGCAGCCTCCTCTGCCGCCGCTGGAGCGGCCCGAGATAGAACCCTTCTCGGGCGACCCAGTCTACCTGGCTGAATTCCTGATGCAGCTAGAGACTTTCATAGCCGACCATGAGGATCATTTCCCCGGGGGCGCTGAGCGGGTGTCCTTTCTGATCTCCTTTTTCGCTGGTGAAGCCAAGGACTGGGCCGTCTCAGTCACCCAGGAAGGAAGCCCCCTGCATGCCAACTTCCCGCGCTTCCTGGATGAAATCCGTAAGGAATTCTGTGGCCCCATCCCCCCAAGCGTGGCAAAAAAAGCCATCCGCAAGCTCAAGCAGGGAGACTGTACCCTGGGCAGCTATGCAGATGCTTTTCAGTTCCTGGCTCAATTCTTGTCTTGGGATGACTGCCGCCTTCAAAACCAATTCCTCAAAGGCCTGTCAGAATTCTTCCGCAAGGAGCTCTTATGGTCAACTGAAATGGCCGACCTGGATGAGCTGATTCTCGAGTGCGTGGAGATAGAAAGAAAAGTGCGTGTCCCCAAGCCAATCCCACTCCCTGGGGTTCGCAATATCTTCTTCCCTTTTGCAGCAGACCGTAATCTCGAAGGTGAAGAGGGAGAAGAGTGCCACAGTGGGGATGAAGATGAAGAGGCATGCAGGCGCAGGCTCCAGGACAAGGACCAGGGGAGGCGCGTGAGAGCTATTCAGCAAGAGACCAGGGGGGAGGAGGGGGAGAAGAGGGGGAAGAGGGAGGAAGAGATGAGGAAGAAGGAGCTGAAACAAAAAGGGGAGGAGGACGAGGAGGAGGAAGAAGAAGAGGAGGAGGAAGAAGAGGAGGAGGAAGCAGAGGAGGAAGAGGAGGAGGGGATGAGGAAGAAGAGGAAGAAGGAGGAGGAAGATCAGAATAAGGATGAGAAAGACGATGAACATGAGGGTGGCCGCCAGGAACCAGAGCAGGAGCTCGAGCAGGAGCCAGAACAGGAGCAAGAGACAGAGGATGAGACCCAAGATGATGACCTGGATGAGCTGATGGAGATAGAGCCCACCTACGCCAATGCTTCATCCCAGACTTCTGGCTACTATCATGAAAATTTCCTAGATGTGTCACCTCCCATCATACAGCCCAGCAGACGGAGGAACCAGAATCGAGTCCCACTTCTGGAGGGCCTTCCAGGTACCAATTCACCATTCTACAGTTCGCCGCCACTGATTCGCCGGGCAGGTCGTCTGGGGCAACGCCAAATACGACGCCGTCCCCCGGTGCTATTCCGCCTCACTCCAAGGCAGGGGGCCCACCGGGCTGCGCGGGGCCGCATTCGCGTGTGAGAGCTGGGGCGAGCTGCCCCGCCCCCACCAGAACACACCCTTCCACTGCGTCCCCTGCCCCTGCTTTTGCTGCCACACCTGCCCCATTGACCGACCAGTACTTAAGGGAGTTCCAAACCTGCAGAACCCGAAGAAGACCTGGAGAACTCCAGACCATCCTGCGACCGTGACCGGGGAGTGACACCCGGGAAAGGAGGGCTCAGCAATAGCTGCCCTCTCGGTGTGCACTCTGCTCAGTCCTGCTGCGAGCTAGAGAGCAGGTGTCTGGGCCTGTTCCTGTAAATGAACTGGTCACCCTCTTGTATTTCCCCTCCAGTTGTTCCCAGCCCTCACCTCTCCTGCGTCTATTCACACTGTGTTCTATGGTTTAATCCTCTGACTAGCTAACCAGGACTTCACCCAATGCCTCACTGCTCTGCCCCAGTGAGTGAAAGGACAGGCTCCACTGAACTCTTAAAGCCACTGAGGCCACTTACTAGGTATAATCAGTGGAGAGCAAATGCTATCAAGAAACGTGCCTGGAAGCCTACACTTGCTTCAGGTCACCCCTCCAGCAGGAGGGCCCCGAAGAACCCCCTCCATCTAGCCCAGTGAGAGTATGCAAAACCACGTGTCCAATGGACCACCCAGCTGAGACCTGACCTTGACTGACTGAGCAAGCTGGTTCCACCTTCCCACAGACTACAGGCTCAGGGCCTCAGGGCTCTCCAGATCTGGGATCCTCTCCTCTTACTACATTACCCTCCTGGGCATCCCCAGTGGACAGAGCCCAATGTTCCATGCCCTACCCTTTTCCTTGACGTTGCCTAGAGGGTAGGCAGTTGGGTGGGGGAGCAGGAGGAGGAGAAAGCAGCAGCAACAACTCAGTTTGACCTTGTAAGGACTGACTCTTTCCTTAGGGACGGTGGTCTCCTCCCCTGGCCAGGCCTTGGACTGCAGTCTCCAGCCAAAGGTCTTGGCAGAAGATTTGCCATCCTTGGGGTTCCAGAGGTGACCTAATTGGCCTTTCCTTCCCAGACTGCCAGAGAGAGAGGCCCAAGGCCTGCTCTTCAACTCCAACTTAAAGGACTCCTTATTTCTGAGAGTAGAGAGGAAGGTCCTCTCTACAGAGACTTCACCCACTGCAGCCTTGCAGTCGGGATGACCTTGTGTCTCTCACATTCGGGGCAAGCCATGGCGTGGCGCTGGGCATCGAGTAGGCGGTGAGGCCTAAGCGGTTGACTGCCTCCCAGTAACTCCTGGGGCTTCTGGGTCCTAACCTAGGGGCCCTCATAGAGACCTGCTGCTTGCCTTGGGTCCAGAAAACACTGCTTCTGCAGTGAAACATACACACTATGTCACTCTGGCCACAGAATGCCAGTCAGATCCACTGCTGGCCTGAACTGCCCTCCACACTGGGCTTCCTGCACAGGGCCTGGCAGCCGGGCAAGTGCAGCCAAAGTGTCTGTGGCCAAAGGGAGGAAAACATAGTAAATTAAGCCTCTGTTCCTCACCGGAGTCTGATAGATAACCTCAGCCCAGCCTTAGGATTTTGAGCCCAGAGGCAAGAGGAAGGAGCCGGAGGAAGAGGAGTCATGGAGAAGCCCAGTCCTCCGGCTGGTGTCTGGTGAGGTCTCTCTGTTCATCAGTGGGAGGTAAGAAGCCCTTTTGTTGCTCACACATTTCTCAGCCTGGGGATCGCTGGAGCCAAGGTCCTGTAACCTGTTGCTATCTTTTAAAAAGGCTACCCCCCTCCTCCAAAGAGAAAAGTAATACATAATCATTAGAGAAAAATCGGCAAATAGAGAAAACGCTAAGGACCCAAAAGCCCCAAACATTCAGAATCCCACCACACAGACGCAAGCACTGTTAACACTTTCTAGTGTGTTCTCACTGCGTCTTTTCAAAGCCAAGATCATCCTGCGAGCTCTCGATCAGCAGGATTTAAAATGGCTGCCACCTATGCAGTCACACAGACTGAATCATTTATTCAAGCATTCTCCTAATGTGTTGGACATGTCAATTGCCTGGTTCCCCCCATCCCCACCAGGGCAGGAGTAAATAACCCTATAAAGAAAAGTTTGTCTGTTTTTCAGCTATTTCCTCAGGAGAGAGTTCCAGAAGGGGAACCGCTGTTCTTCAAGGCCGTGGACCCTGTTTGCTGATGGTCGACACGCTAGCCCTGCTGCCCACATGCCTGCCAGAGAAGTGCAAAGGACAGGTGCCTTGCACCCCCATCTCCAGGGAGCCCTCAGCACAGGCCCTGCCTGTTCCCATGGTGCTTCTCATCCTGAGCCCGTGTAGCCTCAGCCGGGGAAAGAGCAGATGAGCAGTGAGCTGGTTTCTGGCCCTCTGGTGGCAAGGGGGCTTGGGCTCCCTTTGACCCACTTCCCCCCTTTTCCCAGATCTTCAATATTGTGATGTAACAGCCACAAGGGCTGTAAGAGGAACTATGGGCTTTGGGCGCTTTCTTGGGTTGAAAGAGGGGTGGGTGGGGATGGGGGGATGCATGCAGGGGTATGAAGGCAGCCCACGGATTCCCAGAGACCCGGGAAGAAATCGATTGAAACCAATGTGTTATTGTATATTGTTGCATTACTGTGTTGTGAAGATGAGAAATTGTTCTGTATGCTAAAGCTTTCTCCTCAATAAAAAAGATATAGGGTGTGTAAAGACTGTGTCTCTCTGGGTTACTGAGCAAGCACAGAAGCCCACCTAGGAGGCATTAGGTACTTACCAGGCACTTCGCCTGGATCAACCCTAGCCTGAAGCCTTGAAGTCCTTCAATGAGGAAACTAAGGGACCTAGCCTACCGAGTTTGTGGATGGCAGAAGTTGTCAGGAGGGAAGTGGAGGCACTAGGTATCTTGAAAAACAGCATTAATTCTCCACTAATATAAAGATATAAAGGTATGAGTGGTCTAGCCCTACCCTACCATCCTATAACAGTGCAGCCCCCCTGGCCCCCAAACACCCCCCCCCCACACACACACACCCACACACAGGACTTTGGAGGGAGGGAGGGGGCCCACGTTGGGGAAGGGGGAGGGCCCTTCCACTTCTTGGCACTAGATGGTGCTATGGGACACCAGTGAGAAAGCTGGTGAAGATTTTTAAATACATCCCTAGAGCAGTCCATGCAGACACCCTCCAGCAAGATTTCACTGCTCCTCACAGATTGTGGGGGCAGAAGAAACTGAATCCCATTCTGGGATTTGCTCAAGTTTCCCAGCCATGAGTTGAAATTTCTTCCCCTGGGACAGTGGGTGAGAACGTTTATGGAGCCCCCTACCAGGTATCAGTGCCGTTCCAGGCACTACACATCCGTTATCTCATTTCATCTCACCCCCATCTTACAGATGAGGAAACTGAGGCCTAGAGAGAAGTCACTGGCCCAAAGTTTACAGCTGCTAAGTGGCTCTATCACAGCACCGCAGCTGCCCATTCGTCAGCTCCAGGGATGCTTCGCCCCTCTCTGCCTCCCCTCCAGTGGCCCTCCTGTTTCCCGGGTCTGCCCTGTCCTGCCCACCTGTCCTCTTGCCCTGCCACCGTACAGGCGTGCGGTGAGAAACAAAGCCAGGCATCAGAGTTGCACTTGCTTTGCCTCTTTATGGGGGAGGAAGGAAGGGAGGGAGGGAGGAAACCAGCTTGTTTCTGACTGTGTGCCAGACACTTTCACCACATTTCATTCCCATACTCAGTGAGGCAGGTAATGGTGTCTTCTTTTAGAGCTGAGGGACCTGAATTTCAGAGATACTAGGTTGCATGGGGGACTTGGGTTTTTGTGACTCCCAGACCTGTACTCTCTCAACTCTGATACCCCATGCCCTTTCCCAGGAAAGCCCCCTGACGAGCTCAAGCCTCAACCTGACTGGATTCTGGGTCTTTGCCAAAGCAACCAGGTATGCATCAGGTGCCCTCTCTCTGGAGGCTCCAGAACCAGTCAGTTCTGCCCTGCAGGGAAGGGCCCGCAGAGCAAGCCAGGCCAGTGGCAGCGCTGAGTTTACGGCGATGAGTATGCATGGGTGTGTGGCTGATTGCCCCTTCTGGGGAGGGACAGGGCTGTGGGGCCGTGAGCAGCATCAGTGAGCACTAGGGTTCCCCTTTCTGCTTCAGGGGGTCAGATAAAGTCTCCAGCACCCCCTGGAGTCTCCCACGCCATTGCAGGTAGGGATAGCTGATCCCAGATTGCATGTGCAATGGCCCATCAGAGCAGGCGGGGGAAAGTAGGAGCAAGGTCAGCCTTGCCCACCCCTGCAGTGGGGAGCCCTACGAGTATAGGGAAAAAAGCCCTGGATTCCAGTCCAGCCCCACCACTGACTGGATGTGGGACCCTATGTGAGTCCCATTCCTGCTCAGGACACAGTTTCCTCATCCACCTAGTCCCTGGGGCCCAGCACATGGCTGGATACACAGTAGGATTGCAACCCCAGTTTGGTACATAAACTAAGAAGTGAGTGAATAAATGGGCCGCTGGATGGAGACCTAGAGGTAGCTTGCCGAGGGCATCTGCAGATGGCATGAAGCTTAGAAGACTAGAGGATCCCCTCCAAAATGGAATCAGGAGCACCCCCGCAATCTCTCTAACTTGGAAGGATGTGCTGAAATGACCTTTACTAGGTGCACTTGTGAGATCTTGCAGTTAAGTTCCGAAAACCATCTGCAGAAGCCTGAGTGGGGAAGATGTGGATGAGAAGAAACTTGTGAAAAAAAATCTGAAAACCTGAGTTGATGGGGGCTCAGGATGAATCAGCAGACTACCGTGGCTGCCAGAAATGCTAATACCTTCTGGGGCTGCTGCAACAGAGTGAGTGCGAGACCCAGGAGATGGGCAGGGCCCACCTGGGATCCTGGCTGCCCAATGGAAGGTGACCAGATTGCACGTCACAGAAGCCCTTTTGCATGCCCAAAATAAGAAACTAGAGCAAAAGCCAGGAAGAAGGAAAGAAGGAAAGAGTGGGGGCAGTAGAAGGGTGACAAGGATGGCAAGAGTCATAAAAACTCTGTTCCCAAGGTATGGAGGAAGGCAGAGAAAAACTTGCTGCCTGTGAAGCAGGCCTCACTGTTCCTCTCATTCATTTTGTGAGGAAATTGGCAGCTCAAGGTCACTTGCTCCATTTGCAGAGTGTGACTGTGAACTCCAGCGGTTAGACCTCCATAACTCTTAACCTCCACCCTCCACTCACAACCCACGCTGGTAGAATCAGAATGTCCAGGAATTTCTATTTCTAAAAAGCTCCCTAGGCAATTCTAATGACCAGCTCAGCCCAGTGCAGAAAAGAGCATTGGAGGCCAACTAGCCCGGGTGATATTCAGCAGCCAGTTTGGTCCTGAGACTTCCCATAGAGCTCTCTGGAGCAGGAACCAGCCTGGAGATCCTGCACTAGCACATAGTAAGTGATCAAGAAATATTTGTGGGGGCTTCCCTGGTGGCGCAGTGGTTGAGAGTCTGCCTGCCAATGCAGGGGACACGGGTTCGAGCCCTGGTCTGGGAGGATCCCACATGCCGCGGAGCAACTAGGCCCGTGAGCCACAATTACTGAGCCTGCGCGTCTGGAGCCTGTGCTCCGCAACAAGAGAGGCCGCGATAATGAAAGGCCCGCGCACCGCGATGAAGAGCGGCCCCCACTTGCCGCAACTAGAGAAAGCCCATGCACAGAAAGGAAGACCCAACACAGCCATAAATAAAGAAATAAATAAAAATTAAAAAAAAAAAAAGGAAATATTTGTGCAATGATCCCGCAGCAGGTACCATGGTCTGGTGTGAGCCCGCCCCTCCAGGACACCTGCTCAGATTGCACCTCCTGAGAGAGGTGTGCCATAGGATCAGTGCAGAAATCTGACTTTAAGAAACCAGGTCCTAAGCCTTAACCCTTGACCGCCAGAACTGACTCCCCTGGGGCCTTGGCCCCTCCCAGGGGATGAGGACAGGCATTAACAAGGCAAGAGATTACCACCAAATGGGGATGGGGGCTCTACCTCCGGCTAGCACTTCCTGTATCCTGCCCAGACTAGGGAAAGCTCTGCAGACCACTTCTCCCCAGGGACTCCACAGACACAGATACACAAAGCCCAGGGTTCTCGGTTGCCCTGGTAACAGCGGGACCTACTTGGAAGAAAACAGTCTCTGAAAGGCTTAGGAGGGTGGATATTTCCTTTGACAGAGGGCAGGCTCTGACCTGTTCTTCATGGCCCCTGTGCCCTTCCTGCCTGCCACACAGAGGGGTACAGCTGGGGCCCCTCACCTCAGCTACTCTCCCAGGAGGGCAGGGCCAGAAAGTAGGGCCCTGGCTTTTTATTCTGCTCTTTCTGTGTACTGTTAATACGAGAAAGAGGCTAAAATGGAAGGTGTTAGCCTGTGAATTCACGGCGACTGTCCTCCGGCCCAAGGAAGCCTTTCCGTCCACAACCAAACTTGAGGAGGGCAAGTGCCCCCAGCAATTGCGGGTTTGGTCCTACCTCCTCCTCACCACTTAGTGCAGACACGTGAGCCAGAGGGAGTGTCACAAGTTCCAGACTCCTCCCCACCCAGTTTAGCAACCCCCCATCTCTCCCCTGGACTGCTGAAGTAGCCTCCCTGCTGGTCTAACCAGCCTCCAGTCTCTACCCCTTCTAATCAGTCCACCTTCCACAGGCCTGCTTGTGGTGTGGGTGGGCATGGTCCTTTGAACACACAAATCTGCTCCTGTTGCTCCTGTACAAAAACCCTTCAATGGCTCTCCTTCCTCTATTGGAAGACTTGTGGACTTGGTTCTGGCCTTCCTCACTATCTGGTTATAAATAAACTACCTATGCCGTCTCCTCTGCCCATGCCAACCTCTTCCCTCTTCCATTCAGTCCAAATCCCAGACATCCTGAATTACTTTCTTCTTTCCTTACATCCCGGGCCCTTTTATGCCTCTGGCCCTTTGTGCACTCTATTCCCTCTGCCTTAAAAATTCATAAGCACTCCTGGCCCCACTCCAACTGGCAATCTCCTCCGCTCCAAGACCACTTCCTCCACGATGCTGCCTTCACTCCCCAGACAAGCTCCTGCCTTTCTGAGTCCCCAATCACTCCCCTGCCCCTGACCCCAATGCTCCATAAGGCTCGAGCAGAGGCTGGTTCATGACCCCAAATGAGCTTGGTGCTCATTTGTCCCCTTTGCACATGGGGGCTGCACTGGCAGTAGCCTTTGGGAGGAGGACTGGTTTCCTGAGATCTGGCTGAGGGCTGACGGTATGCAAGTGGAACTGGGAGCACCACCCCACCCGCCATCAAGTTGGAGGTGTGGACAGTAGGAATAAGTTGGGAAGAGAGAGCAGGAGGGTGCAGAGCTTGTTGTTCATTCCCAACTAAGCCCCCTGTTGATGGTCCCTGTCTCTATGGGGGGCCATCACTCCCAATCTGTGACGTGGTGGAGAGTGACATCCGCTGGGCTTTGAGAGTCCCACAGACCTGGCTTTGAAATCTGGCTCTGCCATTTCCTTGTGTGTACCCTTGGGTCAGTCATTTCACCTCTCTAAGCCCCAGTTTCCTTTTTCTAAAAATGGAGGTAATAATAGCAGATATTAGTGAGATAATTGATATGAAATGACAACAACAATAAAAATAGCTAATACTTACAAGCACTTACTATTGGTTGGGCACTAAGCGCTTTACACTGATTAACTCATTGAATCATCACTACAACCCTATAAAAGTAGGTAGTGTTATTATTCCCCATTTTGCAGGTTAAGAAACAGCAGGGAAATTTTAACTTGCCCAATGTCACAGCACTAGCATGCTAGTGCTTTCGAGCCCTCCAGTAATACAGGGAATGCTCTGTGGAGCAGAAATGAGGCCAGTGGAGCAGGAGAGTGCCAAGATCCAGGGCTGGGGTCTCAATCACTTTTAGATCATGGGTCCCTCTAGCAGTTTGGTGAAACCTCTGGACTCCTTCTCAGAATAATGTTTTCAGATGCATAAAATATAATGCATAGAATTAAAAAGGAAATGAATCATATTGAAATAGTTATAAAATACTTTTAAGAAATTATGATCTAGTTATGTTACTACTTTAATAATGCATTAAGTTACAAGATTGAGTGGCAAGTCTATAGATTAGAAGTTTGGAAGTGATGATGAGCATAAGTAACTTTCTTGAGATACAATAACTGTAATCTGATATGAAAATATTTGTGATTTCTATTGGGGATAAAGTCACAGATACTGTTAATACTACTATGGCTGGCTGCCTACATTCCTAATTCGAGGAAATGCTAAATTTCTGTTAGAGGTAGTGGAAAAGGATCAAAAAATTTTCCCATCCGAGTTCACAGACCCCCTAAATTCTTTCCACCCCTTGGAGGTCCATAGAGCTCAAGTTGAGAAGCCCTGCCCTCGGGTGTCAGAAAAAAGACAATAGCTGAACTGTAAGCTCCCAGGAGAAGCTGGGGGCTGGCAGAAAGACAAGTGTGTGGTTTCTCTTTCAAGAACTGTTTACAGAAATCATGAAGTCTGGCAGCTCCCTCTTCCTCTCGGTCCTGAGTCAGCAGCCCAGGGTGGGGCTGAGGCTGTCACACTTGGTTTGAGTTTCAAGCTCACCACACACTCCTCCCTAAGAGTTGATTTGTTGCCACTTCCTTACCAGTGAAATCTTGGTGGGTTTTGCTCCATTTTAAAATTTGGACTTGCTTGCACACACAGATTTCCCATTAGTCTGGAAATAATCTTTAAGCAAACATTTTATTGGCTCGAAGACATTTTCTGAGCTAATGGATGCTTCTGCCCTAGCACCCCAGCCAGGCTTAAGTCTTGCAGAGAGAAGGGGAAAGATCACCAACTGTGCCATGCACCCCAGAACACCAGTCAAAATCGGCAATTTCCCAGAATACCAAATGCTTTTTCCTGACTTCCTGACTTTGCCACCTGTCAGCTGAATCCCTGCCAAGCAGGGCAGCACAGTCTGGGCGCCATGGCCAAGGAGACAAATGGTCAGAACAGCAGTAGACCTCTGCTCTTCTAACTTGCTTCTGCTCCCATTCAAGACCCAAAGAGCACTCTTCATCAAGACCAGGCCCCAGGCCTACTCACAATGCCTTGCTTGGGGGTCCCAGCTGGCCAGGGTCCGCTGCCTTCTGCTCTTCCCCAGGCCCCCATATTTACTCAGAAATGAGCAATACTTGGCTGATGGCTAATGTGCTAAAAGGGCTGCAGCTTAATTTTCAAAGTGAGAGGATGAGATTGTGATAGCTTTATGAGCTATAGCCAGGGGCTAATAAAGAGTCTGGTTCGCAATGAATCTGCCTCAGTTAGTCGAGGGAACAGAATAGTATGCTTTGGGGGTTCAGATTGAGAGCTCCACATGCTGGAGTGTGAATAAGACCTATTTTCTTGACTATAAAATAAATATATGTATGTTCTTAGGTTGGCCAATGCTCCCAAACATAGGCAGAAGGAGACTGAGGACCAAATGAGAATTCAAAAGAACTTTGATTAGCTAGATTGACCAAGAATAAAAGAGAGAAGACCCCAATTACTTAAATCAGAAATTTAAAAGGGGATGTTACAATTAACCTTACAGAAATAAAAAAAGATTATAAAGGAATACTATGAACAATTGTATGACAATAAGGTATACAACTTAGATAAAATGCATAGTCTTAGAAAGACACAAACTATTGAAAAGACACAAAGAAGAAACAAAAACTCCAAATAAATCTAAGTAAAGAGATTGAATTAGTAATCAAAACTACCGATGAAGAAAAGCCCAGACACAGATGGCTTCTTTGATGAATTCTATCAAATAATTAAAGAAGAATTAATGTCAGTTCTTCACAAACTCTTTCAAAATATAGAAGAAGAGGTAACACTTTTCAACTCATTCTATGAGGCCCGTATTACCCTGATACCAAAACTAGACAAAAAAATCACAAGAAAAGAAAACTACAGATTGATATCTCTTATGATTATGGACACAAAAATCCTCAACAAGATACGAGCAAACCAAATCCAGCAACATATAAAAAGGATCATATACCATGGCCAAGTAGGATTTATCCCAGGAATGCACAGTTGTTTTAACATCTGAAAATCAATTTATGAAATAGAGTATATCAATAGAATGAAAAACAAAAACATAATTATCTCAATAGACACAGAAAAAGGATTTAACAAAATCCAACACCCTTTCATGATAAAAAAAAAAAAAAAAAACTCTCAACAAACTAGAAATAGAAAGGAACTTCCTCAACCTAACAAAGGGCATCTGTGAAAAACCCACAAGAACATGAGAATAGCGAAACGCTAGAAGCTTTCCCTCTAAGATCAGGAATGGACAAGGGTGTCCCCTCTCGCCACTTCTATTCAACATTGTACTGGAGGTTCTAGCCATTGGTAAGAAAAAGAAATAAAAGGCACTGGAAAGATTGGAAAGGAAGAAGTAAACTATATTTACAGATGACATGATCTTGTATTATATATAGAAATCCTAAGGAATCTGCAAAAAAACTATTTAAATTAATAGATGATTTCAACAAAGTTGTAGGATATGAAATCAATATAAAAATTGTATTGTAATACACTTGTAATGAACAGTCTGAAATAAAATTAAGAAAATAATTCCATTTACAATATCATCAAAAGAATAAAACACTTAGAATAAATTAAACAAAAGTGGTGCCAGACTTGTACATTGAAAACTTACAAGATATGTTGAAAGAAATTAAAGAAGATTGAAACAAATGGAAAGACATCCTATGTTCATGGATCAAAATACTTAATATTGTTAAGATGGCAATACTCTCCAAAATGATCTATAGATTCAAAGCAATCCCGATAAGAAGCCCTGCTGGATTCTTTGTATTGATAGAAATTGACAAGCTGATCCTAAAATTCATATGGAAATTCCAGGGACCCAGAATGGCCAAATCAAACTTAAAAAAGAACAAAGTTGGAGGACTCACACTTCCCACCAATTTCAGAAGTTTATACAAAGCTACAGTAATTAAAATAATGTGTTGGGACTTACCTGGTGGCGCAGTGGTTAAGAATCCGCCTGCCAATGCAGGGGACATGGGTTCAAGCCCTGGTCCACGAAGATCCCACATGCTGCAGCGCAGCTAAGCCCACGCACCACAACTACTGAAGCCCACGTGCCTAGAGCAGGTGCTTCACAACAAAAGAAGCCACCACAATGAGAAGCCTGCCCACTGCAACAAAGAGTAGCCCCCGCTCGCTGCAACTAGAGAAAGCCCACGTGCAGCAACCAAGACCCAACACAGCCAATAAAAAAAAAAAAAAAATTTATATTAAAAAATAATGTGCTGATAGCATAAGGATAGACATATAGATCAATGGAACAGAACTGAGAATCCAGAAATAAACTCATACTCAAGGCCAGTTGATTTTTGACAAGAGTGCCAAATTCATTCAATGTGGAAAGAACAGTCTTTTCAACAAGTGGTTCTAGGACAACTGGATTTCCATATGTCGAAGAACGAAGTTGGAATTCATTCTCACACTCATACAGAATTAAACTCAAATTGGATCAAAGACTTACACATAACAGCTAAAATTATAACACTGAGAAGGAAACATAGGTGTAAATCTTTGAGACCTTGGATTATGCAATAGTTGCTTAGATGTGACACTAATTGCACAAACAACAAAAGAAAAAATAGATAAACTGGAATTCATCAAAATTAAAAAATTTGTGTTACAAATAACACCATCAAGAAAGTAAAAAGCCTACAGAATGCCAGAAAATATTTGCAAATCATATGTCTAATAAGAGACTTGTATCCAGAATATATAAACATCTCTTACAAATCAATAATAAAAGACAAATAAACCAATTCAAAAATGGGCAAAAGGTCTGAATAGACATTTTTCCAAGGAAGATATACAAATGGGCAATGAGCACATAAAAAGATGCTCAACATCATTATTCATTAGGGGAATGCAGATAAAAAACACAATGAGATCCCACTCCACACCTACTAGGATGGCTAGAATCAAAAAGTCAGACAAATGTTGATGAGGACGTGGAGAAACTGGTACTCTCACACATTGCTGGTGGGAACGTAACATGGTGCAGCTGCTTTGGAAAATGGTAAGTTCCTCAAAATGTTAAATATGGAGTTGTCATACAACCCAGCCCTTCCACTACTAGGCATACACCCAAGAGAAATGAAAACACACGTCCACACAAAAACTTGTACATGAATATTCATAGCCACATTATTTACAATAGCCCAAAGTGGAAGCAACCCGTGTGCATCAACTGGTGAATGGATAAATAAATAAACAAAATGTGGTATAGCCATGCAATGGAATGTTATTCAGCCATAAGAAGGAATGAAGTAATGAGACATACTACAACATCATTGAACCTTGAAAACATTATGCCACGTGAAAGAAGCCAGACACAATAGGCCACATAGTGAATGATTCCATTTATATGACATGTCCAGAATAGGCAAATCCATAGAGACAGAAAGTAGATTAGTGTTTGCCTAGGGCTGGGGAGGGGGTTCAGGGTTTCTTTCAGGGGCGCTGAAAATGTTCTAAGATTGTGGTGATGGCTGCACAACTCTTTGAATATACTAAAACCCATGGAATTGTGCATTTTAAAATGGGTGAGCTATATGGTGTATGCATGCATTACGTCTCAATAAAGCTGTTGTATACATGAAAAAGAACCTTGGTAAGTCAGAAATGTACCACAATATCATACTCAAGTATTAAAACAAAGGCCACAAGATGAGATCAGGGTAGTTTATGTGATAAACTGCAGAAATTCTAGTACGTCTTAGTAGATTCCATAGTCACCAGGTATCAACAGATATGCTACCATTTAAAAGTAAACAGGTTACCGAGGAACAAAGAAATACTCTGTAGAAACAAGCACTATACTCAGATCTTAGTAAACTCTAACTGGAGTGTCCTTGTTCTAGGTACCAAAGTTTAAAAGAGGAAAGTGGAGCTGAGAGTAGCATACATGTTTGAAGTTTCAAGCTTACTACACACCTACCCCAATAATTTGACCTAGATCTTAATCTTGAAGTCAGCTATCCTGGCCCTATGCCAGGACTTTACAGCCCAATCAGGAGTCCCCTGGTACCTAGATATATGTAGGTGACAAGATGGAGATATAGACCCGCCAGCCAGCTGGACTTATTCCTTTAGAGATAGAGATTTAATTGAAGCTCTCACCAAATATTCAGACTTTTACACAGCAATCATCAAGGTCTTAGAGCTCCCAAGGCCATGCTGACTCTCAGCTGGAATCTTTCTCCCTTCCTGAGGATGAATTCATTGCCCAGCCCTCATGCCCACCTCCCAGCCATCCTTCATGCTATTATTGAGATTCCTTAGTTGGACCAGACTCTGGCTCACATCTCTTCCCTTTTAACCTTGAGGGACCTTGTGTTTTGCTCTGATGTGACCTGATGAGCCCAGAACTGCTGTCCTGTCCCTGAGTGGAGACAGGCACCCACATATGGCAGCCCTATATCTTGAGTGTTCTGGAGTAGTCTTCAACTCTGCCCATTGGTTATCTATGATCCAATACATTTTTCTCATCTAGTCGAATGTAGTTAATATTTTGATTCCAAAGGTATATTACATTTAACCACATGCAAACATTTGTGATTAGAAAAAGAAATCACCCATAATTTTACCTTGTTCATGTGCATACACATTTTTACATAAGTACAACCACGGTAAAGAGACAATTTTGTACCATATGGTTTTACTTATCAAATCATAGGAATTTCACGATCCTGTTTTTTACTTAGAGTCACTGTCATGCTGGAGGAGCAGACAGAAGCCCTAGGCTCCATTATTTGCAACAATAACAGCAGTTGTTAACATTTATAAATACAGCCCCTTACCACGTCCCAGACATTGCTCTAGGCACTTTGCAAACTTAATCTTCACAATAACTCTATAAGGCAGGTACTATTATAGCCCCCATTTTACAGATGAAGAAACTGAGACACTGAGAGGTTAGATGCTTTGTCCAAAGTCATATACTAGTAACCCAGGCTGCCTGGTGCCAGAGTTTGTGCTCATAACTCATCCAGTGAGTCTCAAACTTTAGTGAGAATCAGAATGCCATGGAGGGCCTCTTAAAACACAGAATGCTGGGCCCCGCTCCCAGAATTTCTAATCGAGTAGGTCTGGGGTAGAGTCCAAGATTCTGCATTTCTCGCAAGTTCCCAAGGGATGCTGATCCTGCTGGTGCGAGGATCACATTTGAGAACCACTGCCTCCCGACAGCAGCACGCAGCTTAGAGATACCTGAATCCCCAAACCAGTTCTTACGGTGGTCAGGGAGGGGGCATCACTTGTCATCTGCCTCCTCTTCTCCTTCCCTCATCCTTCCCTCTGCAGGACACCCACTGAGGAGCAACACATCACAAGGGGGTTGCCTGAAGAGAGGGCTTATTCATGCCAGTCTCAGACTCAATTAGCTAAATGCAATCCCATCCATTAAAAAGACTGATAAATCGGCCCCTGGCTGTCAGGCTGCCCCGGCCACTGCTGAATTAATGCCTGTGCTGTCACTTGTCTGGTGCCTGCAGCCAATTGATCTCACAGGTTAATAAGATTAACTCAAGATCAACTCAGCCAGACTGCCTGAAGCCTCTCATGTCCCCCCCAAACTGGGGAGGCTCAGGCTTGTCCTTGGTGCAAGAAAGCTCTGCTCCCCTCCAAAGAGAGCAGCTTTCCAGAAGAGGAAGGGCCATCTTGTGTTGCATCCACTAAGTCAAATTTCACTTTGTGATTTGCAGGATTGAGATGGGCTCATCTGGGAATTGATTGGTAGGTGTGGGGAACAAACTGGTTTAGCATTAATGAGGAGGAAGAGATTTGTCCATTCGATCACAAAACAAATCACTTGAAATTTTGGGCAGCTGTGTCACCAGGGAAAGGGGGTGGGACCTGGGGCTGGACAGAGCTGGCTCTGAGCCTACCTCATCACCACCTAGCTGTGTCTCCTCTCTGAACCCAGGATTCCTCACTAATAAAATGCACCCATAATATTTCCACCCTGTCTGTATTCCAAAGCCATGAAAGGATCCTAGGAGACAAAGTCTGGAGCAATGTTTTGGATCCTGGGAAGTACCTAAACTAAAGGCTGGCCCATCAGTGGCCCTCAAAGGTCACTGCCTGAGGAGACGAATCAGGAATAGAGATCAGAGCTCAGAATGATAGAGCAGCCAGGCATCTGAGTTCAAAAGTGAGGTTTTCCTCTTTGAAACCGCCCCCTAATATCTGCCTATGGCCTTGCCCTTCACGAAGGTCACCTGCAAGGCAGTCCTCTTATAGCAGACACTGTGATGTGCTGCCCAGATCTCACCTCAGGGACAAACAACTTAGTCTCCTAAGTGTCAGCAGAGCTGCCATAGGTAGCATTGCACTGCCAGCCCTCTTTGGGGATCGCTTGTCAAATGTCTCACCTTCATCCCAAGTCAGGCCAACTCTGAGGGGCCGGCTCAGAGACAGAACCTCCCGCTTAGATTGACCGAGTGAGGCTGTTGTCAGGACTGCGGTGCAGTTTACTTTATCCCCTCTGCACGATCCTGCTTCCTTACCCACTTTCCACAGCTGTCGATCACAAGATCCTCCCTACTAAACTTCCTGCATGCTCATCTCCCTCTCAGAGTCCACTTTCTGGGACACCCAACCTCGCTTGGCAGAGAGAGCACCCTGCATTTTGAAAGGTGCGTAGAGGCGTGCTCCTACCGGCCCTGAAGGAGACTAGCTTTCCCTCTCCCTTTTCCTGTTAATGATGTCTAGGCAATCTCTCTCTTCAAAAAAAAATTGTCAAATTTAGTTTCTTTCTCTTATGCCTTTCTTTCCCCCCTTTTTACGAAAGCAAAACGTGTTTGTCACAGTGAAAAATCAGAACATACAAACAAACTGAAAGAGGAAAAGAATACACATCATCCTACACACTGCTGTTACCTTGGGTGTATCTTTCCTGAAATTTTCCTATGCCAAACAAATTAAGGGATCATACTGTAAATATTGCTTTGTGGTTTGTTTGCTTAAACTCTCTCTCTCACTCCCACAATAAATCTTTTCTGCCAGCCTCATTCAGCTACCCTGTGAGACTGGGGAGGTGAAGACCCAGAAGCCTGTGGGCAGCCAGAGACCCAAGTCCAGCCCCTCACATAATAGAGATGTGGAAACTGGGGCCCAGAAAGAGGAAAGGTGTCTTCTCAGGTCTCACATTGCGTTAGTGTGACAGGGGCTCCTCCCCACCACCCAAGGCCATCCATATCACTTCCTGAGCCTGTTTTCCAGATGTCTGAGTTGCCCAACCAGGTTCAAACCAGGAGAGGAGCAGGAAACAGGATTTGCATAAAAGAAAGGCAAGAAAACAAGGACAGCATATCAGTGTTTGTGCCCGGGTCTGGGCCACTTTGCAGGCTTCAGAGCCCAGCCCTCAATCAGGAGGCCAAGGTTCTGCTCAGTACTCTGCAGCCCTGCCTCCCATCTTTTCCCAGCATGATGGCCAGAAGAGTCATTCTCAAAGTCAAGGGATAAGGAGATGGATTCTTAGATATGACACCAAAAGCACAAGCAACAGAAGAAAAAAATAAGATAAATTGGGCTTCATTAAAATTAAAAATTTTTGTGCTTCAAAGAAAGTGAAAAGACAACTCACAAAACTTGAGAAAATATTTGCCAATCATCTACCTAAGGAACTTGTATCTAGAATATATAAAGAACTCTTACAACTCAATAATAAAATGACAGATAGTACTGTAATGCAAAAATGGGTAGACATTTCTCCAAAGAACATATACAAATGGCCAGTAAGCACATGAAAAGATGCTTGACATCTTTAGTCATCAGAGAAATGCAAACCGAAACCACAATGAGATCCCACTTCACACTCACTAAGATGGCTAGAATCAGATAATCACAAGTGTTGGCAAGGATGTGGAGGAGTTGGCCCCAAATACACTGCTGGTGGGAATGTAAAACTGTGTAGCCACTATGGAAAACAGGCTGCAGTTTCTCAAATGATTAAACATAGAGTTACTACATGACCCAGCCATTCCATTTGTAGTCATCACCCGAGAAAATTGAAAACATATGTTCACACAAAATCTTGTACATGAATGCTTGTAGCAATACTATGCATAATAGCCAAAAGGTGGAAACAAACCAAATGTCCATCAACGGATGAATGGATAAACACAATGTGGTATATCCACACAATGGAACATTATTTGGCAATAAAAAGGAATGAAGCTCTGGTACATGCTATAACATGGATGAACCCTGTCAACATTATGCTAAGTGAAATAAGCTAGTCACAAAAGGTCACACATTGTATGATTCCATTCATATGACATGTCCAGACTAGGCAAATCCAAGAGACAGAAACTAGATTAGTGACTACCAGTGGTCGGGGGTGGGTGTTGGTGGAAGTGGGAAGTGATTGCTAATGGGTAAAGGGTTGCAAACGTTCTGGAATTAGACAGTGGTAATGGTTGCACATATATGGGAATATACTAAGAACCATTGAATTGTATGCTTTAAATGGGTGAATTGCAAAAAGATACATGTACCCCAGTGTTCACAATAGCCAAGACGTGGAAGTAACTTAAATGTCCATTGACAGATGAATGGATAAAGAAGATGTGGTATATATACATACAATGGAATATTAGCCATAAAAAAGAATGAAATAATACCATTTGCAGCAACATGGATGAACGTAGATAGAGATGATCATACTAAGTGAAGTAAGTCAGACAGAGAAAGACAAATGTCATATGATACCACTTATATGTGCAATCTAAAAAATGATACAAATGAACTTATTTACAAAACAGAAATAGACTCACGGACATAGAAAACAGACTTATGGTTACCAAAGGGGAAAGGGTGGGGGAGGGATAAATTAGGAGTTTGGAATTAACAGATACAAACTACTATGTGTAAAATAGATAAACAACAAAGACCTACTGTATAGCACAGGGAACTATATTCAATGCCTTGTAATAAACTATAATGGAAAAGAATATATATATATATATATATATATATATGTATATATATATGTATATATATAACTGAATCACTTTGCTGTATACTTGAAACTAACACAACATTGTAAATCAACTATACTTCAATTTAAATAAATAAACAAGTACATAAATAAATAAATGAGTGAATTATATGGCATGTGAATTATATCTCAATAAACCTGTTACTAAAGAAAAATGTACATTATATTCTATTGTTCCTCAGCACACCCTCCCATTGCTTCTCATCCCATTAGATGAAAATGCAAAGTCCTTACCATGATCTGGTCTCTGGCCCCCTCTCTGGCCTCATTGCTTACCACTCTCCTTGCTTGCTCTTTTTTGGTCACTGCTGCCTTCTTGCTGCTTCTCAAACATGCCATGCCCATTCCCCCTTCAAGGCCTTGGCACTGGCTGCTCCCTTGCCTGGAACACTCTTCTACCAGATAGTCGGATGGTTTGCTTCCTTCTTTCATTTGGGTCTTTGCTCAAATATCACCTCCTCAGGTAGACCTTCTCTGATCCTGCAATCCTATGGTACCCAGATCCTAGTCTCCCTGGCCACATCTCTGCTTGCTTTCCTTCATACTGCTTCCACCATTTGAAACTTTTCTGGTTTATTGATTTCATTGTTTCCTGTCTATTTGCCTTTCACTGGATGGTAAACTCCCTGAGGCCAGGGACTTTGTCTGTCTTGGTCACCAGCCTATCCACAGTGCCTGGCACATAGTAGGTGCTGGGTAAATGCATGTTGAATGAATAAACGAGTGACTCTCACTCCAGCCAACTGTCCTTGCAAATATCTTCTCCTGATGCTGAGGGGGACTGAGTGTGAGTGTGTAGAGGATCAGTGCAGCCCTGCCTCACTGCTAACATGCTACCTTGGAACTGCTACTGCTGCTGTAACTTTTTTTTTTTTTTTGCCGCACAGCGCAGCTAGTGGGATCTTAGTTCCCAGACCAGGGATCGAACCCGCACTCTCGACAGTGGAAGCACGTAGTCCTAACCACTGGACCGCCACGGAATTCCCTGTGATTCTTTAATTTAGCTTTCGATGGCGCTTACCACCTGCTGTCAGCTGCTACCCAATCCTAGTCCCAGCACCTGGCAGCAGTCCTGGCTGCTGTGGACTGTGGTTGCCTGGTGACCTCTGTCTTTTCCATTGGTTGGGAGCTCCTTGAAGAGATGTACCGTGGGCGTCATTCCTGGAACATCACCTGTACCTTAGAACTATCTGGGGAACTTAAAAATACTAATCCCTGGGCTCCACCCTCAGGGATTTTGATTTACTTGGTCTGGAGTAAGTCTCCAACATGGACTGTTTTAAAAAACTCTCCAGGGCTTCCCTGGTGGCGCAGTGGTTGAGAATCTGCCTGCCAATGCAGGGGACACGGGTTCGAGCCCTGGTCTGGGAAGATCCCACATGCCACGGAGCAACTGGGCCCGTGAGCCACAATTACTGAGCCTGCGCGTCTGGAGCCTGTGCTCTGCAACAAGAGAGGCCGCGATGGTGAGAGGCCCGCACACCGCGATGAAGAGTGGTCCCCACTTGCCGCAACTAGAGAAAGCCCTCGCACAGAAACGAAGACTCAACACAGTCATAAATAAATAAAAGAACGTGAATTTCTTTAAAAAAAAAAAAAAAAAACTCTCCAGATGATTCACTTTTTTTTAACCCTTTATTCAGTTCCTATTGTATGTCAGGCATTAGGTAAGCCCCGTACATATATTATCTCTAATTCCTACAACAAGCTTTCATTCAAAAAGTGAGATTGAGAGGCTCTGTAAATCACCCAGCCAGTAAAGAGTAGCCCTACACTTAAATTCAGGTCTCTCTGACAGTTAACGTTCCAACCCAGCTTGCAGAAATAGATATGATTTCTTAATCATATATATCCCCAGTGATTCCAGTGGGCAGTGGCTTTGCTAACACTGAGCTGAATGTAAATAGTGCTTGGGGCTGCTGAGGCAGTTGACAGAGTCATAATGCAGTTTTCTGGGGGGGTTCTTCTAGCCCTGGAAGCAGTGAGGGATGAGAACTCTGTGGTTCTTAATCCCAGCTCTGTGACTTCCCAGCTGTGTGACCATGGGCATGTCACTAGCCCTCTGAGAGCTTCCATTTTACCTTTTATAAAATGGGAAAAATAGCATCTACCTTACAGTGAGTATTAAATGGGAATGGGGATGTCTAATTTCTGGCAAATTTTATTCCCCTACTCAAAACTGCACAAGACCTGGTGTGTGAGTGTGTGCGTGCGCACGTGTGTGTGTGTGTGTGCGCGCCTGCATGTGAGGGCCCTCACTGGGTCTCCGGAGTGCAGATGGACCCCCTTTGTGCTCCCTGCTGAGCACTGACTGTGGTGTGCTGGGGTGAGGGTGTGCCCGCTTGGTCCTGGGTTGGTGATCCTCCAGGCAGGCTCTGAAGGCTTTGTCTTGGGCTGGGTGAGGGGCTCTTTCTTAGGCCCTTGTTATTCAGCCGGGCCCCAGCCCATGCTGACAGCTACATAACACCAAGCAAACCAGCATACAACAGGCTGGTGATAATCTCACAACAGTAGCCTATTCAAGGCCAGAAAGAAAAGAGGGCAAAGGGCCTCAGCACTATTCATTTAATACTAACTGGCAATTTCAAAAGCAGCAACAGATTTTGCTATGTATTAAGAAAAGCCTTGGTGCACAATGACTCAGCTTAGCGGGATGGAGCCTGCTTTTTCTAGTGGGCCCAGGACACCTCACAGCAGCCTCCTAACCTCCTCCACTGCCAAGGTTCACAGTGCATTGCCCAGCTTTGTAGGGAAGGAAGCAGAAAACTTGACCGAGGCTGGGCTCTCTGATTGGCCTCCTTTCCTGACCCTTGGAGTCTCAGGTGCTCCCACCCCTCTCCTTGTTGGCTTGAGACCCTCAACCTCTCTTCTTCCCATCCCAAAGGCCAGTGTTTCCTGAGTGTGAGGAGCCCTTTGGAATATCTGAAAGGGAGAGGGAATCAAGAAGCGAGAGCAGGGCCCCTCTGAGGAGGGACCGATTTGCCATTCCTTCTGTGCAGGGCCCTCTGGCTCCCCCCGCCCCCCGCTGCCCAGCATCTTGCCTGGGGCTCCCTGTATTGGTACCCAACTTACTGCAATGTTTCCCCCCAACACGTCTTTGGACTCCTTGAAGGCAAAAAGCAAATGTAATATGGCTATGCTCTTCTCAGGGCCTGACACAGAGTAGGTGCTCCATAAATTATTTTTAACTGAATGAATGAGTGAATGAATGAATGAGGGCATAAGATAATACCTGGTTTCATGTTTCAGCTGATTAGTCCCTTGACTTTGCAGCAGAGGCCACAAGCAGTGACTAAGATTCCAATCCCAGCTCTGCACTTACTGTGTGACTTTTGACAAGTCACTCCACAAACCTAAGACTCAGTCTCCTTATTTGCAAAACTGAGGTAATAATAATGCCTGGCAGGGTTGTTGTGAGGATTGAATGTGAGAGTGTCAAGGAATTAGCTCAGTGCCCAGCACATAGTTAGGACCCAATCAAGAGTAGCTACTGTGATTTTTCTTCAGTTCTCCTGCCTTCCCCTTATTCCAGGAAGTTGTGGCGTTCCTCTGGCAGCAGAGTGGAGGGCTCGCTTGCACATGCAGTGCTGGACCTCTGGTCAGGACATCCTCTTCCCGGGTAGCTTCCTTTCCCACGTATCCTTTATGACCTCAGCCTGCATCACCACAGGCGGGTCCCCCAGAGCGGCCCCCAGTCCCCCTGCACAAGCCTACCCAGGTGGGATGGCTTGATCCTCAACTGGCCCTCCTCCTCCTCTTCTAGGCAGAACCAGGGGATGAGGAGATGAGCTCACAAATTGTTTTCCACTCTTCTGAAAACTCTCAGTCCCAAAACATTGCACATAACCTCCTCGGCCAAGTTACTTTCCTAATCCCAGTTGCCATAACAATGTGACTTAATGAAGGAGCAATTTTTTTCTTAAAATAATTTGACCCGTTTCCATATCAACTGAGATTTATTTTGGTTGCACGCTCAGCAAGGGCTTGGTAGCCAGCACCTGGCAGCACCTTCTGCATCCTGGAAGGGACCTGGATTTCCAGGGGGGGCAGTTGAGAAGTGGCATGGGGATGGCGGTGGTCACTTGTGCTGAGGAGGCCAGGCTCTCAGTGAAGAGAGCAAAAATCAGAGGGTGGGCACCTCAGAAGTTCCTCCTTGGGGGGTTTCCCTGGTGGCGCAGTGGTTGAGAATCTGCCTGCCAATGCAGGGACATGGGTTCGAGCCCTGGTCTGGGAAGATCCCACATGCCACGGAGCAACTAAGCCCGTGCGCCACAACTACAGAGCCTGTGCTCTAGAGCCCGTGAGCCACAACTACTGAGCCCATGTGCCACAACTACGGAAGCCCACGCGCCTACAGCCCATGCTCCACAACGACAGAAGTCACTGCAATGAGAAGCCCGCGCACTGCAACGAAGAGTAGCCCCTGCTCTCTGCAACTAGAGAAAGCCCGTGCACTGCAACAAACACCCGACACAGCCAAAAATAAATAAATAAAATAAATAAATTAAAAAAAAAAAAAGAAGTTCCTCCTTGGGGTTTTCGGGGTAGGAGGATGGAGGGAGCAAGCCTATTCAGCGTCCTGTCCAAAGTCTAAGGCCTATAGAGACAAATTCCCTGTTGTTGGGCCTCCCTCATGGGACCATAGGCTAGGAAGGAGCCCCAGGACTGGGCCTCTGCCTTGGGCAGCTTGCAGGAGTGGGTGACAGGGGCAGGCAGGGCTGCACAATGTGCCTGGTACATGATCCTATCTGTGCCTAAGCTGGCTGTATGTGGCTAGATTTCTTCAGCAATATACTCATTCAACACACATTACTAAGTACCCGCTAGGTGCCTGGCACTGTGCAAGGAACCTGGGGACACAACAAGACACAGCCCTGCCCTCAGGGAGCTCCCATCTGGTGAGGAGCTAGGTCACTCTCAGAGGCTGCCCCTAGGTCTGTGCTTCTCAAACTCTTCATGCATATGAATCCCATGAAGATGCCGTTAAAATGAAGGTTTGAATCAGTAGGTGGGAAGGGGGTGTGTGCCGAGGTGCTGTGTTCCTAACTAGGTCCCAGGTGCCGCTATTGCTGCTGGTCCTCATATCACACTCTGATTAAGAAGAAGTTGGTAGAGAAAAGACACCTGGGCCAGAGGGACGCATTTCGCCCCTCTGTTCCTGCATCCTCCAGGGGATGTTCAGTCCTGTGAGTTTCAGCGGCATCTCCCACTGGGGTGAGATGACTTTCTCACTGAGTGGAAATTCTGCTTTGCACTCTGAGGGGCAAATCTAACTTCTCTAAATCTGTGGGGTTTTTAATAAACAAGAAAAACAAATGGGACAACCTCAACCTTCTCAGTCGAGATCCTGTTTGAATGCACACTTTGGAGCAATGTGTTGTAGGGGAACCGGCATCAGTCAGGCGTCAGATCCCAGCTCTGTCTCTTCCTAAGCCCCATGGCCTTGGGCAAGTCTCTCCACCTCTCCATGCCTCATTTGCCTCATCTACAAAATGAGGATCATAAGCATACCTGGCTTATCCTCATGGGGATGTTTTAAAGATGAAATGAATTAATATTTGCAAAGTACCAGACACAAAGTAGGTGCCAAAAAAATAGTTCATTCATTCAACAAATACATTGGGTCCTTCCTGTGTACTGGGCACACAGGCATTGGGGGATACAGCGATGACCAGAATGGGCACAGTCCCTGTCCTCTTGGACTTTGCTTTGAAGCAAAGGATGGTTTGAGGAGACCGTCCTTATGGCTAAGGTCAGGATGTGCCAGGGTGTCCGGAGGGACGCTAGGGAGCTCTTCAGGGAGTTGTATGCCTTGTGGAAAGACAGTCCATTGGCTGTCTTTGGCTTTGAGGTTGGAGTGCATTAACGGATGGGCAAGTGCCGAACAAAGGGCACCCGCTACTGTGGCCGCCAGCAGAGCTCAGCAATGCGCCATGGTGTGCAAGTTCCCACCCACTTTGAGGAATCAAGAGGACCTGTTAGTCTGACCTCCTAAATCCATCTTGAATCCCTTCCTTCCTCTACTCACTGGCACCTCCCCAAATCAAAGCCCTATTACTTGTCACCTAAACAGTGGCAAGAACCTCCTGCCTGCCCTGCCTGCCTGGGATCTTGCCCTCCAGGGGGCCACCAGAGTCATCTTCTAGTCGCACAAGTCAGATCACCTCCTGTCTCTGCCTCAAAACGTCTGGGATAAAATGCCAGTTCCTCAACCCGGCTGGCAAGGCCTCCTCCACCCCTCTCCACTACACACGTGCCACTTCCTTTAGAAGTGCCATGCTCCGGCATTCCTTGGTGCTGACACGCCTCTTTCCCCCACCCCTGCTCTCTTTTCCACCCAGTAGAAGTCTATCCATCCTCCTAGAATCTCTGTTAAGTTTTCCCAACTTCTCTTGACCACATTTGTGGCTCCTTCTCCAAGGCCCTGTCTGTTGGTACACAACGAGTCTGCAATGTCTAGGTCGGTGGGTCCAAGTCCCACCCTAGGTAGTGAGCGGAAGAGAGCAGAGACAGCCCTGTGAGCAAGAGCCATAACACCATCCAGCATTGCAACCCCAGCATCCATCTTTTCTGGGTCTAGTGTTCATGAACGCGAACGCTGACATGACAGGGCCCCTGCTGAGGAGAGCAGCAGGCTTGAATGGGGTCTGAGGTGAACTGGGGAGGGGGGACCCACGCCCACCCACAAGGGGGCAGCACTTAGTTCTAGCTGATGGGTCCATTGTGGTCAGATCTTACAATTTTTTAAAAAGTGAATTGGTCCCTAGGGTCTCCAGAACCTTTTTTTTTTTTCCCTTAGATTCCATGAAGAACCTAGGGGCGGGACAGGAGTAAAGATGCAAACCTACTAGAGAATGGACTTGAGGACACAGAGAGGGGGAAGGGTAAGCTGGGACGAAGTGAGAGAGTGGCATGGACATATATACACTACCAAACGTAAAATAGATAGCTAGTGGGAAGCAGCCGCATAGCACAGGGAGATCAGCTCGGTGCTTTGTGACCACCTAGAGGGGTGGGATAGGGAGGGTGGGAGGAAGACGCAAGAGGGAGGAGATAAGGGGACATATGTATATGTATAGCTGATTCACTTTGTTATACAGCAGAAACTAACACACCACTGTAAAGCAATTATACTCCAGTAAAGATGTTAAAATAAAAAGTGAATTGGCAACTAACTTAAATTATTTTTTAAAACTATGTACAACAACAACAACAAGCTGGTCTTCAGCCACATTCGGTCTGTCAGCCTATCATTTTGCAAACTCAGAACCTGTTATTTTTTTGTGGAATGAATGAATGAATGAATGAACAAATCAATTTTTCTGGATTTTAAAGTTTGGGGAGAGTTTGTGCCTAATCAGTTTGGTTGCTATTTGGTTTGCTTTTCTGGTCTTAGGACATAAATGTCAAAATCAAAAGTCAAGTTTGTACATTTGTCGCTTTCAAAATGAAGCCCAACCTCCTTTTACTTGGCAGCTCTAACAGTATCATTTCCTGGACAGACTGCAGGCCTTGTGAGCAGGGCTCTAACCTCAATTGTGGTGACATCCCCTCTTTGAGATGTGGGTCGCCCCAGAAGGAAGGGAGGGACACAGAGGCCACAGAACCTGTTTCTGCTGTGGTGGGTTTGCTTAGTTTGGGAACCTCTTAAAAACAAACTGCAGAGGATGGCAACGGCTCAGCTCTCTCCAACTTTCCCCCAGCTTAGCCCCAAATGGGAGAGGTTGGAGGAGATACTGAGGACCCTGAATTATAGGCACCAAGGACTCAAATTCCTTTTAGGCCCTGCCTCACTGTCCCTGGGACTCCTACAACTGGCTGTGGACTGCAGAGTGGGACTTGCTCAGAGGCCTGCGCAGGGTTGGAGGGTAGCCACTTGCACTTTCCCCATGGCTGGGAGAACAGACTTTGAGCTTCCCCTCTTCCTCCATTTAGGACCAAGGCACTCAATCCCCCAGCTGCCAGAGATGTTGGCTGATGGCTCACAGTTGAGTCCCTATCCAAGGTAATGCTCCTTCCCTGGGGGGAGGGCAGCCTACGTCCAAAAACTAGCCAATAGATGGGGGGCAAGGGTGGTGGGGGGAGAAAGGCACAGCCGCCAGCCTCAGTTGGGACCCTCTGAAGGGACCATCCCAGCTCAGAGCTCCTCATCGAATCAGCTAAGGTCTCCAGTGTGACTGTGTTTTGCAGTTCAACTCCTGCCTTTGACCAATCCTGCTTCCCTTACTTCTTCACAGGTGCTGTTCTAGAAGCCAGTCCCATAAACCTGAACACAAATCTCTGTCTCAGAATCTGTTTCCCAGAGAAGCCAGCCTGTGACAGCCCCTTGCCTTGGCCTCTTTTCTCCCACTGACCTTTTTCCACTGATGACTGCAATTATTCCAAATGCTTCCATGACCATCTTGAAGGATGACCCCCCTCAAATCTTTCCTGTTGCCATGGCCACTCTCCCAGTCTGCCCACTTGAATTACCCAGAGCTGGGTGGACAACTTCACCTGGATGTCCATTTTTTTAGTCCCAAATTTAATATGTTTAAAACAAAACCCTCTCCCACTACCCCGATCAAACTTTCCTCCTGACTTCTCTATTTCTGTTAATGCTACCACCATCTCTGGAATCCCAGGCTGGAAACCTCAGCATCATCTTGTGCAGTCTCCTGCTTAGAAACCTTTAGCATCCTCTTGGTGCCTACAGAGCACAAGCCCGTGCTGCCTCTTCTGGCATCCAGGCCTTCCCTGTTGACCCCAATCAGCCTGATTTCCTGCCAACTCTAGAACCCAGGAGTTCTTAACACATTTATGGCTTGGACCGTTTTGGGAGTCTGATGACACCTATGGACCCCTTCTTGGAATGTTTCTATAAGCATAAAATAAGATACATAGGATTACAAGGGAAGCCAATCATATTTAAAGACGGTTATAAATATACATGTTTTAAAATTTGTGATATAGTAATAGACATTTCATTATTAGCACATTGAGTAACATGATCTAGTGGCAGGTCCAGTAACTACCACACTTTTGAAGTAGCCATGAGTGTAATGTTATTTCAAGATACCTGCAGCAACGGTAATGAGATAGAAAAATCTCTGCAGTTCTAACTGGAGACAAAGTCGCAGGTAGTGCTAATATGACTTCAGTGTGCTGCTGCATTCATAAGGGAAGGAAAGGCGAAATTTCAATTAGAGGTTAGTGAAGACAAAGTTGTAATTTGTTTTCCCATCCAAGTACATGGACTCCTGGTCAGGCACCTCTGTGCTCTGGGAGTCGATGCTGTAGCTCATGTTGGAGATTCATCACACTTCCCTGAACAAATTTCACGGAGCCCATCCTGCTTGATGCTGGGAAACTAGCACTTGGGCCGTGGGTCGAGTTGGCCTCACTCCCCATGTGAACTCTCTGGCACAGGCTGGCCAGGGCTTGGGGCCCTGAGCAGAGTGGTTCACTGCCTGCCAGGGGTACACACTCCATTTGGGCAGCTCCTGGGGGATGTCTTCCCTGGCTTTTCTCCCCTGAGGTCCCAGGCCGGGCCTGAGTGATTTTACATGTCTCCACTGGCCCAGCCAAGATTACCCAGGCACTAGGATCATGGGGTAGCTCACGGCCATCAGGCCAACACACAGTTGTGGAGCATCTAGTTAAAAAAGTCACCTTCAAGGTGCCATTCAGAACGGTGGAGAGGCTACCACTCTGCTGGGGCCCTTCTCCTGAGCCTCAGTGGCTGGGACTCACCCGGTTCTTAGGCTTACAATGTGCCCCCTATCCTTTTCTTGCTGTCAGATGCTACTTGTCCTGCAATGCACAGGACAGTCCTATACAATGAATTGTCTTAACCAAAATGACAATCATGCCCTCAGTGGGAAACACTGAGTAGGCACTCTATAAATGTCTGCTTAGTGCCCCCGTGGTCCTCATCAGCCTGGGGCACCAGCATCTGAGGCATGGCCAGTCAATGGGCATTTCTCTTGACTCCTCCCATCCCCCTCACACCTGAAATCCCTGTGACTTTTACAGCTAGAGCTGGGATTGGGTAGCAGATATGTAGGATGGTGAGAGGGCTTTCCCTACTGTGGTCACCACAGCTGTCAGTTCCAAATTGAAGCTTTCTCAGGCCTGGATCTTTGCTGGATCAAGAGGAGCTGGGCTTGACGGCTGTCACTAGGCAGAGAAAAGCTGGCAGGCAGCTGCTTTCAGTTTCTTCCAAGTGCCTGGTGGCCTGGGACCCCTGCGGCTCTGCCCCTGGGAAGGAAGGCCTGTCCTAGGCCATCTCTGCCTTGGAACTTGACCTAGGGAGTGGGCACTCTCACCCAGGTCAGGAGAAGGTGCCAACTCCTACTGTGCTCTTGTGGGTAAATCATTTCCAGGCAGGAGCTGCCACGAGTCACCCTGTTCCCAGGTCAAACTACTGCAGGAAATGCCTGCAGCCATGATTGGTGGAGAAGTGGCTGCTTCTATTAGTTTGACCTGTATTCTGATGAAAGGGATAAAACACTTTATATATTAGGTTGAACCATACAAAATTGCTGGTGTTCAACTGTTCTGGGGCTCAACCTAATACATTTTCTCATTTATTCCTTACCATAATCCCAGATAGGTATTTTTAGCTCCATTTTACAGAGCAGAGTCCTAAGTCTTGGAGAGGCGAAATGACTTTTGACTAAGGTTACATAGATAGGAAGAAGCAGGCTTGAGACTTGAACCCAACCCCCATGCTCTTGATTCTCAAAGTAGGATGATTCACCCCAGAAGACCCTACAAACAATAATGTGAGGAGAGGGCTTCCCTGGTGGCGCAGTGGTTGAGAATCTGCCTGCCAATGCAGGGGACAACGGGTTCGAGCCCTGGTCTGGGAAGATCTCACATGCCGCGGAGCAACTAGGCCCGTGAGCCACAACTACTGAGCCTGCGCGTCTGGAGCCTGTGCTCCGCAACAAGAGAGGCCACGATAGTGAGAGGCCCACACACCGCGATGAAGAGTGGCCCCCGCTTGCCACAACTAGAGAAAGCCCTCGCACAGAAACGAAGACCCAACACAGCCATAAATAAATAAATACAATAAAAATAAATAAATACAATAAAAATAAATAAATAAATGGCCCACTTCCCAGCTCTTTAAAAAAAAATAATAATAATAATGTGAGGAGAGACAAGGTTGTGAGACCATTCTCCAAGCCTACCCTCAGCAATCCTTGGGCTGGTTGTACTCAGGAATTTTTCTTAGTTACTGGAGATTAGTGGGAGCCTAGGTGCCTGGAGTAGAAGGCACTAAAGTGATGATGTGAGAGATTTTAGTTTGAGGGCTTTGGGAGCAAGTGGTACAGCAAAGACAAAATCTAGAGCATGTTCATCCATCCATCCATCCATCCATGGGAACTCTACTGGTTAGCTCCCATGTATGTGCCAGGCTCTGCATTAGGTGCTGAGCTACTGACATTCAGGGATGAGTCTTAATCAGCAGGGTTCCACCCTTTGGCCAGCTGGGGGAGGGAGCTGGCACAGTGGAACTGGGGTGAGGCCACCATGTGCATATGGGACTTTGATTTGTTGTGAAGCTGCTCTGTCTTCCTAGTCCTTTTCCTCTGGCCCAGGCTCAACTTGTTGGGAGGCTCCAGCTTCGGTGACCAGGCAGAAAGCAGATGGGTTTTGCTGGTGTTTCAGGAGTCTGATCCCACTGAGAGTTTCTAGGCTGCAGGGCTGGAGGAGGCAGCAGCAGGAGTAAAAGAGGAATGCTGGGCCTCCGCCCCTTGCAAGGCAGCCACAGGCAAACTGGGGGTGAGACAGGTGAAGAAGAGCTCCCTCCCAGCTGCCACAGGACAACATTCCTTTCTCCTGCTCCAGAGTCCACTGTGAGACCTTGGCCCAGCCCGCCACCATGGGTTGGTTCTTGTGGCTGGCCAGGAGGGGAAGGGTAGGCTGGGGTAGGGCTGATTTGGAAATCAGTCAGGCAGTGGGCATGGGGCCACCACCTTTGCCCAGGGGCAGCATGCTGCCCTGCAGGGGATAATCACATTTCTCAGCTTCCTGCCAACCCGGGGGCAAGCTCTCAAGCCTGCTGGGAAGTCCAAATGCTTCCCAAACCTGGCCTGACTCAGGCCAGGCCAAAGCTGGCTTCCCCATCCTCAGGGCCCTCCAGCCACCTGCCTCATCCCGCACTGCCAGCACCCATCCAGGCGCCAACCCCCAACCTCAAACCCCACTGAAAATCCCCTCACAGTATGCAATCGTGTTCATGCTCACCGATCCAGGTGCTAGGCTGGGCTGCCATGGCCGTCACCACTGACACCAAGGACCACAGCAGCTCTGGGGGCCACTGGGTTAAGATCTCACAGTTGAGTAAGCCACAGTGTGGGTTCCTCACACCACACCCTCCCTGACCCCAGTGCCAGGGCTTTCCTCAGAGCCCCATTGCCACACCACTCTGTTTTTGAAAAAAGGAAATGGAGCATTGGGTACAATGCTCATTAAGTACAATGAGAAGCTGTGAACAGAGGTACCTCTGGAAGCAAAGAAAGGGGAACCTGTGACAGGCCCCAGATAATCACTTCCTGAGCACTCGAGGTCCTTTCCTTATCTCTGTGGCCAGCAGAGCTAGAGCCCATGAGGCATAAGGAGCTGGGCTTTTTGTACTTGGGTTGGCTGTTCTGCCCTGCACCAGGCCAGCATGCAGCGAGTTTATGGGGGTCCACACACAAAGGACCCGAGAAGCCCCAGGAGTTGTCCCAAGTGGTGACGCTGAGGTTTTCGTTCTCAGCTTCTGCCCTTCTAATCCATTCCTACCCACCACAGAGGCACACAACTCAGGTGACATTTTGGCCTCTGCCTGCTAGACCTCCACTCTCCAGTACCACAGCCACCAGCCATGTGTGGCTCTTGAGCACTTGAAATTGGCTAGTCTGAATTGCAATGTACTATAAGTGTAAAATTCACACTGGATTTTAAAACTTAGTATGAAAATAAGAGTGTTAAATGTCTTATTAATGATTTTTTTAATTGGAATTTTTTTTATATTGAGTTGTGTGAGTTTTTTATATATTTTGGATATTAATCCCTTATTATATACATGATTTGCAAATATTTTCTCCCATTCTGAAAGTTGCCTTTTCATTCTGTTGATGTTTTCCTTTACCAAGAAAAGTGTTTTAGTTTGATATAGTCCAATATGTTTATTTTTGCTTTCGTAGTCTTTTTTTTTAAATTTTTGAACATTATTTTATTTACTTTTTTATACAGCAGGTTCTTATTAGTTATCCATTTTATACATATTAGTGTATATATGTCAATCCCAATCTCCCAATTCATCACACCACCACCCCCCCGCCACTTTCTCCCCTTGGTGTCCCTACGTTTGTTCTCTACATCTGTGTCTCTATTTCTGCCCTGCAAACTGGTTCATCTGTACCATTTTTCTAGGTTCCACATATATGCATTAATATACGATATTTGTTTTCCTCTTTCTGACTTACTTCACTCTGTATGACAATCTCTAGATCCATCCACGTCTCTACAAATGAGCCAATTTCGTTCCTTTTTATGGCTGAGTAATATTCCACTGTATATACGTACCACATCTTCTTTATCCATTCGTCTGTCGATGGGCATTTAGGTTGCTTCCATGACCTGGCTATTGTAAATAGTGCCACAATTAACATTGGGGTACATGTGTCTTTTTTTTAAAAATAAATTTATTTATTTATTTATTTATTTATGGCTGCGTTGGGTCTTCATTGTGGTGAGCAGGCTTCTCATTGTGGTGGCTTCTCTTCTTGCAGAGCGTGGGCTCTAGGCGCGTGGGCTTCAGTAGTTGTGTCATGCGGGCTCAGTAGTTGTGGCTCGCAGGCTCAGTAGTTGTGGCTCACTGGCTCTAGAGCACAGGCTCAGTAGTTGTGGTGCACGGCTTAGTTGCTCTGTGGCATGTGGGATCTTCCAGGACTAGGGATCGAACCCATGTCCCCTGCATTGGCAGGCGGATTCTCAACCACTGCGCCACCAGGGAAGCCCACATGTGTCTTTTTGAATTAAGGTTTTCTCTGGGTATATGCCCGGTAGTGGGATTGCTGGGTTATATGGTAATTCTATTTTTAGTTTTTTAAGGAACCTCCATACTGTTCTCCATAATGGCAGTATCAATTTACATTCCCACCAACAGTGCAAGAGGGTTCGCTTTTCTCCAGCATCTGTTGTTTGTAGATTTTCTGATGATGCCCATTCTAACTGGTGTAAGGTGATACTTCATTGTAGTTTTGATTTGCATTTCTCTAATAATTAGTGATGTTGAGAAGCTTTTCATGTGCTTCTTGGCCATCTGTATGTCTTCTTTGGAGAAATGTCTATTTCGGTCTTCTGCCCATTTTTTGATTGGGTTGTTTGTTTTTTAATATTGAGCTGCATGTGCTGTTTATATATTTTGGAGATTAATCCTTTGCCCGTTGATTTGTTTGCAAATATTTTCTCCCATTCTGAGGGTTGTCTTTTCGTCTTGTTTGTAGTTTCCTTTGCTTTGCAAAAGCTTTCAAGTTTCATTAGGTCCCATTTGTTTATTTTTTTTTTTATTTCCATTACTCTAGGAGGTGGATCAAAAAAGATCTTGCTGTGATTTATGTCAGAGAGTGTTCTTCCTATGTTCTCCTCTAAGAGTTTTATAGTGTCCGGACTTACGCTTAGGTCTCTAACCCATTTTGAGTTTATTCTAGTGTATGGTGTTAGGGAGTGCTCTAATTTCATTTTTTTACATGTAGCTGTCCAGTTTTTCCAGCATCACTTATTGAAGAGACTGTCTTTTCTCCATTGTATATCCTTGCCTCCTTTGTTGTAGATTAGTTGACCATAGGTGTGTGGGTTTATCTCTGGGCTTTCTATCCTGTTCCACTGATCTATATTTCTGTTTTTGTGCCAGTACCATACTGTCTTGATTACTGTAGCTTTGTAGTGTAGTCTGAAGTCTGGGAGCCTGATTCCTCCAGGTCCGTTTTTCTTTCTCAAGATTGCTTTGGCTATTTGGGGTTTTTGTGTTTCCATACAAATTGTGAAATTTGTGGTTCTAGTTGTGTGAAAAATGCCATTGGTAGTTTGATGGGGATTGCATTGAATCTGTAGATTGCTTTGGGTAGTATAGTCATTTTCACAATGTTGATTCATCCAATCCAAGAACATGGTATATCTCTCCATCTGTTTGTATCCTCTTTAATTTCTTTCATCAGTGTCTTATAGTTTTCTGCATACAGGTCTTTTTTCTCCCTAGGTAGGTTTATTCCTAGGTATTTTATTCTCTTTGTTGCAATGGTAAATGGGAGTGTTTCCTTAATTTCTCTTTCAGACTTTTGATCATTAGTGTAAAGGAATGCAAGAGATTTCTGTGCATTCATTTTGTATCCTGCAACTTTACCAAATTCATTGATTAGCTCTAGTAGTTTTCTGGTAGCATCTTTAGGATTCTCTATGTATAGTATCGTGTCATCTGCAAACAGTGGCAGTTTTACTTCTTCTTTTCCCATTTGTATTCCTTTTATTTCTTTTTCTTCTCTGATTGCCGTGGCTAGGACTTCCAAAACTATGTTGAATAATAGTGGTGAGAGTGGACATCCTTGTCTTGTTCCTAATCTTAGAGGAAATGCTTTCAGTTTTTCACCATTCAGAATGAGGGTTGCTGTGGATTTGTCGTATATGGCCTTTATTATGTTGAGGTAGGTTCCCTCTATGCCCACTTTCTGGAGAGTTTTTTTAATCATAAATGGGTGTTGAATTTTGTCAAAAGCTTTTTCTGCATCTATTGAGATGATCATATGGTTTTTATTCTTCAATTTGTTAATATGGTGTATCACATTGATTGATTTGCATATGTTGAAGAATCCTTGCACCCCCGGGATAAATCCCACTTGATCATGGTGTATGATGCTTTTAATGTGTTGTTGGATTCTGTTTGCTAGTCTTTTGTTGAGGATTTTTGCATCTATATTCATCAGGGATATTGGTCTGTAATTTTCTTTTTTTGTAGTATCTTTGTCTGGTTTTGGTATCAGGGTGATGGTGGCCTCATAGAATGAGTTTGGGAGTGTTCCTTCCTCTGCAATTTTTTGGAAGAGTTTGAGAAGGATGGGTGTTAGCTCTTCTCTAAACGTTTGACAAAATTCACCTGTGAAGCCATCTGGTCCTGGGCTTTTGTTTGTTGGAAGATTTTTAATCACAGTTTCAATTTCAGTGCTTGTGATTGGTCTGCTCATATTTTCTCTTTCTTCCTGGTTCAGTCTTGGAAGGTCATACCTTTCTAAGAATTTGTCCATTTCTTCCAGGTTGTCCATTTTATTGGCATAGAGTTTCTTGTAGTAGTCTCTCGGGATGCTTTCTATTTCTGCAGTGTCTGTTGTAACTTCTCCTTTTTCATTTCTAATTTTCTTGATTTGAGTCCTCTCCCTCTTTTTCTTGATGAGTCTGGCTAAATGTTTACCATTTTGTTTATCTTCTCAAGGAACCAGCTTTCAGTTGTATTGATCTTTGCTATTGTTTTCTTTGTTTCTATTTCATTTATTTCTGCTCTGATCTTTATGATTTCTTTCCTTCTATTAACTTTGGGTTTTGTTCGTTCTTCTTTCTCTAGTTCTTTTAGGTGTGAGTTTAGATTGTTTATTTGAGATTTTTCTTGTTTCTTGAGGTAGGATTGTATTGCTATAATCTTCCCTCTTAGAAGTGCTTTAGCTGCATCCCATAGGTTTTGGATCATCGTGTTTTCATTGTAATTTGTCTCTAGGTAGTTTTTGATTTCTTCAGTGATCTCTTGGTTATTTAGTAACGTATTGTTTAGCCTCCATGTGTTTGTGTTTTTTATGTTTTTTTTTCCTGTAATTGATTTCTAATCTCATAGCATTATGGTCACAGAAGATGCTGGATATGATTTCAATTTTCTTAAATTTACTGAGGCTTGATTTGTGACCCAAGATGTGATCTATCCTGGAGAATGTTCCATGTGCACTTGAGAAGAAAGTGTAATCTGCCATTTTGGGATGGAATGTCCTATAGATATCAATTAAATCTATCTGGTCTATTGTGTCATTTAAAGCTTGTGTTTCCTTATTAATTTTCATTTTGGATGATCTGTGCATTGGTGTAAGTGAGGTGTTAAAGTTCCCCACTACTATTGTGTTACTGTCGATTTCCTCTTTTATAGCTGTTAGCAGTTGCCTCATGTATTGAAGTGCTCCCATCTTGGGTGCATATATATTTATAATTGTTATATCTTCTTCTTGGATTGATTCCTTGATCATTGTGTAGTGTCCTTCCTCGTCTCTTGTAACATTCTTTATTTTAAAGTCTATTTTATCTGATATGAGTATAGCTACTCCAGCTTTCTTTTGATTTCCATCTGCATGGAATATCTTTTGCCATTCCCTCACTTTCAGTCTGTATGTGTCCCTACGTCTGAAGAGGGTCTCTTGTAGACAGCATATATACGGGTCTTGTTTTTGTATCCATTCAGCCAGTCTGTGTCTTTTGGTTGGAGCATTTAATCCATTCACGTTTAAGGTAATTATCGATATGTATGTTCCTATGACCATTTTCTTAATTGTTTTGGGTTTGTTTTGTAGGTCCTTTTCTTCTCTTGTGTTTCCCACTTAGAGAAGTTCCTTTAGTATTTGTTGTAGAGCTGGTTTGGTGGTGCTGAATTCTCTTAGCTTTTGCTTGTCTGTAAAGCTTTTGATTTCTCCATCCAATCTGAATGAGATCCTTGCCGGGTAGAGTAATCTTGGTTGTAGGTTCTTCCCTTTCATCACTTTAAATATATCATGCCACTCCCTCCTGGCTTGTAGAGTTTCTGCTGAGAAATCAGCTGTTATCCTTATGGGAATTCCCTTGTATGTTACTTGTCGTTTTTCCCTTGTTGCTTTCAGTAATTTTTCTTTGTCTTTAATTTTTGTCAATTTGGTTTCTATGTGTCTTGGTGTGTTTCTCTTTGGGTTTATCCTGTATGGGACTCGCTGCGATTCCTGGACTTGGGTGGCTATTTCCTTTCCCATGTTAGGGAAGTTTTTGACTATAATCTCTTCAAATATTTTCTCTGGTCCTTTCTATCTCTCTTCTCCTTCTGGGACCCCTATAATGCGAATGTTGTTGTGTTTAATGTTGTCCCAGAGGTCTCTTAGGCTCTCTTCATTTCTTTCCATTATTTTTTCTTTATTCTGTTCCACAGCAATGAATTCCACCATTCTGTCTTCCAGGTCATTTATCCGTTCTTCTACCTCAGTTATTCTGCTATTGATTCCTTCTAGTGTATTCTTCATTTCAGTTACTGTATTGTTCATCTCTGTTTGTTTGTTCTTTAATTCTTCTAGGTCTTTGTTCTTTAATTCTTCTAGGTCTTTGTGAAACATTTCTTGCATCTTCTCAATCTTTGCCTCCATTCTTTTTCCGAGGTCCTGGATCATCTTCACTATCTTTATTCTGAATTCTTTTTCTGGAAGGTTGCCTATCTCCACTTCATTTAGTTGTTTTTCTGGTGTTTCATCTTGTTCCTTCATCTGGTGCAAAGTCCTCTGCCTTTTCATTTTTTCTATCTTTCTGTGAACGTGGTTTTCCTACCACAGGCTGCAGAATTGTAGTTCTTCTTGCTTCTGCTGTCTGCCCTCTGGTGGATCTGTCTTATTAATAATTTTTAATATTGATTTCATGTTGAAAAATATTTTTGATAATTGGAGTTAATGACGTATATTCTCAAGATTAATTTCATCTCTTTCTTTTTCTTTTATTTTTTAGTATGGAAACGAGTTGAAACAAGATAGATAATGGAAAAAACCGACTATGCCAAAAATCCTTTCTAGAATCTCTTTTTTTTTCTTTTTACTTTTTAAATGTGGCTACTGGAAATGGAGGATACTGGTGTAGAAACTGGCAAATTGGTGAATGAAAGAAAATAGTCCAAGACAGGTTCATGTGTATATGAGTGTTTAGAGTATCATAAAAGTGGCATCTCAAATCAGTATGGAGAAAATGTGGTTACTACTAGAAAAGTCAAAATTCCATAGGTGGCTTGCATTTGTGGTTCACATTCTATTTCTATTGGATGGTGCTGTGCTGGGCTTCCTATTTTACTTAAATGTCCATCAACAGGGTTCCACACACCACAGGGTGTCCATACAATGGGATGCCATGCAGCCATTGAGAAGAATGAAGTAGATCTCTATGAGTAGAAATGGGAAAACTTCAAACATTGTAAATGAACTATACTTCAATGAAAATAAATCAGTAAGAAGATGTGGTACATATATACAATGGAATACTACTCAGCCATTAAAAAGAATGAAATAATGACATTTGCAGCAACATGGATAGACCTAGAGATTATCATACTAAGTGAAGTAAGTCAGACAGAGAAAGACAAATATCATATGATATCACTTATATGTGGAGTATAAAAAATGATATAAATGAACTTATTTACAAAACAGAAATAGACTCACAGACATAGAAAACAGACTTATGGTTACAAAAGGGGAAGGGAGGGGGAGGGATAAATTAGGAGTTTGGGATTAGCAGATACAAACTACTATATATAAAATAGATAAACAACAAGGTCCTACTGTATAGCACAGGGAACTATATTCAGTATCTTGCAATAAAGTATAATGGAAAAAAGATGAAAAAGAATATATATGTGAATAACTGAATCACTTTACTGTACACCAGAAACTAACGCAACATTGGAAATGAACTATACTTCAATTAAAAAAAAAACTTTGTTTTAAAACTACCAAAAAATTAAATTAAAAAAAGAAATGGGCAAATTTCAGAGAGTTATTGTTAATTTTAAGGGAAAAAGGATAAGGAATGGGCCAGCATGTATAATATGATCTCATTTGTGCATCTAGAAAGCACACATAAATTTGTATATGAATGATACAATGTATTGTATTGTATTGTATATTGTATAATATACAATATATAATTGTATATTGTAGAATATATTGTATTGTAAACAAGTCTGCCAAGGACACACAAGGATTGTTACCGTCAACGGCCTCTTGGGGGCGTGAGGAGGGCTTTGAGAGGGAGGGAGAAGGACTCTGACCCGGATTTTTCACTTTAAACCCTTCAGTGCTATTTGAAGTTTTAACAACAAATGTGATAGTTTTACAGTAATGAACCCATTACATATATTTAAATTTTACATGTTGGAAAATAATTTATTATAATAGTTTATATAATAGTATAAAAGTATTAACATTTTTCAACCCCAAAATCAGAGGTTCTATTATTCTTTTTTTTTTTTTTTTTTAATTAATTTATTTATTTATATTTATTTTTGGCTGTGTTGGGTCTTCGTTTCTGTGCAAGGGCTTTCTCTAGTTGCAACGAGCGGGGGCCACTCTTCATCGCGGTGCACGGGCCTCTCACTGTTGCGGCCTCTCCTGTTGCTGAGCACAGGCTCCAGACGCGCAGGCTCAGTAGTTGTGGCTCACGGGCTCAGTTGCCCCGCGGCATGTGGGATCTTCCCAGACCAGGGCTTGAACCCGTGTCTCCTGCATTGGCAGGCAGATTCTCAACCACTGCGCCACCAGGGAAGGCCCCAGAGGTTCTATTATTCTTTTCATAGCTTTATTTCTACTTGCAAACACCCCTCTTGCCTTGCTCTTTCTTGTGCCTCCTTTTCTGCCCTTTTCTTTCCTCACCTTCTCTTTCCTTTCACCTTCAAAACCCTGTGCATGGGGAGCCATTCCACTTCTGTTGGCTCCTTGCTCAGCTTGAACCTGAGGCCCCCTCTGTCTTCCATAGAAAAGGAAGGCACCATGCTGGATAAAGCTCAACTACCCACAGCATTATCAAAGATGGCCAGGGGACTTCCCCTGTGGTCCAGTGAGTGGTAAAGAATCCACCTTACAATGCAGGGGACACAGGTTCGATCCCTGGTCAGGGAACTAAGATCCCACATGCCACGGAGCAACTAAGCCTGCGCACCACAACTACTGAGCTCGTGCGCCTCAACTAGAGGCCGCATGCCACAAACTATAGAGCCCACGTGCTCTGGAACCTGTGCGCCACAACTAGAGAAGAGAAAGTCCGCACGCCACAACTAGAGAGAAGCCCGTGTGCCACAACGAAGAGCCCACGTGCCGCAACTACGACCTGATGCAGCCAAAAATAAATAAAATTTAAAAATAAATAAATAATAAATAAGTCTTAAAAAAAACCCAAAAAAGACAAAGACCGCCAGGTCAGCCCCATCCACTGTGGAGAGAAAAACCTACCCAGTGGAGATACACCCTACCATTTCTCCCTAGGAGTCTGCCACATTCATGTTAAGATGAGACTGCTTAGAAAAGAGAAAAATAACAACTTAGGAAAATGTGCGTGTGGTTTTTTCTTTCCTAGTTCAGGGATGGGTGGAGGCAGGGTAAAAGCAGTGGGCTTTGGAGAGGCTTGGTCCAAGTTTGGGAAACCAATTTCATGTGCCATCTGCAGTTAAAAATCACTAAGAGGTTCAAGTGTTTTGAAAAGAGAACTATAGAAGTTGGAGAAAGGAAAAAAGCTCTCCAGCTACTGGGAAACAGGTATAACAAAAGATTTGTTTGCTCCAGGGCAGATGGAACCTCAGTCCTTAGTGTTTAATTGAGAGAGGAAAAAAGACAAGAGGTCTCAGCAGACTGTCAAGCAGATAATAGCTTCTGAAGGGTGGGCCTGCAAGGATTGAGAAATAAAAGCCCTGTTGATGTGTAGAGGGGACAATTGGTGTGGGAAAATACCAAATTTTCTTTTAACAATCATTCTCAGTGCAAATGAAATAAATTGCTTCAATAAAGAAGGGCCTTGAATGTCTATTGGAACTTTTTGTTTTCCATGGAGAGACCTGCCCCTCCCCCACCCCCCAAAGTTAAGGACCTGGCAGTGCTGTTAGTAGCAAAAGCACTGGACTGGGAGTCAGGACATAGCTCTGGTCCTGAATTTGCAAAATATGACAACAAGTAATTGGTGTGAAATTCCTCTGAAAACTATAAAGTGTGGTTCACTATTGTTATGAAACTCAAACTTGTCTTTGGCCCTTCCTGTCTCTCCCTCCCCTTTCAGGCCTCTTCTCTCCCAGCCTCTTGGAACAAAAAATACTGAGCCAGAGGTTTGAAAGGAATCCAGTTTAAAGAACATATGCTGGCCCCTGAGGAGATCACCTAGGCTGAAGAATTTTTTCAGCATCCTAAATGAATGGAAACTATGTTGTTTTTAAAGTAACATTCCATTTGAAATTTGGAAGCAAAGGATTTCCCTTTAAGGGGAAATCTGCATTCATTGTAAAGCCGGAATGCAGTATATTTGCCTTTATTATCTACCTCAAAGCAAAATTTTAAATACTAAACGATTAAGATCAAGTCTAGCAAACCGATTTGACTGGTATTGCACCGTTCTACAGAAGGGAGAAGAGAAGAAACGCAACCTCCACATGGAATCCCTCAGCAGCCTTGGGACTGACTCTGGCTCCAGTGGCTCCAGTCCTTGGGACACAGCTAGCTAAGATAACTCCTTGCCTCTTCCCCACTCCCAAATGTCAGTCCATCATCCAGTTCTGTTGCTTCTACCTTCAAAATAGATCCAGAATCTGACCCTTTCTCACCGTCACTGCCACCACCCTAGTCCACGCTACTACGGCTGGCAGAAGCCTCCTAAGTGGCCTCCAGCCCCTTCTCTCGCCCTCTCACTCTACAAAGAAGCCAGAGCCAGCATTTAGAAAGAACAGCTCTACCTCTGTGTGAACTTTGGATGGGTAATTCTTTGGCTACTGTCTGCCATCTGCCTTGGGCTGAAAGCTCCATGCTAGAAGGGACCTTGTCTGTTTTGCTCATGTCTGTATCCCCAGGACTGGCTTCGTGCCTGGCATGTAGTGGACACTTACTGGTTGAATGTAGGGATAAATTTTAACAACTAACACTTGTACAAGCTTTAAAGGTAAACATCTCATTTGATAACCCTGTATCGTAGATATTATTGTTCTCACTTTACAGATGAGGCAATTGGGGCTCCGAGCATTGCCCAAGCTGACAGAGTTAATGCAGAGAATATTGAAACCCAGGCCTGTGGGGGTCAAAACCTATGCCTTTCTGGCTACACGCCCCCTGGAGAGCTACAGTGGTGTGGAGGGCAAGGAGTCTAGAGGCACTTTGATGTTTCTTGGCAGTATAAGAGGCCACCTTGCTCAGGCCTTTAGTGCCCAGGGGCAGGCACTGTGGGGATTCCCTGCCGCCCAGTGGGGCAGAGTGAATTCTAATGAGCTTTTCCTGGCTGACTTAGAGAGCTACTATAACTACAGTGACCTTATTTTCTGAATCTCAAATCAGGATCCTTGGTCTGACAAACAGAACCCAATACTTGAAACTGGGACTTTTCTGGAAAATCTAGGGCACAGAGATGCTATACTTGAAACGCATGACAGCTGCATAATGGGCACTTCTCAGCTAATTCTGAGCCAGCCATCTCGGTCCATCACATCTCAAGAAGATTCCTTAAAAGTACCTGTTTTCTGGGCCTCGTGTTTCTATACACCAAATTCTTTCCACCCACTCTTTGTGTTTGTTTAATTACTTCCCTACTCTCTCTTATCTTTTCTGTTAACCACTTTCTCCCTGGTCTGCCTCAAAGAGCTTCTAGGTCCTGCTTGCTGATGGATGCCGTGAATGGCTGAAAGAAACAATAAGCAAAAGTGCTTGGGGACTATGGCAACAGGGGCCATGGCAACAGGGCCAAGCACTGAGGACTGCCCTTCCTACCCCTCCTAGTTTCTGTTTTAGACCAAGTGCTGCTGATAAGGCCTGATGGTTCCATTGTGTCACCCGATCAGGGCAATGCTGCTTGCAGGAGGCATTGTGGCAAAATTTCAGTTCTGGGAAGAGCTTTGCAATACTCTTGCTTCCCTGCACCCATGCTGCAATGATGGGCTCATGGTAAAGGCTCTTGCCAAATCAGGACTGGATCTAATATTTGCCCTAAGCATTCGTCACACTTGGTTTGAGTACACACAGAATCCTTAGATGGGCGGGCAGGCAGACTCCACCATTTGGGTGACAATAGCAAAAATTAGGTGGCCATCCTCTTGGGCCGGGAAGCCAAGAATCATGATGTTATTACCCAAGCAGTCCACGCCAAGGATTTATACTGGAGTCTGGGACAGAAGGGGGTTCTCAATGAATCAGGGTGCGAAGTCCCTTCCCGTAGAGGATATTGGTCTCTCTGATGTACTGGGCGCCTCTGAACAAAAGGGTGGGCTCCAGAGAGGCTGTGAACCTGTCTGAGCCTCAGTTTCTTCATCTGCAAAAAAGGAGCAGAGGGAATCTTTGCTCTGCTTCTATTTTCTTCTTTTTTGAAGATGATGAATTATTTTAAGCATACAGAAAAGTATCAGGAACAAACACATTTCCTAGTATTTACCCCAGAACATTTTCCTTAAAGAAATAAAATATTACAGGTTCAGTTGAAGCCTCTTGCGTCCTTCGCCAGTCGCACATTCCTCCCCCCAGAGGCAGCCATCCTCCTGAATGGACAGCCTATGATTCACATGCATGTTTTAAAATATACTCTGCATATGCTCGTAAACAGTATACAATATACAGTATTGTTTTGCATGTCCTTAAACTTTGTACAAATTATATTGAACCGTATATATCTTTCTGCACTTTGCTTTCTTTGCTCAACATTAGATTTGTGAGAAATAGCACGTTGATGTTGGTTCAGACATTTTTATGCTGTGTAGTATTCCACTGTTTCAATTTACAGTGATTTTATTTATCTGTCCTCCTCTTGTTTCTCAAGTTTTTGCTCTTTTAAACAACGCTGTCATGAACATTCATGGTATATGTGTCAGTGTCCACCTGCGTGAGAGCTTCTCTAGGATATACACCTAGGCGTGCAATAATTGAGGTAAAGGGTGGAAGTGTAAATTTTTAAGCCTTCTATGAGGGCAATATTCTATTTTTTTATTTTTAAAAAATTTTTGGCTGCATTGGGGCTGTGCTCGGGCTTTCTCTAGTTGTGGTGAGTTGGGGCTACTCTTGTTGCAGAGCACGGGCTCTAGGCACGTGGGCTTCAGTAGTTGCGGCACGCAGGCTCAGTAGTTGTGGCTCGCGGGCTCAGTAGTTGTGGCTCGCAGGCTTAGTTGCTCTGCGGCATGTGGGATCCTCCTGGACCAGGGATCGAACCCATGTCCCCTGCACTGGCAGGCGGATTCCTAACCACTGTGCTGCCAGGGAAGTCCCTGGCAGGCGGATTCTTTTTTTTACTTTTTATTTATTTATTTATTTATTTATTTTTAACATTTTTATTGAAGTATAATTGCTCTACAATGGTGTGTTAGCCTCTGCTCTACAACAAAGTGAATCAGCTATACATATACATATATCCCCATATCTCCTCCCTCTTGTGCCTCCCTCCCACCCTCCCTATCCCACCCCTCTAGGTGGTCACAAAGCATCGAGCTGATCTCCCCCTGTGCTATGTGGCTGCTTCCCACTAGCTATCTACTTTACATTTAGTAGTGTATATATGTCCATGCCACTCTCTCACTTCGTCTCAGCTTACCCTTTCCCCTCCCCGTGTCCTCAAGTCCATTCTCTACGTCTGCGTCTTTATTCCTGTCCTGCCCATAGGTTCTTCAGAACCTTTTTTTTTTTAAGATTCCATGTATATGTGTTAGCATACGGTATTTGTTTTTCTCTTTCTGACTTACTTCACTCTGTGTGACAGACTCTAGGTCCATCCACCTCACTACAAATAACTCAATTTCGTTTCTTTTTATGGCTGAGTAATATTCCATGTATATATGTGCCACATCTTCTTTATCCATTCATCTGTCGATGGACACTTAGGTTGCTTCCATGTCCTGGCTATTGTAAATAGAGCTGGCAGGCAGATTCTTAACCACTGTGCCACCAGGGAAGTCCCAAGGGCAATATTCTGATATTTATCCAAACTAACTATTCATACTCTATTTGATCCAGTAACTGCACTTTCATAAAGCTAGACTAGGGAAGTATTCATACATGTACACACAGATTTATGTACAAGAACACTCATTGCCCCGTTATCAGCAATTGGGTGAAACTGGAAACATTCTCAACATCCATCAGTGCAGAGCGGGGCAGATGAACAACTTATGGAACCCCCACCATAGAGAATGCCTGGACTCTGGAAGAAAGCAACATTAAGCAATCCCTTTCTCACCTACTGCCTTGACTCTTGGACTGAAGAAATAATGTTGTTCACAGCACAGGGCCAGGTACCCGGGAGGTGACTTGTAACTGCTGGTGTATTAGATAGAGATACCCTCACTCCTGCCATGTGGAGACCTGGCCAGAGTCCCATGTCTGCAGGGAAGGTGCCTTTCCTGGCAATCAATTTCAATAAAAATAGGGAAATCGTCCAAGGAATAAATTAGAACTCAGGTTGTGGAACTATCAGAGGGAGACAGAATTCATAAGTGTTTGAAAGGAACATTTGTAAATTGATGAGGTGGCTTGCTTAGTCTCAAAGCTAAATGGCCAGCAGAAAGAAAAGGAAGAAAAGGCTTTTTCCTTTGGTAATGAACATCAATAAGAGGAAATGTTTGTGGTGCCTGGCGGTATTTGACTTGAGACATTCAAGCATATCTCTAGAACTGCAAGCACACTCTCATTTACTGGGAGCTTAATAGATAAAGCCAGAAGGTTTAACATTTAAAAATGACTTTAATAATCACAATAGATAATACCTCTTGAACACCTTTAAGTACCAGGCACTGCATTCTTTGTCTAGACTAGTTTTCCTAATGACACAAAAAGATAGATATATTATGAGATATATATATAATATAATATAATATATATATATATATTACCATTTTATTGGTAAGGACAGGGAGAGGTCAAGGAACCTGCCCAAAGCTGCAGCGTTAGTGATAGTCAGGATTTGAACTCAGGTCTGTCTGGTGACAAAGCCTGCATTCTTCTCCTTATAACATGCTGCACCTTTACATTGGAGACAGAAGTATATCAGAAATCCAGGTAATTCATTTGCTAAGTGTGGCCTTAGAGAGGGCTCCCACAATGCTTTGCGTGCCTGCCTCACCCATAGCCCCTTCTGAACAAAGTGTACAGAAGTGATTCCTTGATTCTGGATTATTATTTACTCATTCAATAAATATTTTGTTGAGTGGCTACTCTGTGCCAGGCACTGTTCTTTTGGTCATGACTGAATGAACTGGGGGACCTGTGCCTGAGTCAAGGGTAGCCACCTGCCAGCTGGCTCCGAGGGCGCCCAGTGGCCTGTGAGTGTTCTGCAGTGAGGACCCAGACAGACAGGTGTTCCAGAATGCAGAATGACCAACTGACCCGATGAGACTCCTTCCCTAGGTAATGTGATGTGAGACATACAGACAGAAGAGCACATGCAGTGGGGGAGGCCCAGAAGCCAGGAGATGCCCACAGAGACAGCAGTAAGCAGAAGCCATGGGAAGTGGGTAAAGCAAGACCACAGGGAGCAGCAGGAGAAGAAATGGCAGAGAGCAGCTGAGTGGGAGAAATGGTAGGCACTTTGCTTTCTTGTAAAGCACTGCTGAGGCATCAGTTGTGAAGAGTAGTGGCTGCCGGAGACGACTTCCTGTCCTTCACTTACACATGAATCCTTACACTCACACCCTGCCACCCAGGAAACCAAGACACACCCTTGTTCTTGCAACCAACTAACCTGAAGTGTCTGGGAACCCAGACTGCACATGAGCTGTGCTTCCCAAGGCCCGGGCTTGCACTTCTGAACCTGGGTCTTGAGTTCTATATTCAGTCCTTTTGGTGTGTGTGTGTGTGTGTATGTGTGTGTGTGTGTGTGTGTGTGTGTGTGTGTGTGTGTGAATTTGGGAACAGTGGGTGAAAATACGTTTTGCTGGAGGCCCCGCTCTCCAGCAGAATGCCATCCAGGCTTCCTGGTCCTGGCTGGTGATGCACATAAGCAGGTCCAGAAGAGGTTCTGTGTGAAGCTGGAAGAGGGTGGCAAGAACCAAAAGGATCTCTTTGGGCAGTCCAGGACCTGCACCACATGGGTTTGTGGATCATGGGTAATTCCTGGGTGCCACTAGATACCTAAGGTCTTGGGGACACAATTTGGTGGATTAAATGCACCATCGGGCTGTTATGAGAGTCTCAACCATACCCATGGGGAACAAGTGGGCCATCTCTGCCTTCCCTGACTACACTCCCATCCCACCACTTCAGGTTTTCATCCTCTTCCTCTGGCACAGATGAAAAAATTTTGTTACCCACTGTGATGGGGAGAGAGGGTATGGAGGGACAGGACTCTCATGGCTAGTGGGAGGGTCAACTGGAACAACTTCTTTGGAGGACAGTTTGGCATTATCTGTCAAAAGTGTAAAATGCACATTCCTTTTATCCAACAATGCCACTTCTAGGAATTTACACTAGATACAAAGTACACACGAAGATACATGAACAAAGATATACATTGTAGTACTATGTGCAATAGCAAACTACTGGCAATAACCCCGTCAGTAGAAGATAGGCTAAACAGTGGTTCAGCCACACGATGGAATACTCTGCAGCCATTAAGAAGAATCATGTAGCTGAAATATGTGCTGATATGGAATGTTGTCTCTTCCTCTGCCCCATCCCTCCCTCCTTCCCCCCCACCCCCACACACAGACACACAGACACACACACACATACTCTCACACATAGAAGTGATCTATGTATACCCGTAGATCACTTCTGGAAGGACACACAAGCAACTGGTCTCTGTGGTTGCCTCTTGAGAGTGGAGCTATTAAAGTGGGGGCGGGGGTTAAGGGTAGGCAGGAGAATTACTTTTTCGCTAAATACTCCCTTTTACTGTTGAATTTCTTTTGCCACATGCATATATTACTGCATATATTACTTCAAAGACATGAAAGTAAAAAAAAAGCAAAATTAATTGCAGAATTCTTTATCAATAGGGTGTTGGTTAAATAAGTTGCAGCATATTCTTACTAAGGAATGCTATATAGCCATTCAGAAGAAGAGATTCTGCCATAGAAAAATGTCCACAGACAGATTAGGTTAAAAACATCAAGGCTCTGTACAAGATGTATAAGAGAATCTCACTTATGTAAAAAGATATGTATACACATACACGGACATATTCATAGGAAAAGATCTGGAATGAGTCACAACATGCAAATAACAGATGTAGTCTCTGAAAGTGACTGGGCTTGACTAGGGGGAGGGGGAGGAGAGGTTAGGGGGGAACTTTTAGTTTTTTCTCTAAATGCTTGTTGATTTACTTGTGATTTTTTTGGCATAATGACTCTGTATTTTATCTCATAATACAAATATATAAATGGTAAATAAATGATGAGGAAAACAAGAAGTCCGATCTTAGAGGAATCTGCATTCTAAAGCTTGGTTTCCTCACATGCTCCTCTGTTCAAAAGCTGCCCAGCGACCTCACAGCAGGAAGGTCCAGCACCTCAGTCTGGCACTGGAGGCCTCCAGGTCTGGATCACCTCCCCTTTTCTTCCACTGCCCCTTCACACTTTCCTCTGTGCAGCCCAATTGGCCTCCTCACTCCTCACCAGGCCCAAGCAGGTGTCCACCTTTCTTCCCTATTCAATTTGCTTCCCTCATGCTCCACAGCTGGCTCTGCTGCCCTTCCCCACTCCCACTCCTTATTGACCTTCTGCTCATGCTTCATGGCCCTTCTCAAGCAAGTCTTCTGGAACCCTTCTGCCCATTAGTAATTGAGCACCACAGGGACTCATTTGGAGCTTGGGAAACTGCCTTGTGACATTATTTGGCCATCTTGTATTGTTATGGAAGCTTTATGGAAACATTTAACTAAAATATGGGTATCATGTTCTTGTTTACAAAGCACTTACATGACTATCACTTCATTGGAGCTTCCCGTCCATTCTATGAAGGAGGCAAGGCAGGTATTATGATTATTATTCTCATTTTATTGATGAGGAAACTGAGGGGCAGGGAGGCTTCTTCTTCAAGGTAACATACATAGAAAGTGGCCAAGAGGGAGCTAGGTCTGCCGGACTCACCAAGAACACCTGCTTTTGTTTTCCCAGCCAGAGTATATAAGTCCCTGGAGGTACATTTTCAACATTTCTGTGCACACTAAAGGGACAGAGGGAAAGCCAGCGGTGTTCTTATGAGAAGCTTACCAAACGAGACTGACAGTCAACCAAAGGGCATGTGGTGGGGACCTGCCAAGGGCTTAGGCCAGTGCTGCATGCTGAGGGACACCAGAACCATAGTACCTGTCCTCAAGGAGCTTACCATCTTCAACTGAGGCCAAACACGCTGAACAATTAGAATACAACCAAGTATGAAATAAATGTGATTTGAGGTGGTACACTGATGAAATTTTTTCTTTACATAGCCTAGCAAACCTGCAGCTTTGGGCAAGTAAAATCTTTTAAAAGAGAGTCAATTTTTAAAAAATTAGAAAATAGTACAGATAGCAAACAAAATTTGTGACAGAGGTACATGGATGACTGAAATTTGGGAAACTGTCATAAGCCCATTAGGATAAGAGATGGGCCAGGGACATAAAGTGGGAGCTCTGCCTGAGTGAAGCTCAGAAACTCAGCAAGGAGTTGGGAGAAGCCAACCTGGCTGGGACTGAGGGCACTGAGACTTGAAAGCTCCTTTTCAAATTTTGAGCCAGGCTAGATTCCAGAGGCTTCTGCTAACCAGTCTGGGAAGTGTGGGCTAGATCAGGAGTCATTTCAGTTCTGTGTGTGGGAGGAACAGTGAAAGTGGTGTTTTGAAAGACCAGTCTGGTGGATTCATACTGGATTTAGTACGGACTGAAGTGAGCCTGACAAGTGGCCCAGGTCTGTACTTGCTGGGTGCCCCTCAGAAGATGCCACCAAGATGTTAATGCCATGAGAGTCAGGCCTTGAAGCTAAAGTTAAGTTTCTTTCATGGAGACCAATATGGGAGTTGTGATTTGTCATGTATTATTTGAGGTGTTAAGAAAAATTATCTGCAGCTTGACACAGGGCAAAAAATATTACTGAGTGCCCTTTCAAGAACATAGGAGAGTACCATCTATGTGGTTGTTTGACTATTTGCTATTTAAAAAAATTTTTTTTAATTGAAGTATAGTTGGTTTACAATGTTGTGTTAGTTTCAGGTGTACAGCAAAGTGATTTGGTTATACATATATATCTGTATATATATATATATATATATATATATATATATATATATATATATAGTCTTTTTTCCCCATTCTTTTCCATTATAGGTTATTACAAGGTATTGAATATAATTCCCTGTGCTGTACAGTAAATCCTTGTTGTTTGACTATTCACTATTAATTAAGGCCCACTCTGTAAAGTTAAACGTTAGCTTGTAGAAGATTGATTAGTTGCAAATGATTTTTGCCTGGTAGAAATGAAAATTATTTCTGTCTAGTAGGAAAGATAGCCCCAAGAGTTAAAGTTTTATTATCCTGTATAACTAACCAGTTTTGTATCCAGCTTTTTGAACTTATTCCAGTCTTCTTTTGAAGTCCCTCAAATCTTTTGGTCTCTCACACTTTTTTTTTTTTTTACTATTTTTTTAATGTGGTAAAATATATATAACACAAAATTTGCCACTTAAATCATTTTAAGTATATAGTTCAGTGGCACTAATTATATTCACGATGTTGTACAACCATCACCACTATCCATTTCCAAAATTTTTCATCACCCCAAACAGAAACGTTAAGCAGTAATTTCTCTTCCCCCTCTTCCCAACCCCTGGTAACTTCCAGCCTACTTTCTGTCCCTATGAATTTGCCTATTCTAGATATTTCATATAAATGGAATCATACAATATTTCTTTTGTGTTTGGTTTCTTTCACGTAGCGTAATGTCTTCAAGGTTCATCCATACTGTGGTATGGATTAGAACTTCACTCCCTTTTATGGATGGATAATATTCCACTGTATGGATATATCATATTTTGTTTATTCATTCATCCATTGGTGGACATTTGGGTTGTGAATAATGGACATTTTGGCTATTGTGAATAATGCTGCTATGAACATTAACATACAAGTATCTGTTCAAGTCCCTATTTTCAATTCTTTTGGTCATATACCTAGAAGTGGAATTGCTGGCTCATATGGTAATTCTATATTTAACTTTGAGGAACTGCCAAACTCTCATATCTTTTTTAAAACCAGCTTTACCACAATGTTGTTTCCTTCATCAATGAGTTCAATACATTTTTGATACGTGATCACTATATATTTCAATGAGAGTCATGTTTTTAGTTCTTTGAAAGTTATACTTTGATAAGGGCACTTTATCTACCTTGCTAATCTTTAAAGCATAAAATTGACTCCTGCACTCCATTTCGGCCCCTATTGCCTATTGCAAGCTCCCTACAAGGAAGTCAAGGAAATGAGTAGAAATGAGGGCTTCCTTGCCATGAGGCCAGCATGGTGTTTTGGTAGTTATAACAAGAGGGGAAATTTTAATTATGATCCCATAATAGTGATGGCAAATGAAATCACGCAGGGCTAGGCATGGACACAGAGCGTGTACATCTTTATTTTCACTGGGAACATATGGAGACTTTTCTCCTTCAGAACATAGAGCAACTGTTGGTCCTCTACAGTGTGACAGCTTCTGCTAGGAAAACGCTAGAGAAAAGTTTTGCTTTAGGTGAGCTCTGGGACGAGACAGGCCACAGAACTGAATCCATTGGGAGAGATGCTAGTATTCTTTGGGGGCAGCTTCAAACTTTGCCCTCATCAACATTTGACAGAAAATCTTTAAGGCAGGGAATGAAGAGGAGAAAGAAACTCAGCCTGCAGTTTGAGGAGGAGGGTGGGCACAAAGGTAGGGAGAGGGCACAGACTTGGGTGGGTCGGGGAGCAAGGGACAGCAACCCTGCCCAAGACACAGCTTCTCAATGGGGATTTTTAGTTGCTCCTGAGCGGTCTTTTATTCAAACTATACAATTTCCCCCATAGAGCATCTCTCCTGGAGTATTAATCACACATAGAATCAGAGGTATTCTTGGTTTCATACATTTTTAATGTTTCAAACCAAGAAAATTTTGCCTTTTTGAGTAAGGCTGAAATTAAAAAAAAAACAAAACACATATTTTTCCCCCTCACAGCTCAAAAGGAACGAATTGGATTTTGATCACAATTTTCTCACTTTTGAGACAAGATATGGAAGAACAGATGAGTGTAATGGAAGAATTTCACAGGTGGTTAAGAATGTGCAGGAAAAAGAAAACCAGAATAAAAAGGAATGTCACTGTTATAAATATGATCAGAATATATCTATATCTGAAAGCATACCAGGCAAGTTAAGAAAATAAAGGTAAAAATCTACTTTCCTCTGACACCCTTATTTTACTCCCTCACAGGGCTGTGACAAGATGGAACATACGTAATAAGCACTTTGCAAAGGACTGCACGTGGCTTGGAGAGGGGCTGGGTGGTTTAGGCCCACCCACTAGGGGGATCTAAGCGGCAGTGGGTTCTAGAGAAAACCCCTGGATCTCAATTTTCGCATGTGAAGAGTGAAGACAAGAATTCATGCCTTAGAGGGTTGTCAGAAGGGTGGTAAGATAAGGCTTCCAAGAGAAGCAAGAACGAGATGCTGTGGCAGCATGGTCTGTGGGACACATTGTAGCCCCTACACACATTGTTCTGGAATTGTTTTTTTTCCATATCTGTCACCCCAATTATACCAGAAGTTCCCTGTGACTTGTTTGCCTCTGTGTCCTCCTTGCCTCTAAGCACGTTGCCTTGAACCTCATACTCAGCCATTCATTTTTTAACAAACATTTACTAGGCTCTTCCAGCCACCAACTCTTGACAGCTACATTCTGCCCTTCAAACCACTGCTCTATTCTCCCTGCCCTCCCAGCACTGAAGTCCCGGGGGGCAAGACAAGGCTCCTGTCGTGGACACAGCGATGCCCCCACCCAGACTCCCTCAGGACTGAGCACTGTTGGCTGACAGTCCTCTTCAAGGATTGCCCAGCTGCCTCCTCAGACCAGTGCTGCCTCGCCCAAGACCGTGCTCTTTCCCTGGGACCAGCCTGCATCTAATAACTGGTCCATATGGGCTGGTGTCAACGCCTGGGCCCCTCACCCTAACTCAGAACAACTCTGAAGGGCCAACCCAGTTCCAGAGCTCCTCACAGGGTCAGCTGAGGCTGTTATGAGCTGTCCCAGCCCAACCTTCTCCCTCGAACCAATCCTGCCTCCTTCTCTTAGATCCCAGGTGTTGATCCCAAAGGCACCCAGTAAACTTCTTACATGCAGCCTGCAACCGTCCCCCAGAGGCAGCTCCCGGGCCAGCTTTGTGGCCTGTGTAGGCTCTGGCTCAGCATCTGGGAAGTCTCAATTCCAAGTGATCCCAGGAGCTGTAACAGTCCCCAAGGCTCAGTCACTGTGCCCAGGCCTTACTCACAGTTACATTTTTATTCCTTTCTCTCTCTCTCTCTTTCTTATAAAATGCATTTGGAACCAATAGGGTGGAAGATATCAGCCTGGAAGCACATAATTATAGCCATGGGAGAGACTATAATAGAGAAATAAATGAACCTAGTGCTTAGCTGAAGGAAAGCTCCCTAGAGGAGGTACCATTTAAACTGAGTCTTGAAGGCTGAGTTAGGGTTTGATGGGTGGACAAGGGATGTGGGAGAGGCACTCCAGACACAGGGTACAGCATGTGCAAAGGCTGGCAGGCGTGACAGTGTGTAGGGTGTGGGAGGGAAAGGAGTAAGGAACAACAAATTCTGGGACACTAGCGGGTGTAGACTGTGCAGGGCGCTATGGGTCACACTGAGGAACTTGGTGCTGAACGAATGCCACCTTCCAGTGTTGCCCAAGCTTCAGCTGTTTAGGAACCACTTTGACAAGTTTTGCCATATCTGCGCACTGCTGGTTCTATTTACTCTTCACTATCTTTTTCTCGACATGAATTTTTTTTTGCTTAAAGAAATATATATTAAAAAAATTTTATATGGCACCCAAGAACCAGAACAAAAAAGAGGATCTTTTGCCAGAAATAGAAAGTAACTGTAAAAATAAATACAATGGGAACAGAACAGAGTAATTAAATTCTATGTAGATATCATTGCCTGTCTTTGTCTTTGAGCCTGAGGCCTGCTCTAGCTCTGTTCTGAAGGAAGATTAGCAAGCATTACACAGGGTGAAGAATAGCATCACACTGAGACTTTCTCCTTGATGTAATCAGAAAGCTGGAAAGAGAAGGAAGCGAGAATCATTTTCTCACCATGTAATTTAATGTTTTTTAAAGATGCACCGTGTACCATTAAGATCACCTTGGCATCCCCCTCCCTAGCGCTCGGCTGGCTATGAGAACAGTTGGTAAACAATAAAGTGCCCTACAAATGTGGTTGTTATTACCACTTGATTGCTTTGTCCATTGGCTCCGGGGCAGTCATTCTGATGTAGCTGCCCTTTCATTGGCTTAGTGAAGGTTTCCAAACCAGTGCCTGTGGCGACCATCATTCTCCATATTGTGCGAGAGAAAGCAGAAAGGGTGGGGCTGGGAGAGGGGCAGGACCCCGGGCATCCCAGGTTCTTAGAACTGTGAGGGCCTTTACAGAGCACCCTATCTTCCCACTTTACAGGTGGGGAAACTGGGACCAGAGGAGGGACACAATTTGTCTAAGGCCACAGAGGGTGTTAGTGTTAGTGGTCTAGTGGGCAGACATGGAAGAAAGAATCGTATAGCCTATTGTTTGAGACTTCTGGTCCTAGTAGCTGCTATATGTGAGGCAGAAGAGAACAGAATGTGGAAGCAGAGATAGGGGGAAGTCAGCCCATCACATCTGAGAGCACGGGGGCACCATCAAAAGACCTCCTGGGCTGGGCTCCACAGCTAGGGGCAGAGGTTGAGGTGGGCCTGGGGCCTGCGTAGTGGGCAGTGTGGACAGAGCCTGCAAGGGGCTCAAGCATTTGCAAAAGATACCCAAGGAAATGAGGGAGAACTGCCCCAAAGGGCAGTACCGACACAGCCAGAGGTGTCCCGGGACTGGGCAAAGCCACCGGGCTTTCTTTTTTTTGAATTTTTGAATTTTATTTTATTTATTTTTTTATACAGCAGGTTCTTATTAGTTATCTATTTTATACATATTAGTGTATATATGTCAATCCAAATCTCCCAATTCATCCCACCACCAGCCCCCCTGCCACTTTCCCCCCCTGGTGTCCATATGTTTGTTCTCTACATCTGTGTCTATTTCTGCCCTGCAAACTGGTTCATCTGTACCATTTTTCTAGGTTCCACATATATGCGTTAATATATGATACTTGTTCTTCTCTTTCTGACTTACTTCACTCTGTATGACAGCCTCTAGATCCATCCACGTCTCTACAAATGACCCAATTTCGTTCCTTTTTATGGCTGAGTAATATTGCATTGTATATATATATACCACATCTTCTTTATCCATTCGTCTGTCAATGGGCATTTAGGTTGCTTCCATGACCTGGCTATTGTAAATAGTGCCGCAATGAACATTGGGGTGCATGTGTCTTTTTGAATTATGGTTTTCTCTGGGTATATGCCCAGTAGTGGGATTGCTGGGTCATATGGTAATTCTATTTTTAGTTTTTTAAGGAACCTCCATACTGTTCACCACCGGGCTTTGGAGTTTGACAGGCCTGGGCTCAATCCTGGTTGTCACTTTCTAGCTGTGTCTGACTTTGGGTAAAGTCACTGAACTGCTCTGAGCCCATCTCCTCTCTGGAGATGATGCGGGTACTATTAGTACCTACCTCCTAGGAATGCTGTGAGGATCGCACAAGGCAACGTATGCAAAGTATCATATACAGGGTCCAGCACATTACTCAGCATTACTCCCTTCCCCCCTTCTATGGCCACAACCAGACCCCTGACAAGACATTTTCTTCTCTCCTGGCTCCCTCCCCTAGCCCAGCCGACCCCTTGCAGCCTGTCCTCTGATCTATTCTTGTGCTCACCTGCTGTCCCACTTATTGGGCTATGGGGTTCATAAGCAGTCTTTCAGGTATTTGCAGATAAGAAAGCTGAGGGGGCACACTACAGGGGGTGGGACGGGGACCTCTCTCACCGAGAGACAGAGGGGATGGTGGGTGCTCTGGGGCAAGTGGCCTGCACCCACTGGAGGGAAAGGCTGGCTGTGGCTTCGCAGAGAACAAAGAAAAGGCGCTAGTCTCCTGTGGCGGCGTTAGAAGGCAGCGCCTTAAGCAAGTCCCTCCATTATAAACTACAAGGCGGAAGGTTAAATATAGCCCTTTCCAGCTGTCTAGGACATAGATTTATGAAATGTCAGAGTTGCGTTAGAGTGAGAAACGATCTTATCTCTGCTCTGTTTTTAGAGAGTAGAAAGGAGGCAATAGAGAAGAGAAATAAATCTGGACTTGCACCAGTGGGCGGTGGGCGGCCACTGGAAGATTTTTAGCAGCCGGGGCTGTTTTATAAGGTCTCACTCTGGTTGCTGAGTGGAGAATGGGTTGGAGAGGGACAAGAGTGGAAGCAGGGAGCCCAGCAGCAGGGAGGGAGATGGGAGTGCTGGACCAGAGGAATGGGAGGAGAGAACCCAGTGCAGGATGGGGCCGGCCCTGCAGGCCAGGTGCCCCTGGTGCCTCCCTCCCTCCACCCCTCCCTCCTTGGAAGAAGACCAGCTCTCACTTGCCCTTGTCTTCTCTAGGGCTCGCTCTGTTACTTCCCAAAGACACCCAGACTCCTTACTCCTTCGTAAGGCAGCCCATGGAGAGTCTGTTAGAGAGTTCCTCCTTGTCCACAGGTCACACAGCTCTGCCTCCTGAGCCCCCCTCAGCCCACATCTATTCCCTTTACCCTGTGACAGACCCTCAAAGACCTGAAGACCAAAGACCACTTTCCCCTGCTTCTTCTCCATGCCAAACAGCACGTAGTCCTCACAGTATTCAGTTCTCAGTGCCATCACTCTGCTTTTCAAACTCCTTTAGCTCATAAACTCCTTTTGAGCCTACCACCGAGGACCAACCCTTGTTCCTGCCAGCTACCTCTGTGGCCGTAACTAGAGCTTCCAGTACATTGTCAAGGGCAGGCAACATCCTCTTCACACAAACCAAAGAGGGGTCCCCTGGTGTGGCTCAGGACCCTGAACTTGATTCCAGCCTACTGCCAGGAGGTCTGGCTTGAACTGCGCTTAGAAAGCACTTGGTCCCTTGGCAGTAACCTGTGTTGACAGATGACCAGTGATAGGCACCCCTTTCCTGCCCCCTCCCGTCCGCATGCTTTGGTAGTGCAAAAAAATCAGCATTTTAGCAGGAGTCCAGGAGGTGGGTAAAGCCCCGAGATTGACTGAAAAGGCATTTTCCACCATGCAAGGGACAAGGCTTCAGAGAGCATGTTAAGTCGATTTATAGAAAATGAGAGATAGTATTGCTGACACATACACATAATTCTTCAGTCACTTTTCTTCTCCCTCTAGAATCCCAGATTATCAGGGTTGGGATGTGATCACATCCACCCTCTCCTCCTCCAGAGCCACCCAATTTTGAATTCCTTTTATAGCCCCTCTGCCAAGCGGTTATCCTGCCCCTCCTCGCATGCCTCTAGCACTAAAGGAACCCATCTTCCCCCCAAGAGGCCCAGGCTGCCTCAGGACAGCTCTGAGTGCACGACCCTCCCCCTCAGCGAGCCCCGATTCCTCCCCACGCCCCCTCTGCTGAGCATGCGACCCTGCTCCTCCTCCGACTCACCTCCCCGGCTCCAGAAGAGGGTGATAGCCTCGGCTCTCTCCATCCTAGCGGTGTGGACGACCAAGACTCCACATCCAGCAACTCCTCATGCAAGGGAGAAGCGTGTGGTGAGCCCACACTGAGGGCAGGGAGCCGAGGGGCTCCACGCTGTTCTGAATCCCGTCCCCAGGCTCCTCAGCGGACACCCAGGGACTCTTCCTGAACCCCGTTTCCCAGCACCCTGGCTGGGTCAGTTTGGCCCTATCGGTCACATGCTCTGTTGCCCGTAAAGTTGTTCCCAGGCTGCCCAGCCCAGGGAAGGCGAAGCAGGATTCAAAGAGTGAGTTCCCTCTCTCTCCTTTTCCACTCCCCGCTGCCCCCACTTGCCTGCCCCCACTTGCCTGCCCACAGCCACAGTGGTCCAGTCCGTCCCGTCACAGCAAGACCTGTCTGTGAGTTGGTGCTGTCTTTCTCTAGGAAAGGTTCTCGGCCAAAGGCCCGAATCAGAGCCACACGGAGGGCTGACCTCCCGCTCGGCTGCTGTCCTACAGTGAGGGGAAATGAGCAGGAACTGGCTGTCTGAGTCAGCACCCCTGGTCTATTGTCACCGCGCGGGCCCCTTCCTTCCCAGAGGAGAGACGTGCGGAGAGATAGGCCTTGTTTTTTGCAAGCCTCTCTTGAACACACACACTTTCTCTCTTGGCCTGGAACAAGGCTGTGCACTATGGCCGAACACAATTCAATTCAGTTTCCCCAACTCCTAGCGAGTGCCTACTCTGGCAGAGGATCACGCCTCCAGCACATAACGGTCGTGTCCCAGCATCCTCGCCACAGACAGAGGAGCTAATGATTACGAGCCCCAGTAACTGGGGAAGAAACTGGGGCTCCAAGAGGGAAAGGGGCTTTCACAAGGTCCAACAGCCAGAGAATGGTGAGACTCAGAGTCCAACTTTGCTCTCCATAGCATCAAGTGGAGGATCCTGCTGCCCTTCCTCATTGCTTCTCCCACCTCCACCCTGCCAGCATCCTAGAATCAGCGTTGCAAATTCTAGCAAAGCCTATTTCCCAGGCCACAAAGCAGGAGAGAATTGCTGGCTTTAAAACATACCTTGTTCAAATTTGTTTCTGTGTGTTTAGAAAAACAAGGTCCTGGGAAATAAGCCATGTGCGCCAGAAGCTCATTGCAGAGGGACTCCATGACCATACCTGGCAAAAGAAGCACAGGCGGACGGACGGCACCCTGTCCCAGTAACCGGCTTTTAACTGGAAGAGAGGCATCGTGGGTTCTTTCTCACAGAGTGAAGACCTAGCCAGAGCTTTGTTCTCTTTTCCATTTTTGCCAGAGATGCAAAGAGACAGGGAAGCAGCTTGAGGGAGGGAGTTGGGGGTCTCCACTGGAGGAACCACCTTGTTGCCTCAAGTACAAGGATGCTGAGCCCCTCTTGTGCTGACAAGACTCTCAACTCCTCGAGGGCAGGGCTGTGGGTCTCTGGAGGCCCCACCCTCAGAACATATTTGTGTGGCTTGGGACAAAAACCCATCTAAAAAGACTGACGTGAAATTTCCAGGTAAGGACAATGGGTTGTGCCCCCAAGGTTGGTAGAAGGTTAGCTTCTAGGAGCAAGGACCTATTGACATCATCAATCGCATTCAAGAATTTAAGTAGGCTGAGGATCAAGCAGTGAATATGCACTGTTGCAACATCGAAAGGGTAGCTTGGCAAGGCCAGCTTCCAGAGGCCAGATGACAACAGGTTAAGGAGGGAAACGGCAGGGAAGGGGAGACACCTCAGGGAGTCTGGCTGTGGTTAGAGACGAAAGAGAGCCATAGTTAGAGGGAGAGGCAGAGCTACGGCTGGGAATTAGATGTTTGTCAAGATGGGAGAGATGCTGTGTGTGTGTGTGTGTGTGTGTGTGTGTGTGTGTGTGTGTTTTATATATAGATATATATGTTTGTTTATTATTTTTGTGTCAAGATTGCTGGGTTTTTAAAATAAATTTATTTATTTTTATTTTATTTATTTTTGGCTGCATTCGGTCCTCATTGCTGCATGTGGGCTTTCTCTAGTTGTGGCGAGGGGGGCTACTCTTCGTTGTGGTGCGTGGGCTTCTCATTGCAGTGGCTTCTCTTATTGTGGAGCATGGGCTCCAGGTGTGCGGGCTTCAGTAGTTGTGGCACGTGGGCTCAGTAGTTGTGGCTCACGGGCTCTAGAGCGCAGGCTAAGTAGTTGTGGCGCATGGGCTTAGCTGCTCCGTGGCATGTGGGATCTTCCCGGACCAGGGCTCGAACCCATGTCCCCTGCATTGGCAGGCGGATTCTTAACCACTGCGCCACCAGGGAAGCCCATGCTGTGTGTTTTTAAGTCGAGGAGCTTCCATCAAAATTGCCTCTCGGGCTTCCCTGGTGGCGCAGTGGTTGAGAATCTGCCTGCCAATGCAGGGGACACGGGTTCGAGCCCTGGTCTGGGAAGATCCCACATGCCACGGAGTAACTAAGCCCGTGAGCCACAACTACTGAGCCTGCGCGTCTGGAGCCTGTGATCCGCAAAAAGAGAGGCCGCGATAGTGAGAGGCCCGCACACCGCGATGAAGAGTGGCCCCTACTTGACGCAACTAGAGAAAGCCCTCGCACAGAAACGAAGACCCAACACAGCCAAAAATAAATATAAAAATAAATAAATAAATAAATAAAATAAAAAACTATATGTTCCCTCTTTTAAAAAAAAAATTGCCTCTCATCCTACCCTCCACACCCCCTGCAGGCTGGACTTCATCTCAGACCAATTAAACCAGAATTTCTCAGGGGTGGTGCCCAGGAGTTGATAGTGTTTTAAATCTCCCCAGGCTGAGAATCATCACCCTAGTTCTTGGTAGAGACTGAAGTCCAGTCTTAGCCCAGCTAGTGGGTAGAGGGGAAAGTGGCCTGACTCTCTTAGCTCCCCTATGTTGGCAGCGTAGCAGAGTGGTTAAGAAGACAGATTTGGGAGCCCTACTGCCTGGACTTGAATCCCAGTCTCACTTGTGTGCCCTTGGACAAGTTACTTACCCTCTCTGAGCCTCAGTTTCTAATCTATAGATTAGTTATATAAACTACAGTTTCTAAACTATACATCCCTTTAAAAGATAATAAAAGTACCTATACCATCAGGTTGTTGTGTGGATCAAATGAGTTAATATCTGCAAAGTGCTCAGGATGCTGCCTAGTTTGATAGAAGCTATGCTGGGGCTGGCCCGTGTCTTCTACTATCTCTCCTGCACGTCCACCTAAGGCTCAGGAGAGCCTCCCTTCAAAAATGTTGGTGGTCCTGCCCTCGGCTTTGTCTCCCATCAGCTATCATCCCTGGCCTGTCTTGCACAGGCTGGATTCTGTCATCCCCCTTGGCAGCTGCTTCTCACCTGGGCTCCTCTAGGCTGGAGCTGGCTGCTGTTGCTGTGATAGGAACCACCACCACGCATGAGCAGAGCCACATTGTTTGGAGTGGGAAGACTCCACAATTAGAGTCTCTCGGCCGATATCTGCCTTTTGTTTCTCAACTCAGGTTTCTGAGTTCTTCTGGCTGGAGTCAGGGCAAACTATTGTCCCTGGGTGGAGAAATGATTGGTGTGTGTCAGTTTCCACAACACAGACTTCATTTTGGGGGGGTTGGAGGCCTGATGATGGTGGGGGAAGGGGCTGTCTTCATCCTCAGAACCAGCAGTGTGACCTTGGGCTCTCTGGATCAGGACTCTGGCTTGGGTGGCCACTGAAAGAGATCTCAAACTTTCCCCTTTTGCCCTTTCCCTTGAGTAGACATCTCCTGTCCCCCAAGCCAGGCCCTGAAGCACCCAAAGAATAGGAAAGAGCTGGTGACAGAACCAAAGGTTGGGGTAAATGTCCAGGAAGACAGCCATGGAACAGGGGCAGGGGTAGTCAAGAGTCTGGAAAAGGAGACGGGGTAAGCATCGTGTTCCACAACAAAAGTAAGGGCAGAAGTGTGAGGAGCTAAGCCACGAAAGTCAGAAATCCCAGAAGCTAGGCCCCCAAAGCCAGGTCCCCAAAGCAAGAGCAACGTTTCAGGTTGCTGGGTGGGTGAGAATATTTCAAAGGAGCAGTATGCTAGACATGGTATGTGCCTTTTATCTCCTGTGTGGCACAGGAGAGGGGCACATCTTCTCCAAGGCAAGCCTAAAGGGGCTAACCAGCAAACCGTGCCCCCCTGCCCCATCCCCCAACCTCCAGGTCTACAAATTCCACAAAAGGAGTTCACAGAGGTGGCTCTGTGCCACTTTCCCCGATGCCAGAAACGAGAGGCAGAGAGCACACTGCACTTGGATGGCAGGGAGCAATTGGGAGCCTCAACCTGCTTCTGGGACCCCACAGCCCTCCATGTGCACTCTTGGAGAATTTGACAGGAGATTGTTAAATAGAAAATCTGCTGTTGGGAGAGATGAAGGTTTCATCAAAGACCATTTACTCGACAGGGATGCAGATGGCACTTGGGAGGCCATGTCAGCCCAGATTGTTTGGAAGTGCTGCCCAGGGGTGATGCAGAGCTGACCTGTCAGCATGCAAGACTCCCTTCCAGGGACATCCTTCCTTGTCATCTCAAGCATCGTTTTTGCCTCTTCTCCATGTCAGAGCCTTGTCTGTTTTCTCCCAGTTTGGTCACATGGCCAATGTGGCACAGTGTGTCTCCACCAGAGTGATGAGGAAATCCCAGAGGCCACGAGGACATCTCTTGGGCACTGGTAACAGCGGTGGGTGGGGGGAGCGGGGGTGGAGAGCAGCTGGACTGTGACCCACATCAATCGCATCTCTGTAGCTAGGTAACTGTGGGTAACCGCTAGGTAACCGCACTTGTGTGGGTCTATAAAATGAAAGGTTTGTGGGAGATAAGTGGTTTCCAAAAGCATATCTCACCTTTTAAAATACCTGGGTCCCACCATGATAGACAAAATGTCTACTTTTCCCATGGAAGACTTTTTAACGTTGACATGCAAAAATCATAATATATACACACTGTGCTCCCCCAGGACTCCCTCCACACCCCTCTTGGCACCTGTTGAGAAGCTCAGAATCAGGTGATCCCTAGAGACCCCTCCTACTCTGACAGTTTTAGGCAGTAATGATGGCAGCACACTCATGCTCCTTGCTTACCATGTGCCAGGGGCTTTGCACGCAGCACCTGGTTTCATCCTCACAACCACCTTATGAGGTAGACACTATGAATCCTACCAGACCAAGGAGGCAGTGGAGACTCCGAGAGCTTAGGTCACTTGCCTAAAGGCCTACAGCTAGTACGTGGCCAAGTCTGGCTGAGAATCCAAGCAGCTGTGGAACTCTTCGCCATGTTCTGTATCAATGATTCTCATCTCTCCATGAATTTTAAGCATTTTAGAGGAGAAAAACCTACAACATTGCCCCAGTTATTCCCCAACCATAGCTAAAACCAGAAAGCTTCACTTGCTTCATCAAATTTCAATGGTATCCTGCAATCAGAGAAGATACCTGAAACTACCCAGCAGCACAGGCCCAGCCTGGCTTTGCTGTCAACTGAGGTGGGACAGTGGCAAACAGTACCTATTACTTTTGTTTCCAAGTCTTTGTATCTCTACCATGATGAGACTTTACACTGTGTGGCATTTTTACACCTCACACAAAAAGCCCTTTAAAACATGCTGTGCCATTTGCTCCTCACCACAGCCCTGTAAAGTGGTGGTGGTGATTATCATTACCCTCTCATGACAGATGAAGAAACTGAGGCTACAGGAGTAAAATAACTTCCTCCAAAGACCCTAAGCAAAGGCCAGAGCTTGGATTCGAACCTGAGGCTTCCCACACTAAATCCGCACATTTCCACGTTCCCTGTGGCTGCTTCTCTCCATAAAAAGAGATGCCGACTTTTGCATTTATGTCTTTCAAGTATATTTGCTGGCTCAGGGACGTGATATGATTTGGTCTCTCAGCTTGACAGAATGATTTGCCAGGGTAATTGTTCTATATGTTAATGGTTTTTATTTTTCTTTGCACAAACATTATAACAACATTAATGGAAGTCTAAGGGAAAAGAAAAATTCACCAATAAGCCTGCCACCCACAATAAATCAAGTTTTGCTTTTTCCACAAATTCCCTTCCAGCCCTCGCTCGTGTGTAGACATGCTTTTTTGCAGGGTTTGTAAAGCTCAGCCTAGATAACATTTGGTATCGTGCCTTTTGTATGTTATACTTTACTAAGAGCATTGCCCGTGTTGCTCAACTATCTTCATAATTAGCTCTTTGGCGGCTCCACCTCACTTCAGTGAGGTTGGCGGCACCAGGTTCACTTAGCCATTCCCCTATTATTTGACAGTAGGGTGGTCACTGTACTTTTTTTATACCCGCTTTTTGCTTCCTTCTAGTTCTGGCCCAAGGAATGTGGGAGTATCACGATTGGCCTCAAGCCCTGGGTCCATGCCTCTACCTTCAACATGTCTCTCAGCTGTGGGAGGTGAGGAGCACCAGGAAATATTTTGTTTGGTGGCCTAGGGTTTCAACTTCCTCCATACCTTCCAATGGGCTCATTAAGTTGGGTTAGGAATTATGCCTTTGGGAAGACGGTCCCCAGGGGGATAGACACCATTTGACTCCCTTATAAGTCTCTGCCCCTTCAGCATCCATCATACTGAAATCAAGGATTGTGAGAGTTCCATAAGCTTGTGACTATGAAAGGGCCAGGTCAACTATGAAAATGCCTGGCAAACGCAATGAGATGATTTCTTCATTGTGTTTAGGTACAGAGGAGAGAATGGTGGACTCATTTCCATTTTGAAGCACAGATCACCTTGCTTACAGTGCCGGCGTGGCTGCTTGGTGAGGCGGAGAGGGGTTGGAAAGAAGCATGATACCAGTTGTCTCTGCATCGGAAGCCCCTCTTAACACCTGGTTTGGGCTTAAATTCAAGAATCCCCCACTTTCTCACTATCTCAGGAATCCTCAGCTCTAGCTTCTGGACCCAACATGGAGCCTCAAATGAGTTCAATTATTCCAACAACACAAACGTGTCATCAGACACACATATGGTGGGACTTCTACAAGGCTTGGAATTGCAGTCCTTGTTGCTATAGAGATCTGCTAGCCTTACCAGCACAGAACCACAGAACCCTCCTTTCACCATAACCGATCCCCAGGGTTACTAACTCCTGTCACAGATGCAAAGATGCTGAAAAGCACATGGCATGGCACAATGGGCACAAGCTTGATAGTCAGAAAGACTTGGCCTCAAATCCTGGCTCTGCAACTTCCTTGTTATCAGACCATGAAGGAGCTCACCCCCTGAGTCTCAGTTTTCTCCTCTGTAAAATGGCATCAACAGTCCCTGCCTGACCAGCAGAGACAAGACTACCCATGAGCAGAGGTTACCCCCAGCAAGTACAGGTCAGAGGCATTCTGGGAGAGAAGGGGAGAAGGGGGCAGATGGGAAGTGAGGGGTACATAGAGAAGGAGGGAAGTGGGGGTGGTGGGGGGAAGGGAGCAGTGAAAGTTGGTGTGGATCATTTACCAGGAGAGATTCATCAAGTCCAAGACTGTGACTTGGTCATCTCACCTCCAGGCAAACCATTTTTGAAAACTGTTTCACAGAACAAATAGGAGCTATACTAATGGGAAGTTGAATGCAATATGTGCTAATTATTAAAATAAATAAAACGTTTCTCTATCGTTTTGCAAAAAACAATCCCCCCCCCCAAAAAAAACCACTCCCTGCCTGGAGGTTGTTCTGAGGGTTAAGTAAAGTTGTGGATGAAATGTGCTGGCATTTATATACAGGATGGATAAACAACAAGGTCCTACTGTATAGCACAGAGAACTATATTCAGTATCTTATGATAAACCATAATGGAAAAGATATAAAAAAAGAATGTATATATATGTATAACTGAATCACTTTGCTGTACAGCAGTAATTAACACAACATTGTAAATCAACTATACTTCAATTTTAAAAAGTGCTGGCATACAGTAGATGTGTGATATTGGTTCCATGTCTCTTCTCTGTGGGATACTGGTTCACACAGATGGTTCATATGTGCACAGGTATGCACATGCTGTGTAGTTAGGGTGGCACTAGCATGTATCTTCCCTCACCCCATACAGATTCACAGGGCAACAGGGCTACACTTACTCAAGAGGTGAAAGGAGGTGTGAAGGTTGAGGGGAAATCAATTCCAACTCACGAGCCTGGTAGACAAGTCTTTCCAGGGTCAAAGCAACCTATGCTCTAAGGTCATGTTGGGCTTCCACATGCTGTGACTACCCTGCCCCCACCCCCCATCTCCACCTGCTTTGTAGCTGCACTGGCTGCTCCCCACGGTCCCCCACACATGCCAAGCTCACTTCTGCTTCCATTCTCAGGGCAAGACCCATGGTGTTCCCCCATCTGCAATCATAATCCCTTGTATCATTTGAAAAGCAATCCCAACTTTCTAAAAGCTTCCTAGCATCTCACACCACATCTTCCCAAGCCCCCTTGGCAGGGGTGGGGTGGTGTGTGTGTGTGCTAAGGATCACCTTTAAGGATTTATAGCTTTTATAGCTGAAGGATGGAGGTAACAGAGGTGAATGACTTGCCTAAGATCACCCTGCTGGTTCACAGGCAAGAGAAATGAGAACCCAAGCCTTCCAAGGCCTGGTCAACAGCTTTTCTCCACCCTCTGGTAAACAAATTTTAGCCCTTGCCTTAGAAAAGCTCACATTTTACTAGGGTAGATAAGCATGTAATAACAACCATAAAAATGACAATGCCTGAAGGAAACCAATCTGAAAAGGCTACATACTGCATGATTCCAACTATATGACATTCTGGAAAAGTCAAAGCTATGTTAATATTATAATGATCAGTGGTTGCTAGAATGATTGGCGGTGGTGGTGGTGGAGGGGAGATGGAGGTGGAGCACAGAGGATTTTTAAGGCAGTGAAAATACTCTGTATGATACCATAACGATGGATACATGTCATTATACATTTGTCCAAACCCATAGAATGTACAACGCCAAGAGTGAACCGTAATGTAAACTATGGACTTTGGGTGATTATGATGTGTCAGTGTAGGTTCATCAATTATAACAAATGTACCACTCTGGTGGGGGATGTTGATCATGCAGGAGACTATGCATGTGCGGGGGTAGGGGGGATATGGGAAATCTCTATACCTTCTTTTTAATTTTTCTGTGAACCTAAAACTGCTCTTAAAAATAAAAGGCTTTATTTTTAAAAAGACAGATGAAAAGCACATTGAAAAAAAAAAGACAATGCCAGCAATGATAAAATTATGTACAAGTTCCCAAATTAGTACAGAGGAGGGAAGGATGAACTCTGTTAATTAATTTTGTATGGAGGAAGGAGGTCGGTCAGGTAAGGCTTTAAAGAAGAGGTGACACCCAATCAGGGTTTTGAAGGATGACTAGGAAATTGCCAAGAGAAGATAGGTGGTTAGAGGCAGGGGTCCAGGCAGAGAAAAGTGCACTTGTGAAAGCATGGACGTGTTGAATGGGCATGGTGTATTTGGGAAACCACAAGTTATTCAAGATGGCTGGATCATCAAGTTCAACAGGAAGTGACAGGAGGTAAGGCCACAGAAGTAGGTGGAGTCCAATCATGGAAGGTCTCTAAGTTGTGCTAAGGAACATATAATTTACCCTAGAAACTGGTGCTTCCCAAACCTTAGGCAATCCTGCTTTACATTCTCAAATATTTCAGTGCACCTATACTACTATTTACTTAGCCATTTTATTAAAAAAGATTCACTTTAAAAACACTTAATCGTGCCCTAATAAAAAATGTATGAGAAACCACAGGTTGGATTTGCTAGTTATATTTTTTCCTAATACACATTAAAATATAGCCAGAACTCTGAAAGGTGAAAAAAGTTTTATCTATACCACCTGCAAATGATTCTCTGGGCCACTTGGGACATGTTGGGAGCAATCCTGATCTCCCTTCTGCAAATTAGCAAGGCTTGGCTTCATAGCAGGGGAGTGCAGGGGCAGATCATTCTCGGGGCTGTGCTATGCATGGCCAGGAGAAGGGCAAATATGGAGGCAGGGAGCCTAGTTCTGGAACGGGCCAGAGATAACAAAGGCCTGGACTCAGACATTGACAGTGGGATAAGAGGAGGGGCTGCCAGGTCTCAGAGGAAGACTCAACAATAAAGATTTGTTGAATGAACGGATGGATGGGTGGGTGGATGAGTGAAAATTGTAAGTGTGAGGTGAGGGAGAAAGAGGAGGTGACTCCCAGTTTTCTAGTTTGGGTTCCTGGAGAGATGGTGGTGTCACCAAGAGAAAATGGAAAAGAGAAAGGAGGGCTTCTCTGCAGGGGCAGAGGGCGGTACAAGAAGATGTGCTCAGCTGAGTGTGAGGCCCTCGTGTGATATTCAGGTGGAGATGGAGCAGTTGACTATGTTAGTTTGAGCTGGAGGTAGAGATTTGGAGGCCAAGCCTCTGGAGGTGGTCTCTGGGTGTGGCCTTGACCGCCAGGGGAGAGGGTGCAGAGTAGGAGGAGACACAGGCTGAGACAGCGCTCTGAGGAAAGGAATTTGCAGTAAGGGTGGGCAATGGAAGAGGTACTTTCTTTCTCCACAAAGCCTTTCCTCATGACCTCAGGACAAACTGCCTCCCATGGCCAGGGCCTCGCTTCCTCCCTTAGGCCACTAGCCAGCTTTTTCCTGTGTTTCCCTCCTCTCCTTGACCAGTCTGTGGGCAGCCTGGGGCTAGGAGGCTAACCAGGCTTTCTCTAGTTAGCCCAGTGGGCATGAATGTTCAACCAAGGCTCCTGGGACTGCCTAGGGATGCTGAGGGTGAAGGTACAGTGCTGGGGGAAGGCAAGGGCCAGGAGGCGAAGTGGGGCAGGAGGTGCAGTGAGGGGTGGGGGGAGAAGTGGTCATGAGACCACCTCCTCAGGCAGCCAGAAGCTGCTCCTGTAGCTACTGCCTCCAGGATGATCCTGGATTGGAGCTGCCATTGAAGATGCGGAGCAATTTTTAAGAGATGAAATGGCAGCCAGTAACCGTCCCAAGCTGTAGCACCAGCAGTTATGTGGAAAGTTATCCTCAAACTCCTGTACTGGCCTGTACAAGTCATCTCCATTTAATACCAGCAGGTCCTGAGCCTCCAGCTCTGTGGCAGAGAAGCAGGAGGTGGTGGTTGGGCCATTCACTTAGTGGTGTCCTTAGAAGAGTGTGTCCCCAGAAGATTCCAAAGAAACTTCAATGCCCAGAACCTTTGCCGTTGGCTCATTCCACCACAGGGTCCCCAGTTCAGCCCATCCAGGAGGCCAAACCAGGACCTGCTCTGACAGGTGGGCCCCCGTGGCAGTCACCCTGCCTGGCAGCACATCCCAAGTCACTTGTTTTGTAGCTTCCATCCCCACTACACCCTGCAAGACTCCCGTTTTAGGGCTGCCCCTAGGACTGGCTGGCCCTGGACCACTCCCCTCAACCAGACGGCCAGCTGAGTCCCCAGGAAAAGGCAGAGGCAACCCTCTGGGCCTGAGCATGGCAGATTTTCAGCAAGACACCTATCTATTTGTTGCTTTCTTATGGTAAACTTGAATTAAACTTAGCGAAAACTTTTTCTTCCTTCCTGCTGGCCTGAATGGTAGTTGAGGGCCTCCCCAACGGGTACAGATGAAAACCACAGGCTTCTCTGTGAGGAGGGATACTGAGGAGGGAGAGGAGGGGGCACCATCAAGACAGAGGGAGGAGGGCAGGGAAGGTACCCCTGGCCCTAGTGCATGTGGCTTGATCTGAAGCAGCAGTGGAAGGTGCTTCCCAGTGACCAAGGGAAAAGCAGGAGGGAAAAGAGTTGGTGGGGGGTGAACGGGACAAGAGAAGTTGCGTCCACGTTGCTCTTGCACTGCCTGGGATGGCGGGCTAGGAAAAGTTGCCTCCAGATCCTGTGTCCCTGATTTCCACACTGTTAGCATCCAGGAAGGGGTTGTTGGGGGGAGCTACGCCAGCACCCTTGTGTCCTTGTTTGGAGAGGGCCCAGGGGCGAAGCAGGGCACGCCCAGGGTAGGAAGGCAACAAGCTCAAAGCTGGCATAGTCTCCTCTCGCCCTTGTGGTGAGGAGAGCTCCCTGCCGGGGCTGGGGCAGAAGGTGGGGGCAGGGCATTACACAGCAAGAAACAGATTCATCTGGATCATTCCGTGCATGCAGCATAGGAGGTAGAGCCAGGAGAGGTGTAGGTGTACAGTGCGGGGGTGGGGGCCGCTGGGGGAGATGAAGGTTTGAATAACAAAGGAGGCCCATAAAGGATAAGCCATGCATGGTTCCAGGTCTCTGCCTACTGATGCAGACAGAAAGCACAGTCCTAGCAATAAACTTCAGTCCACAGCACGTTGCTCACTTCCCTGACGCTCCAGCTACCCTCCAGAGGCTACATGGGGTTGCTGGCGAAGAGGCCGGCCCCTACCAGCTCGGGGAGCTCTGACTTATGCAATTCAGGCTGGCGCGGGAGCAGGGGAGCTGGGAGTTCACCGGCATCTCCCTCGGGCTCTCTCGCCGCCCCCTGCCAGCCCCTGAAAGTCACGCCAAGGGTCAGGGGCCCCCGCGCGGCTGCAGCTGGGGAGGCCCTGGTTGGAGGGGCCCCGGAAAAAGGAGGGAAGGGAAGAGAGTACCTGTTGCTGAATGCATCCTGCTTTGGCTCTTACTCCTCGGTTGCTTGTGGTGAGAGTTGCCCATCATTCTGTTCTGGACTGGCAGCCGCCCCGTGGCTGCCGCCGCCGCCTCCTCCTCCTCCTCCTCCTCCTCCTTTTCCTCCTCCTCCTCCTCCCCTCCTCCCCCCTCCTCCTCCTCCTCTGCCTGTGCTCCTCCCCAGGTGCTTACATCACCTCAGCTTTGCTTCTCACACACATGGCTCATCAAAATCCCACTTGTGCCCCTGGCACACAATTGTCCAGACCTGACCCTCTCACTTGGACTGGAGCCTGCTAGGAGCTTCTCCCAGCCTCTCTCTATCTCTCTCCCTCTCTCTCCCTCCCTCTCTCCCTCCCTTCCTCTCTCTCTCTCCCCCTCCCTCCCCCCTCCCCCTTGCTTGGTGCTCCACTCAGGTTGAGCAGCCCAGGTTCCAGAAGAACCCTAGTGAGCCCCGAGTTTGGCCCCCGCCACATCTGCCTCTGCAGAAGGGGCCAGCACGGGAGCCCTCGGGGACCCGTCTCGCCAGCCCTCACCGTCCCTGGCTGCCTCTGTTCCCAGTGCTGTCATTTCTGCTGCCGCTAGCTTGCGGCTCTGTCTGCAGAAGCTTGCAGGAGCGAGGGGCCAATAACAGAGCCTAATCTGGGAGTGTGACAGGGACCAGTGAAGGAATGTGCTACCCAGGAATTCTAAGTGACACAGCTCCCTGCTCCGCTGGGGGACGGATCCAGTTCTGTAAGTGACAGCTGCCAATGGACTCCGGGCTCCAGTCTTGGCTGAGGAAATCTGGGCAGAGCACGAGGCTGCCAGGCTGCAGACTGGGAACGAACACAGCCAGATGCCTCTCGCATGCCCAGTGTGGCCACTAGGTGTACCTGCCTCCTTGTCAGACACACCTGAAGTCTCACTCCACTCTCCCCTCCTTCGCCTGCCTTGCCTTCCCTTCCCAGGGGAGGGTAGCGCTGGCAGCCCAGAGATTCACAGACTGGAGCCGGGACCCTTGGCAGCCAATGAGAAGGTTCCTTCCATGAGTCCCACTGTAAATCCTCTCCCTCTCTTTCCCTCTCTCCCTCTCTCCCTCTCTCTCTCTCTCTCTCTCTCTCTCTCTCTCTCTCTCACACACACACACACACACACACACACACACACACACACACACACACGAAGCTGCTCACTGCAAGTGTTGCAGCCCTGTGGGATAAATGACATGGGACAGGTTGTGCTGGCTCAGCAGCTCATTCCAGCCCCAATAGCCTGGCAGCGAGGAAGGGCCATGACTCCTGGAATCAACTCTGCCAGAGCCAGACAGCCTTGAGTGACTTCACTTACTTAGCAGAGTTGTCGTACTGCCCAACGCTGATGTCATCAGACTCATGCTCACAGAGACAGGGAGCCTGTCTGTCACAATCATGGCCACAGAGCACTGTGGATGCAGGTCCAACTACAGCCTCAGCCTGGCAGACTTGGGGCTCTGTGCCACCCAGAAAGCAGAGCTTTCTGACTTTGGGGCAAGAGGTCTAAAGTGGGATCCATCTGTCCGTCCATCCATCCATCCATCCACCCACTCACTCTCCCATTCAGTCATTTAGTCATTCTTTCAACAGTTCCCAGGGATCTGCTCTAGCCAGGCAGGCCTTGTGCTAAGTGTTGGGGACACAGTGGTGTAAGTCACCATCTAGGAGGGGTGACTGACATATCCACAGACCATGACAGTACAGTGTGATCACTGCTATACCAGGGAAAGGATCACATGCTGGGGGAACACCAAAGAGAAACTTCTTTGGTCTGGAAAGGTTGGAGATACCTTCCCAGAGGAGGTAACTCTTGGAGTGGGTCGAGAAGGATGAAGAAGAATTGGCCAGACCCAGAAAGGGAAAGGGTAGACTGTTAAATATTTGGAATAGTACCTGTGCTAGGAACATCTCCTGCCAGGCCCCCAGATGTCAAGGGTCTGTTCAGGTTTCTTCAATAATTCCACACACATCCCTTCAGCTCCACCTCTGTGCCAGAACAAGGCTACAGAGGGAGGCAGACACTGACTTCGGGGCTGGGGAGATAGATAATTATACTGAGAAGTCACAGGATGGTGTGATCCTTGCTTGGGCTTTGCAGCTCACTGTTGAATGTGTCAGGAGGCCTCCAAGGGGACCTACTGGAGGTCAGAAAAGAGGTCTTGGGAAATAGAGGTCCCAGAGCAAGTGTGAAGGACCAAGGGTGAAGCATCTTGGGAAAGTAGATTTATGAGAAAAACCTTAAAGATTTATGAACATAGGAAAAACCTTGAAGGTGAGGTTTGGGGACAGTTTGGTCCCTGCCCTCTTGTCCACTTGTGGTGCGTCCCAGATGTGAGTCTTGGTAGGTCCAAGGTTGTAAACATGGACTGAAAAAAGCTTAGAGAGGCTGGAAGAGACAGAACCCTGATGTCTTGAGATAGTCCTAAAATGCACAGGAACACCCTGAGAGTCAAAGCAGAATCGAACTCAACTGGGCTGTGCACTTGGGCCACCAGATGATATTCCCAGGGGCCAGGTGAGGAAGCTTGAATAGGAACAGGCATGTTTTGGAAGTGTTTGGGGACTAAGGGGATGGAGGGGGCTGCTGAGGAATGAGTGAATGATAAACTGAGCACACTTGTGTACTCACTACCCAGGTCAACAAGCTGAGCCTGACCGGGACTGCAAAAGCCCTCCTCCAAGCAGTTTTTAAACCATCATTGCAGATCTCCTCACAATAGCCCTGTCAGGTAGATATCAGTTCAACCCACTTTACAGATACCTAAACGGAGGCTAAGTGAGGGGAGGGAGCTTGACTGAGGTCTCCATTGGCCTCTTCCACTGGGCCTATACACCTGCTCAAGTTGCCCCCAGAGGAGAAAAGCCAACAGAACAGAACAACAGACACAGAACCCCTCCTTTCTCCTTGTGTCCCTTGACCTTATCATTTCTCTCCCTCCTTTCCTTGTCTGAGCTTCTCATAAGGGGAGTCTACAGCCCGTGTCCCATGTCCTCACCTCCTCCCCTCTGCAGCCCTGGCCCTTTCTCATCCCTCACCCAGTCACCAATGTCCCCATGGCCACATCCAGGATGCTTCAGCATCTTTTATCATTGGGTCTCCCTGCTCTGTTTGCCACTGGGAGTCACATGCTCCTTCTTGACTAAATGAACCCAACTAGTACACGGGGCAGCCAGTATTTGAACCCCTGTCTGGCTATCTCCAAATTCAGCACCTTCTCCACCATATCCCTCTTTATCATCTAACGGGGATGGGAAATGCCTTTAGACATGTTTACCACTTTCCTCTTCTTCCCCGATCCATTTACTGAATCCTGTAAGCTATTCCTTGGAACTGTCTCATATCCAAGCACTTCTCAGTGTCACCTCCACTTCTCTCACCCTGGCCCCAGCCACCATTATCCCTCTCCCCCAGAACACTGCAGTGAACATCCTCTTCACTGGGTTCCCTGCTTCCATCCCTGCATCTTCTAATCTATTCTGCACACAACAGCCAGAATGAGCTTTTACAAACATAAACCAAATCATATCAGTCCATTGCTTGGAGCCTTCCAGTGATCTGTTGTCTAAAGTGTCAAGTCCATGCTCTCTAGCCAACACTCAGAACCCGCCCAGCTGACCTCTTCAACTTCTCTCTCTTTGTTCCCTGAAACAAACCCCTCTGCCCATGCAACCTGTGGGCTACTCGTTATATTCTTTACCTTGTCCTTGTGATTTATCACTCCATGGTGCAGCAACCCGGGAAAGGTTTTGTAGTCAGAGAAATCTGGATTCATATCCCCACTCTGCCATTTCTACCTGTGTGATCTTGCAAAGTTACTTAACCTCCCTGCCCTCGATTTCCCGTATCTGTATAATGGAGGAGGAAAACATCTAACTTGCAGGCTATTGAGAGATTTCTGTTAGCTAACGGGCATCAGGCACCTAGTAGGTGCTTACTAAAAAGTGCTTCTCATCCCTTTCTCTCTGTCTTTCCTTATTGTTCCCAAATACTACAGCCCCTCAAGCTTCAGCTCAATCCCCACCATCCCATGAAAGCCCTCTTCCCACCCACACTCAGTCTACAGGGCTCACTCCCTCCTCAGTACCTTCAGCCCCGGCTGTATGAGCCACTCACTTGTCCCTAAACATAGATGTCCTGAAATTGTTAGAAATCTTGCATGTGCTCATGAACCTTCTCTGCCCAGGCAGCTTGTGAGTTCCTTGAGGGATGAGTTGGAATTTGCATCTTCGAGTATGCCCTGCACAGGGCCTGGCACAGAGGATGTCTCAGTGTTTGCCAGTGAATCAGCACAGACCAAGTTACCCTGACCATGCAGACCTTCCTTCCTCCTCTTCCTCCACATCTTCTTTGCTCCCTGACAATCCCTCCAAAAGCTCCACATGTTTGGTCCTCGTGTCCCTACCAACCCAAGAGTCTTCTGAAAATGTTCTCATCCCTTCCTACTTATCAGGGTGGATCTCCAGGCTGTGTGTGGTGCTAGTGGCAGCTGTTCTGATGGGTCCACTGATATGAGATCACTGCTCATAGAATGGTGCCAGGAAGATCAGCTACCCATTGTGCCAAGTAGTGTGCTGGGGGTGGGATGCAGTGGCTTTAGGAAGGGGTTAGACCCGTTATGGTATTTTCATGTGGAGTTTTAGAGGCGAAAGGGCTTCTTTCCAGCACACACATAAGCCAAGCCAGGCCAGGAGCAGCCGTGTCTATGGAGGGAGGACCAGGTCCTCACCCGACTTGGAGTCTTAGAGACACCAGGAGAGGCGACAGAGAAGTCTGAGGCTTGAAATAAGCAAGTCTGGGGTCCATTTCCCCAAAGTGAAAGCGTTTAAGGCTCATTGGTGCCACCTCATCAGCCACATCCAGCTGTACTCGGGGCTGGGGGAAGAGTGGACGGGGCAGTACTATCTCCAGACTGTCCCCGGGAGCCCAGGAGCTGGGACTAGAGCCAGTATATGGCTTCAGTCATGCTCTCACTCACTCCTCACAACCCCGCTGTGACTTGTGCATTATTAGGCCCGGTTCTGCAGATGAGGAAGTGGAGACTGGGGAGGGAGGCGGAGCTGCTAAGTGGCATGGTCAGAACTAAAAGCCAAGTTAGACCAACTCCAAACCCGGTCCTTCCCTCCTCTGGCCTGGCTGCCACGACCCTCACAAACACTATCCTGCTGTGGGCAAACCTCCAGGTGCAAGTTCCGCAAGGAGAAGTGGATTCCAATACCCGGCTCCAACTCTGGCTCTGGCAAGCCATAGCCGTGACGAGAAGCTGGCCCCTGGCAGTTCACTCAGTGCCCCATCCCGGGGACACTTTCCCACTGCACATCAGTCACAGCCCCTCAAGCCTGAAGCACTAACTTCTCTTCCAGCCCCAAATAAGAGCTGTGTGTTTTCTACTTCTTCTCCCGGTAATGCTTTTCCTTCCACTTCCAACTCTGCTTGTGAAAAGTCATACTCATCTCTCAAGACCCAGCTTCCTCCTCCATGAAGCTTACTTTCAGCCTTGCAGCCAGAAGCAAACTCACCTCCGCGTGGCCATATCCTCTTTATTTATTTTTTATTAAAATTTTTTTCCCCAAACTCATCAAGTTGTATACATTAACTATGTACAGTTTTTGTATGTCAATCATACCTCAATAAAGTGGTTAAGAAAACATATCCTCTTCACAAATGTCAGGCCCATAGCACATGCCTTCTCGTCCTGCTTCAAGCCTTTCCTGATCTTCCCAAATGTAAACTGCCTCTTCCTTGTGTTTACAATGTTACGATACAATGTTCCCCAAAGTGTGGTATACATTTTGCTGTGGCAAATGCTAGTGAGGGAATGGTACGAGAGAGGGAATTTTCAGTATATGTGAAGGATCTTTTTAAAGTTTAATAGTCATGTATTCATTCTAATGCATATTAAATTCTAATAATATTCAGAGGAAAACTCTAGTGCAGAAAATGTGGAATTTCCTGAGTACTCAAGACTGAATTAAGTGAGTTGGTTTAAAGAAAAATAATTCAGCATCTTTAAAGTATATTGAATTACTTACACCTTCCTCCCAGGGCTGCTGTGAGAAGATCTGCAGTGATGGCCAAAAACTGCTTTGAGGAGGGCTTCTTTAGTCCTGGTCAGGCTCAACTTCTTGACCTGGGTAGTGGGTACATTGTTGTGTTCACTTTGTCATCATTCATCAATGTGAGCACTTTTTGATGTGTACTTTTGATATGTGCATTTTTTGGTGTGTATGTTAATTACCCATAAAATTTATTTTTGGAAAAAGCAGCTGACACATTTTTAAAAACAGGCCCTTGCTCAAGAGGAGCTGAACACTTTGTATTTGGGGCCCAAGTGACTAGAAAGGTGGTGATGCCATTAACATCCAAGGAAGGGAGGGCAGGGCTGTATAGAAAGTAGGTTTAGGGAAAGCAGGAGGCTGTGGATTTGTGATTTGGGGCATGTTTTCTTCTTTGTTCCCTGTCCCAGTAAGAAAGCCAGGGCACCTTCTGAGAGCTGGTGCTGATGGGTCGCAGGCCAAGGGGGTGGAACCAGCCTGGATCATAAACGAGCATACATCCCAGAGGCTGAGCAAAGAGGCCGGCACAGGGGACAGAGTGTTGGCTGGATGCTTCATAACCTTGGGTGGGTTCTGGGCCTCTCTGCACCCCATTTAGTTCCCACTTGGGCAGTGAAATATATGGACCTAATTGCTCCCTGAGGGTCCTGTCAGCTCAGACATTCAGAAAGGTGTTGTCCTATGCACTGAAATTTGTCAACGGATGCGTTCTTGAATCATCTGAGCACTCATTCTGTTCTAGGCAACGTTCTGGTCATAGGGGATGCAAGATTGAGAGGCCCCAGCTGCTGCCCTCAGGGGGCTCCCAGGCCTCGGTTTTTCCAATATACTTGCTCCTGGGGATAGACCAGCATCAAGTTCCAGAGTAGGAGGGTCTCTAGAGACTTGCAAGGGAAACCCTAGCTGGGGTTGGAAATGCACGAGGCCGGGAAGGGCAGAGAAATGTGTGAAGTATGCTGGGGGAAGCAATAGGGGGTGGTGGAGAGCTGGAGTGTGCATGCTGCCCATCCCTGACTCTGGCCCCTAAGCATTCAACCTCCAATCTGGGAAACCTCTATGCTAGCCCAGCCCAACCTATCTGTGGTCCACAGGCTGCCAACAGCTTGCCAGTGTGCTTCCCACCAGCAGTGGTCTCCCAGTCCTCTTGAGCCCATACCCCAACATCTGTATATTGACGTATAAATGATATTCACGTAATACTGTGCTAATCGAGCTTATAAATTATAAAACATAGACAAATATGGAAATTCAGGTGTGATTAAAATGAATGTTAATAGGAATGTTAATATTCTCTTCCTGCACGCCGATGGATTATGCACCCACTTTGGAAGCCACAGGTCTAGTGAACCACCATCTGCCTTACAGCCAGGTGACGGAAGAAGGCAAAAGGAGGGGATAAGCATGTGTGTGCTCTACTATCTTTCAGGCTTTGTTCTCAGTGCTCTGCATGCCTTAGTCATTCATTCATTCAATAGATTTCATTGAGCCTATTATACCTAGGCCCTGTGCTGGGCACTGGGGGACAGAGAGATGGACAGGACACGCACAAGGAGTTTACAATCCGGTCAGAGGAGACAGACAATAATCAAAGACACAAATAACCAAGGTAGGGCTAGCTTGTGAAAAGTGCTATGAAGAAATCAACATGGCAATATGACGGTGAGTGATGGGGGTGGGGTGGGGAGCTAGTTTGGATAAGTCATCAGGGAAGGTCCCTCTGAGCTAAGAAATGAGGATGACCAGGAGCCAGCAGAGGAAACAGAAAGTGCCAAGTCCATGAGGTGAAAAGGATCTTAATGTTTTTGAGAAATGGAAAGGAGGCCAGCACATCTAGGGTGGAAGAGGTGGTGGGGAGAGCTGTGGATTTTATTTTAAGTACAATGGGAAACCGTTAGAGTTTTAAACAAGGGTGTGACAAGATCTGATTTAAAAATTTAAAAGCCCACCATGTCTGCTATGTGGACTATGGACTGAAAGGGGGCTCGAGTAGAAATGGGGAAGCGAGGAGGCTACCATACTGGTCCAGGCAAGAGACGATGGACCAGGATCAGGGCAATGGAAACAGCGAGAAGCAGGCAAGCATAAGATATATTTAAACCTTGTGACAACCTTACAATAATGCCCTTGAAAGGCCAGTATTATCATCCCCACTGCACATATGAGGGAACTGAGGCCAAGAGAAGTTAACTTGTCCAAGATCACACGGCTTGTAAGTGATAAAAGCAGGATTCACCCAGGTCTGCCTGGTTACATTTCCATCCTACTCAGAATTCTAATTATGTTTCCCGCTCCAGGGACTCATTCACCAAGACAATACAGGGTCTTCCTGATTCAATCCTGAAAATTACTGGGCATCCTGAACGAAGAAAAGGGGATTGAAGACTATTTGACCCAGCACTCAGCCAAGGTTATATAAGTGATTAAAACAGTCCATTTGTCCCATTTTCTTAAACATGCTGAGTTCACCAGAGCTCAAAGTAAGGGAAAACCCACTCTTTCTTTTGGGGGGGGGAGTGGACAGAAGGAGGGTGGTGATGGTGTATTTGGAAAGAGAAAAATAAAAAGCTGCCAATTTGTGCCTTCAAGGAAAGCCCAGGGGCGCAGGCCAAGCCAGGGGAAGTGACTTGCCAAATCCCTCAAGGCCCCCAAAGTTATCCGTGTGAAAAAGAAGGCGGAATTGTTCCTGCCAAAGACATGAAGTCCTTTACAGAGCACTTTGTTAGCAAAGCCTAGCATCCCTGTCACTATGCAAAGCACGCTGGAATGTTGCCATGGCAACAGGCAGCTGGGTGCCTGAATCAGCTCAAGGGCTGCCTCAACTGAGAGGCCCAAGCCCCGTGGGGGTATCTCCCAGAGGCAGGGGGCGGAGAGGCGCGAGTCGGTTTTGTGTATGTTGATGAAGATCCCTGAGCTCACTTCCAGGTTACCAGGGTCCAAAGCCTGTGTCTTGGGGAAATACTTCTGGTTGGCAGATTTGCCTAACTTCCCTAAAACACAGCACCCCAGGTTGTCATGACCTGACCCTTTTCCCTGGCTCTCTCCTGGCGGTGGGGTGGAGAGAAGAACAGACAGCCGCAGTGACATGGGAATAGAATGGGTGGTGCCATTCTCCAAGTTAGGTGGCTCTGAAAGAGGGGCAGGTGCAGGGAAGGGGGAGAGAGCTCAGCTTGGCCACTGGGCATGCGCAGTGCCTCTGGGCGCAGCTGTCCGGGAGGCGGTGGAGCTCGGAGGAGGTCAGGGGTATATGGAGCAGTCACTACCTCCCAGGGGTATATGAAGCCAAAGATAGATGAGCCGGTCCAGTTTGAGTGGGGAGAATGGGAAGAGAAGGGAGCACTGACGTTTACGTTTTGTGTCCTGACTTTTTGGGTCTCTCCCTGGCTCTGCACTAGTCCAACTTTTAGGGAAACCCCTGCAGTGCAGACCAATGCCCTCCTGCAACTGGGCAGACAAAGATGACACGGGCTCGCGTGCATAGGGCCTTAGCAATCCAGGCAGGCAGCTGGCACCCTTGACATGAGGATTTTCTCAAGAGGGACTTGATAATCCCAACAGGTCATGAAGAATTAAGGGGCAGGAAGAGAAAGCCTTTAAGTATTGAGAAGCTGTCAAGCCCGTGGTGGCAGAAACAAATTTTCCAAAATTCTGATTTTCACTTGAAAGTTCAAATTTTATCTTTGGTAACAGGCACTGTCACCTGTTTTCCTTGAAGTGACAGGCTCACTCCATTCATTTCTGAGAAAATGTCTGCCAAGTACCCAAGTCTGAATAACCATATTTGTCTGTCAGTCGTCCTTTCAAGTAAAAATGATGTTCCATGAAAAAAGAGGCCTGTTGAGCTCACACCTCAAACAATTGCACAAGTGCTTTTCCTTGAGAGAAACATCGTCCTTCAGCATCAGCACAAGTGCTCTGTGTGTTCTTCCTGTTCTGTCACACAGAATATTAAAAAGATCTGAACACGGGCTTCCCTGGTGGCTCAGTGGTTGAGAGTCTGCCTGCCAATGCAGGGGACACGGGTTCGAGCCCTGGTCTGGGAAGATCCCACATGCCGCGGAGCGACTAGGCCCGTGAGCCACAACTACTGAGCCTGCGCGTCTGGAGCCTGTGCTCCGCAACAAGAGAGGCCGCGATAGTGAGAGGCCCGCGCACTGCGATGAAGAGTGGCCCCCGCTTGCCACAACTAGAGAAAGCCCTCGCACAGAAACGAAGACCCAACACAGCCAAAAATAAATAAATAAATAAAAAAAATTAAAAAAAAAAAAAGATCTGAACTCAAGGGTCAAGACTTAATCAAATTAACAATTTTTACTGCTTTATCAAAGCCATTCTTCAGTAAGACAGACTTTAAAAAAAAAAAAAACTGAGAGTGTGTGGTGGTGAAGTATTCAATGACCGCTAGTACAGTTTGGTGCCACTGCCTTGATTCACACTAAGGTGCCAACAGTTTTGCCTTTGGTGCAAACGTCAGCCTCGTGAAAAAGGCAAATAACATCTTAGTACAATATTATCTTGAAAATAGCTCTGATCTTGCACACCTCCTGAAAGGGCCCTGGTAACTCCTAGGGGTCTGTGGACCACACTTTAAGAACTGCTGGTTTAGAGAAATTCTTGCCCAGGTCCATGGGGGCAACTTAAGAAAGGTTTATTGCAGTACTATTTGTGGTCATAACAGGTTGGCAGGACCAAGACGTCCAATCTTAGAGGAACAGAGAAGTAAAATGTGACAGATGTAATAAACTAGATGCGCACATAGCAGCATAGGGAGACTTCAAAAACTGAGTGTTGAGGGAAAAAAGAATATGATCTATGGATCAACACCACTTATGTAAATTAAAAGCACATATATACATAAAACACTATTTTTCAAAGACATCCATACAGGTATACCTCATTTTATTGCACTTCTCTTTATTGTGCTTCGCAGATGGCGTGTTTCTTTTTTTACAAACTGAAGGTTTGTGGCAACCCTGCATTGTCAGATAATGGTTAGCATTTTTAAGTCATAAAGTATTTTTAAATTAAGGTATGTACATCTTGTTTTTAGACACAATGCTATTGCACACTTAATAGACTACAGTATAGTGTAAACAGCTTTTGTATGCACTGGGAAACTGAAAAAAAATTTGTGTGACTCGCTTCATAGCGATATTCGCTTGATTGCAGTGGTCTGGAACTGGACCCACAACATCTACGAGGTATGCGTGTATTTCCAAGAACACATACCAACCAACTAGAGAGGGGATGGGAGTGGCGATTAGAGGTGAAAGGGAAAAATAAAATAAGACTGCACAAAAATTTAAAGGACCTTGCATGGATAGGTAATAGTATGCAGAGCAATATATTTAACTGTGCCCTTGAGTGCAAATAAGGACAGAACGAATGGGAGGCAGAAAACAGTCTACTCTTTTAAGAGCTCTGATGGTGAAAAGCAGGGGGGATTGCTGGAGAGAGGTCCCGAGAAAGAAGTGGATTGGATATCTGCATTTTGCCTTCTATCAATCTACCCAACATGCACTAGCTTGGGTTACCACTGGCCTCCTGGTTTCTAAAGTTCACAGAATAAGGCCAGAATAAGATAGGGGAGGGCATGGAAGGAGCTTCCACTTGCTGGCTCCTATTTTCTCTGGGAAGTAGGAGATAAGATCATTGCTAGGAGATGGTATGTAGTTGGAGCTTGAAGAGCCAGGGAAGGGACTTTCCTGGTGGTCCAGTGGTTAAGAATCCGCCTTCCAATGCAGGGGACACGGGTTCGATCCCTGGTCGGGGAACTAAGATCCCACATGCCGCGGGGCAACTAAGCCCATGCGCCACAACTAGAGACCCCACGTGCCGCAATGAAAGATCCCACATGCTGCAACGAAAGATCCTACATGCTGCAACAAGGATTCCCCGTGTGCCGCAACTAAGACCCGACGCAGCCAAATAAAAAATAAAATAAAATAAATAAAACAAAACAAAATAAAATAAAATAACAAGAGCCATGGAAGATGTGAAGCAGCTGCCATAGAGACTAGAGAGAAATAAAAGTATGTCCAGGCAGCATTGAAGGCCCAGCTGGAGACTGAGGAACCTCTGAGATAGATGGGAGGAAAACTGCCTTGATTTTTCATTCATTTACTTAGTCAGTCAATTAGTTAACAAATATTTATTGAATGTCTGTTACGTGCCAAGAAGATTGCAAAGTACTTGGGATACCGTAAGGAGTAAAATAGGCAGAGTCCCTATCCTCATGGACCTGCCAGCCTAGGGGTGTATGTGTGTGTGTGTGTGTGTGTGAGGTGGGGGGAGGTGGGTGTTAAGTGAGCACATAAATACAAATATAATTAAACCATGATAACTGCAAGGAAGGAAGAAGGTACAGGATGTTGAGAGTGTATACTGGTGAGGCTGGATGCAGTCCGGGAGACCTGCTGATAAATAGAGATCTCCATCCTCATTTTCAACAGCTTCACAGTACCTCACTGTAGGGCCACGCCATAACTGACTTAGCCAGTCCCCTATTTAGGGCATTTAGAATTTTTTCCTTTTCTCTCCACATCATAACCAACATTTTGATGTACATCTTTGTATTTCCTTAGCATGCATTTCTAAAAGTAGAATTGCCAGGCCAAAGGGTATACACATTTTAAGGCTTTTGAAACATACTGCCTAAGTGCCCTGCAGAAAGGTTGTACCGACTTATGTGGGAAAAAGTCTCTTTCAAAAAATAAAAGATTAACAGTAGTCAGATCTAAGTGGTAAAAATTCTGTAAATATTGTTTTATTTTCTACATTTATATTTCTCCTCATTTCTCCACCTTCTAACCACTCTTGTGTGTATGTGTATTACTCATTTTAGAATGTTTTTTGAATAGTTAATGCATATGCACTGCATAAATATTAAGAGAGTACAAAAGTGAATTCAGAGAAAAGTGAGTCTCCTTGAGCCCTAGCCCAGTTTCTTGGATATCCTGCCAGAGATGTTCTGTGCATATACAAGAAATTAGATGGTAGCATCATATTACACACATTTTTGGCACCTTACAGTTTTCATTTAACACAAAGAGCCACCTCATTTTTTAAGGCTGCATAGTATTCCATGGTTATTCAGGCCATTTCTACTCTTTTCCCATTACATTTTTTTTTTTTACTTATTTAACAACGATAATAACAAAGGTGGAAAAGGAAGAAATAAGACCATCTACTGAGGTTAGAATATGTCTCCATTTGTTCAAGTTACATGCTGGGTGACAGGAATAAAAAGATAAGAACTTTTTGTTAGAGTTTCCAGAAAAAAAAAGCAGATTGTTTTTTAGTCTCAAGGTTTGGAACACTTGTGCTTTCACTAAGCAATTGATTTGCTTTTACCTGTGAATCTTATAACTGATCATGCCTCCCCTTTCTGTTATCTGCCATGAAAGCTTAAAGCCAAATTTCGAGATTCATGTTTATCAAGAAGGGACTTCTTCACTGGTTACCCTTGTTTTCCCCTTGCCTCATCTTCCTCTCGTACATCTGATTTAGGCTCTTTCCAAGTACTGGGTGTATCTTCATAAGCCACCTTAAATCCTTTTTGGAATAAGTCAAGGTATAAATCAGTTTTTACAAAAATTGAGCTAATGCTTGGGTCTCTCTCCAACGCAGTCCTCAAGAGGGATGGGCAAGACGCGAGCAGAAGATGCTTCAAGAAAACAACAAAAACCTAATGTAAGGTCAATCGATTTCTGGGCTACATGCGTCAAAGCTGAGGTCTTCAGCTTCCAAACACACAAAGCAATTTAGAGCTCGAGTTCCCATGGCAACTGTGTCGGAGAAGATGCAGGAGCCTGGCCTGGCGGTTGCTGGGGGAGCTCTGGCTGCTGGCCACATGACTTCACTCAGGCCCGAGTGTTTAGATGCTCAGGGACTGTCCATTAACGGGGAGCACTAGATTTGAACCTAATTGAAAATGTAGTTACTGAGAAGAGGTGAAAAGCATACACTGGAGATGGGGTTACAGCAAGGTAGCCCTCCAACACTTGAAGTTAGTTCTCACTTTTCTTTTCCTCCGTCTCCCCACTGAGAAGGAGGTTAGGAAGCAGGAGATAGAAAGTTGGTGGGAGGGATCCACACCACGCTGTCCTTTGTCAAAGGGGCTGAAAGAGTGACTGGGGTATAGACCTCATTAGCATATTTAAAGCCTCAGCCTAATTGATTGCTTTGGCCTCCATTGAAGAAAGGTTGTGTTCACCGCAGGGGGAGGGGCTGCTTGGAGGCTGGAAGAGGGAAGCCCAGAAGAAGTAGAATGGGGCAAGGTCGGTGAACGTTCCCCTCACCACTAGAGGAGAATATAGATGAGTATTCATCTGATCTGGGAAGAGGGAAGACTTTCTAAGCATAAAAATCACAAAAGAAAATGGCCACACATTTGGCAGCATCATTTAAAAAAAAAAATGTTAGCACATCCCAAAGCACAATAAATCAAAAATCAAAGTAGCAAAGTGGGAAATAAAAAGATATTTGCAGCGCAGGGCAAAAAAAGGTTAATATCTATATTATGTAAAGAGATTTAAGTAATAACTTCTTTGCCAATAAGTAAAACATTTTACTTTTATAATCAGGAAAATCAACTCTATTTAAGACAAGGTTAGGGGGTGGGACCAGAAGAACATGTCATTCTCTGAAAGGGAAGCTATTAAGAATCTCAGAACATGGATCGGCTCAGACAACTGCAAAAGTGGCCCAGGGAAGAGAGAGTTTGAAAATGTCCTGCTTATTGCACAGGGGAGGTGGGAGTGGGGGTCTCCTAAAGCTTATTGAACCCATCTAAAAGCAGCCAATTTAGAACAACCTACCAAATGGTACTAGAACTTGTCATTGACATGTGCAAGTAGGATAATTCTGCTTCCTATACAGAGTCCAGAGGGGAGTATGGCAGAGAACGGGTTACGTAGTCTCCTTGGAAAGAGGGCTACGCTGTATCCCCGGCACCCAGAGTGAGAAGGTGCTCAGTGAGGCCTTGCTGAAGATTCTGTAAGGCTCTCTTCATGATGACCAAGTCCTTAGATGGAGTCCCTTCCCCCAAGCCACCTTCAAGGGACTCACCCAGGGGAAGCAGACATATTCTGTGTTTCTCTAGATGGTAAGACTGTTCATTTCTCCCACAAACATTGCTTGACACCTATTATGTGCTGGGCATGAGATGGGAGTGAAGGAGTGGACCCCCAGATGAGAAGCTTATTACAAAAAGTTCCCAGTTTGGGGAAGATAATATGCAACTTGTGAAAGAAGCAGCTTTTGAGATGGGCTTTGAAGGTAGGGTAGGAGTTCAGGAGGCAGATGTAGTCAGGGAGAGCATGAGAATTGAAGTGAAGGCAAAGACATGTGAGTGGGCGAGATGATCTCTCAGGCCCTTTTCAGCTCTGCCAGTCTGTGGTTCTGAACTTCAGCCTCATCCTAAGCAATAATATCTCTATGACACCATGGATTTGATATGCTGCTTATACTTTTCTCTAGTGTATAGAAAAATAAATACATAAGCATTCAAATAAAAGGAAAAGTTCATCTGTACCTCTGGAAGGCATTTCAATTCATGAACGTGGAGGAGATTCCAAGTTTTGGGAAATTGTACCAAAGGTAATAAAGAGTCACTGAAGGCTCTATCTCGAGCATTGAGAAGATTGGATGGGGGGAGAATGAAGGCAGGCAAACTAGTAGTCAGGAGGCTCTTGCAAGAATCTAGTGAGAGAGGGTGCGGCCCTCAACTCCGAAGAAATGGCCCAGAAGCCTGGGGTCGGCGGGGAGAAGTGACCGACTAAAGAACAGTTCCGAATTCACGGTTCGCTGCACTCAATTCCTAATGAGGCAGGGCTCACATTCAATTCTGGCCATTATGTTCTTCCCAACATGGAGGAGTATTGTTTTTCATTTCCCTTCCCCAATTTGGGACACATTGTTATGGCTGTTTAAACAAAGTGCCAATCGGACTGGGCAATGGCAGGAAATGTTTCCCCACAGGAAAGGTTCACATCAGATCCCTGCTGCCTTTTGCAAGTAGAAATCAAGCCGCCTCCTACAGAGGCCAAGAGGGCCAGACCACAGCGGCACCTTCAACAGGTGTTAGTAAGAGAGAAAATTCTCCTTTTCAGTTAGCAACCCGGGAATGGGGTGTCTGCAGAGGGGCTGTGGGGGGCAAGGCAGTGACATGTCCCCAGCTCTGCTGCCTGAGCAGCGTGGAGGGAAAGCCCAGAGACATGGGTGGTTCCAGGGAGGCCACCAAATGCCTTTTCCATTTGCAACCTGGAGGGGGGCTTTCACTCCTCACACACAGGAAAATGTCAAGCTTGGAAACCACCAGGGCACCAGCCCAAGTTGGAGAGGCAGGTGAGAGTGTCCTGTGCCCCTGGAGGAATGGGAGAGGGACACAGGGGAAGGTGGAGTGGAGAGGCAGAGTGGGGAGGACCAGAGAGTAGTCAGGTCCCTGCCCCATCCCCTCCTGCGCCTCCAAGCACACCTCCTTCAGTCGAGACTCCTAGCTTTGTTCCAGAAGTTGTGTGGCCTCCCAGACAACCCCCAGGATGGTTGGCTTGGAGGCCTCCTGGCACCTCTGTGACCTAACTGAGGACTCCTTCTCTCCCCTCCAGTCTCCAAGCCTTTCAGTGCCTGACCTTGCACACAAGCAAGCTCACTCTCATCCCTCCTTGGCGCCAGGCACTGGGGACATACACTGGGAACTGGGCATCCAGTCAGGCATGCCCCAGAGGCCCGAGGGCCCAGCTTTCTCAGAGGATGACAGGCACGCATGTTGCTCCTTGTCCCATCACACTGGGAGCCCCAGGAGGGCAGGGGCCCGGTTGGGCTCAGCCACCAGTCAGTACCTGGCCCGGATGTAGTGGGCATGCGATTCATATTTGTTTAATTTCTTTTTTTTTTAAAAACATCTTTATTGGAGTATATTTGCTTTACAATGGTGTGTTAGTTTCTGCTTTATAACAAAGTGAATCAGTTATTTGTTTAATTTCTTGAAGAAATTCTAAGCAACAAGGGAAAATGAGTCCACGCTGGCCAAACTTACTTTCCAAGCAAGAGTCAAGAGGCTTTATGTCTGATTTTTTTCAAGCTGCTGGGATAAATACTGTATTAAGTGCAGTGGGAACCAAGAGGGGGCTTTGCCTAGAGGTATCTGGGATGGCTTCCAGAGAAGGTGCCATTGAGGCAAGCTTTGAGGAATAAATGAGGTTTTCATAGGTGGAAATGAACACTGTGGTTAGGAGTAGGGAACAGTAGCATGATCAAAGGTGTGTAGATAACAGATTGGGATGCATGGTTGGAGGCCTGCAATTAGAAGACTTTGCTGGAAGCAAGTGGTAGGAGATGATATTGGAAAGGTTGCCTGGACCCATCCTGTGGAGGGTCTTAAATTCCAGCTGGAGGAATGGATCAGGAACGCATTGTGGAGGAGGAAATCTTAACTAAGATTGACCTGGCAGTGACGTGGGAGCAGCAAGAGAGAGGTGGGTCAGGTAGGAGGTGATCCTGCGGCATGACATTATCTGGGATGTGCAGTCACTGTGGGAAATGCTGATGTCGACCTAGAGGAGGAGGTTCTCTCATATATTACTGCTGGAACTGCAAATTGGCACAGCCATCTTAGAGAGCAGTTTTGTAATATCTAGACATACCCCTCAACCCAGCAATCTGACTTCTAGGTACATACAGTTGAATTTCTACATGTGCGTGGGGAAATATGCACAAGAACATTCACTGCAGCGTAGTTCGCAGTGGTAAAAAATAGAAACAACCTAGGTTTCTATCATCGGGGATTAGAGAAATAGATTTTATTATTCATACAATGGTACACCATGTAGCAGTTACCATGAACAACCTACATCTATATGTGTAAAAAGAACAGAGACCAAAAATACAGTGCTGAGTGAAAAAAGCAAATTTTAGAGAGCTATTTCATAAAGAATATCACTTATGACAAATTTTAAAGTACAAAAACTAACACTACATACCATATATGGACACATAAACATGGCCTGGATACGTAACGTTATCATGGTTAAGGCAATGAAGGATGGGACTGAGAGGACAGCACAGGGACTTGAGTGGGATCTGTAATGTGTCATCTCGCTAGAAAAAAATCTCAGGCAAACATGATGCAAATGTTAACATTTGTTCATTTTGGGTGGAAGGTACATGAGCATTTGCTACATTATCCTCTGACTTTTTGAAATATTCTTTAAGTAAAAGAGAAAAAAGGAAAGGAGGGGAGGGATGAAAGAGACAGAGCTGGCCACTACCACATCCAACCAACTGGAAGCCCACAGACCCGTACTGAAGAACAACACAGCCATGATCAGGAAAAATAACAGGAAAAATGATCCCACAGTTCCTAATAAAAGCCAAATCACAGAGCCTGGGTTCAGTGCCACCCTTGCCCGTACCCAGCTTCACTGGCTTTCAGTCAAAAAAACAATAAATAAATATTAAACGAAAGTGACCCAAGGTGGAGAACAATGATTTGGAACTTACTGCCAGGCCCAGATGCAAAGGCACTTGGAGAGCAAAATTTACACATATGTTCCTCACATGAGAATCAGCTCCTCCCTGCAGGATGTCTGAGCTCCACAGCCAAGATGGCAGGTCCAGCCTTTGCAGGGGCCAGGAGGGGGCCTTCCGGAGGGGAAGGAGAAGAGGAGAGCTTTCAGGTCATCAGACGCAGAGAAGCATGGTGAAATCAAAGGGAATGTGATCTCGCTAGAACTAGAATGTAAGCTCCAGCAGGATTTACTCGTGTTCACTGCTGCGTCCCCAGTGCCTAGAAGAGTGCCTGGAACAGAGTAGATGCTCACTGACTATCTGCTGAGTGAGTGAAAAGGAGTGCTGAGTGGCACAGGGTGGAAGGGAGAAGCCTTGAGTGTCCCCAGCTCTGCATCACTTTGATTGCTCAAATGACCGGATTTCAGATGTGCCAAAGCAGGTGCTCACAGTGTTTCTAGGGAATGCATACTGCTGCCTGAGGTAGGAGCTGGGGACTGGGTTTGAGGCGTCGGCAGAAGGAAAGGTGATAGAGCTACAGAGAAGTGAGACTCCAGGAAGAGGAAAAAGCCAGGAGGCTCAGGCAGGAAATGTCCTTAAAAAATGTATGGGGAGGGGGCTCTTTGAAGCAAAATGGACACCAGAGAGAATAAGGAAGGGAGGAGGGTCTTACTCCCATTGGGCACTGCTAGCTCATAAGGGCACCTTTGCACAAATTTGAGAAAGGTGTCTCCTCCTGCTGGACACACAATTTGGAGAGCAGGGTTGCCTCGGGGAGGATTAGGGTAAATGGCCCCCAGATGCAGAGCTTGGCTATTGGAGCTTGGGCTGGATTTCAGTCCCAACGTGCTGGGGGGCCCTTGCACAGGGCACAACTTGCAGAACCATATGCAGCGGTCCTGATCCCCGTACCAGCCCTCTGGACAACCAGGTTGTTTCTGGTCTCCCATCATTCTGCAACCTACTGCCACCTGCTGAGGGCACTGTCACCACCCTGGCTGCTATCCCTGTTTCACAGCTCCTGCCAGGCCACCTTGCCCAGGAACACAGCAGTTTCTTCCCTGGCAGGAAGGTAGGTGGAGCCAACGGACGAAAATCAGTTCTTGGGTGAATTTTGAATATTATTCTACAAGCAAGGACTCTGTGTTCTATTATCAGCAACATCTCAACTGCCTCATTTAGGGAGGTACATGCTTCTCTACCCTCCCAACAGAGGTCGAGTAAAGTCCAAGAAGCCAGAGGCTACATACAAGCTGCTGCACCCCCTGGTGTTGCCTAAAGGCAATGATGATGACATTTCTCCTGTCACTCTGAAGGAGAAATAAAAGGCTCCCCCACTGGCATCCGCATGTGAGTTTTTGAGTCTGCTGGAACATCTGCATTGGAAACAATGGGGCTAGAGCATCAGCACTCTCCCCAAGATCGCAGTGGGATCATGTCACCCCTTTTCAAGCAAGAGAATACATACTCGTAATTCTGAGAAAGTGGTAGCCATCAGATGGGAACTCTGTCACTCTGCCCCTCCCACCAACAAAGTTATCTGCATCTGCTTTTCGTGAGTTCCTTTCTCCCCTGAAGGATGATAGGTCCTTCATCTTTTCTCAAGTCTGCCCCTGCCCACCTCTATTCTGGATCACATCCCATCCTATTAACTACCTTTCCTTTAACACAAGTGGTGGAAAGTGACTTAATCTGTGTGCCTCCACTTCCTCATCTGTATTATGGGAAGAAAATAGTATCTACCCTATGGAGTTGTTGTGAGGATTGAGGGAGTTAATCCACATAAAGTGTTTAGCTTAGTGCCTGCCATATAGTAGGGACTCGATAAGTGTTGCTTATTATTATTATCATTATCGCTATCATCATCTTGAGTGTGAAGGGCACAGTGAAAGACGAGGAAGTGTCAATGGCACTGAACCAGTCTGGACAAGTCTGGGTTGGATAGCTCAGGGTTTGTTTCAGGATGGAAGCCCTACAAAAGAAGGCTCCTGTTCACTGCCAGGCTGGATCCCAGAGCCCTCAGGGTGCATTCTTCTGCATGGCGGAGTTGGCAATCCTTTCCTCCTGACACTCTTGGCTTCCCAACTTGCCTCCTCTTCACCCTATTTCGACTTGCTCTCCTGATCCGAAATGACTGGGCAACCCCAAGGGCTGCTAGCACTCGGGGGTGGCCTCAGGTGCCATGTTGCATCCAGGCACCAGGCACACCTTCTCTGTGCCCAGCCCAGCACACTGGGCCTCACAATGGTTGGGAGAAATCTACTAATGGTTCTCATCCTGAGACACTTGGGGCTCCCTGGAACCTGATTTGGTGAGACAACTAATGAACTAAAAAACTTACAGTCAGGGCCAGGCTCAATATAGGCAGAGAGGATTTGGAGAGCAAGAGAAAAGCCCAGAAGTGCCTCCTCTGTCATTCAGTGGCTGTTGCCATTAGAAAGCTTCATTCCATGGCCAAAGCCATTGTTCCCAGTGAGAATGCAAAGCCTGAGAATGGGAACACAGTGAATCAGTCTCGAATGTTGATGGCTTTAGTAGAACAGTTTACTGAGCAAAGTCTCTGCAAAACTGAGAAACACAATGGATGCCAGCTCCCTTCTCCCCATGCTCGGTCTGCCAACACCTACTGAGAAATAAATACTCAAATACAAGTAAGGGAAGCATAATGGGGGAGACCCCTTGGGGGAAGCATGAGGGCAACTAGGCTCCTGGATATGGTTTCAGGATGGTGGGCAAAAAGGATGATGAAGTGAGGTGTGTGTGTGTAAGAGGGAGGGACCTAAGGGGGCAGCCATGTTTCAACTTCACCACCTTCAGGGTGAACAACAGCTGTAGTGCATGCACATGACATTACATTTTGAATTAAACAAACCTGGGATTTTAATACCAGCTCTGCCACTTAATAGCTGTGTGACTTTGGAGAAGTCACTTAACCTCTCTGAACCTCTGTTTTCCCATCTGTACAACCCTGATAATAATAACAACAATAACAATACTAAATTGGTAATGTTGCTTGGGGGCTTAAATGTGTATAAGAGAAACTAGCTGAGTGCCAGGTACAGAGGAAGTCATTTATTTGTTACATCTAAATTTTGTTCTGAGCCAGCATTAGGGGCTTTGCCAGCAACGTAAAGACACTGAGAAGCAGAAACACAGGGCAAAGGTGACCCCTGAATCCCCCCTCTCTGTAGTGTCTGTCCTTGAAATGTCCCCAGAGAAGAGAGCATAATCCTCAGCCCAGGATTTGGGAGCCAGAATCCAGGTGGCATGGCCCATTTATCAGTGCCACCAGACTCTCAGCTTTAATAAGCTTTCTGCATTCATAACCACAGGAAGAGGAGGAAATGGGCCAGATTCCTTAGCGATCATGAGTACTGCCAGCTCACTTTTATATTGGCAAAGGGCATCGAGATCACTCTGATTAGTTCATTCTCACATCAGCCCTCAGGAGGCACGGGAGTATTTTTCTTTTTGTTTAAAGATGTGGGAATTGGGAAGCACAAGATTTCTGCCATTTCCAACACCTGGCCTGATCAAAGCCCTCTTCTGGGTATGCGGAGTTGCCTTATTGCTGTTAGAATTTTAGGGATAGCTTTTTAGGGTCTTGAGCCATTCGATACTTTTCCAGGAAGATAGGCTGCCTGGTGTTGTCTAAGCGACTCTTTTACCTATCAGATGGGGCTGTGGGGAGGCCTAGGAGCAAAGAAACTCCAGACCTTAAAAGGTTAGGAATGCAGGGCCCAGGGAGATAGGGGGAACGGACCAATGAAAGCACTCAGCAACATCCAAGGACCAATGGAGGGTGAGACCCTCTGTTTCCATGAGGCAGCCTTGATTTTCATTGGCTGTAATCAAGAAACTGTCTTCCTGAACTGGGGACAGGGGAGGAGGGGTCTGCAGCTCTGTTTAGGTACTTATACCTGTCCATGGAGGGGGCTTAAGAAAGCTGGGGGCGCTCCCACTCAGGCCTTTGGCATCCGTAAGTTCTCAGTCATATTAAAAAAAAACCCCAAAAAAACCTACGGCAGTTTTTAGCAGACTTTTGCTTTTGCCAGGTCTGCACAAATGCAAATTGTGCAGGCCATAGGCATGTGGTCTGTACATGATATAAAAAGGCACACATGGTCATCTTAAACCCCTGAGTGAAGGAAAAGCTATTTATATGTCAGTCCCTGCCTGCCCCAAGCCTGTCTCAGTCAGCAAGGATGATCAAAGACTTTCTGCCCGCTCACCTTGGCCCAGCTCTGGAATCAATGTGAACCCAGCCTGACAGGGCGCTAGGGGGTTCCCTCCTCAGCAAGCGGTATGAGGGGACACTGCAAATAGCATGTGCTGCCCTGGGCGCTGCATCTGAGGCTGGGAGTGAGCTAAGCCCCAGAGGCCATGGGGGTCTCCCGCCTCCCACTGCCCCTGAACCCCCACCTTGAAGGGCTGGTTTTCCTGACCAGCCATTGTGCCTGGGGCCACTGTCCTTGATCTCTCCGTCAGCCTCACCTCCCAGGGGACCTGGCATCCAGTCCTGAGCCTCAGCTGGCTGCTGGGGAGCCAATTGGCAGGTTTGGTTCCTGCCAGTCCCTCCCTTTCCTCAATGTTAAAACTGGACTTAGACCCCATACCTTGTGTGGGCTTGTGGGATGGGTGACTAGATTCCCACCGAACGCCAAGGCCTGCTATTGCACCCTGCTCCCCACACTCCCTAGATATTGCACTCTGTATCACATCTGCCTTGAGTTCCCCCACATCCTTTAGACATTATACTCAGACTGCTTCTCATGCCCTGGCTGGGCTATTCCTTAATTTTAGCACCTACCGTGTGCTAGAAGCTGGGAAGGTTGCTGGGTTCTAGCTGTCCCCGGCCCCTCTGTCCAGAGCCAGCTTGGACCCTGATGGCCCCATACGCCCATGTGGGAGTTTCTAGCCTGCTGTACAGCCAGGGCCACCCCAGTTAGGAAGTTTCCATGAGCCATTGATTTAGGCTCTTATCTTTATTATTTCCTTCATTCTTCTTACTTTGGGTCTATTTTTTTCTTCTATGTTCTTGGAGTAAGAACTTAGATTATGGATCTGGGGCTTTTCCCCTTTTCTAAGGTAAGCATTTAGTGCCACAAATTTCCCTCTAAGCACTGCTTTAGATGCATCCTACAAATTTTGATATGTTGTATTTTACTTTTCATTCAGTTCAATGTTCTGTGGGGGCACAAGCCACGCTGAGGTAGGGGGTGGGAGAGGCACACTGACAAGGATACTGGTTGATGCTCACACTAAAGAGGGCTTGAGTCCTTGTTTAGGGAGCAGCACCTTCCCTTCCACTCAATGGGGGGAAGAGTTCCAAAACTAGGAGGAACCGCGATTCAGTCTGCTGTCCTAAATCCTGGTCTCCAGCTGTGTCGGATGGGCCCCAAGCATGTGAGAATCCAAAGAGCCACAACGTCCTCCACTGCTACCATGTTGGCCCCAGATATCCGCTTCTGGTTCTTCTTTGGATTCCTGATTGGCTCTCGTGTCAATGCTGGCTCTCTGTGCCAGTCTGCCTTAAGTGCCAGTCTGCTGGGCCTAAGACTGACCTGTGTCCCCTCAGCTCCAGCCTTTTGTCTTCCATGACCACAGCACTGGTGATGCCCATCTGGAACTGGCTCTCCACAAACCTCCCAATTAGCCTGGGAGGCCCTTAAGGATGGGGTCTGGGCCTCATTCATCTCTGTATCTCCATCACCACCCACAGAGTGTGTGACACAAAGGAGGGCCTGTAAGTGTTGGCAGAACAAATACCTGCACTCGGCTTCGAGTGTAGGACTAAACTGGCTTCCTCATGGCTTGGTCAGCTTATTTTGTCCTTGCAGAATCTCCACTCCTTTCGAAGAAAGATCTGACCTAAAACTTGGATTTCCACTTGTGATTACGAAGTGAATTTTTACTCACGCTGAGTTGACTGGGGAAGGACAAGGGCTTAGGAACACAGGCCCCAGATGAGATGGAGAGTAAATATTTGCCAACATAATCAACTGTGCGTGGTCCAAGAGGGACAGGGACCACGCTGGTCAAAAGGAAGCCTCAGGGAGTCTTAATGCACAGCAGCCGCTGAGGAAAGGGGCCACCGAGTAAAGAGTGCTGAAATGTGCACAGGGGCTCTAAGGAAGTCGTTTCTGAGGGAGCAAGGTGTAACAGAGAGCATACAGGTTTGAGGCCAGAGTGCCTAGGATCAAATCCCAGCTTTGCCATCTACTGGGTGACTTTGGCAATTTCATAAGGAAACTTCATTGCCTATTTCCTCGCGCGTAAAATGGGGATAGTAACATTATCTGCTTCAAGTTAGCACAAAGGTTACAAATAATACATAGAAACTATCTTGTAACCTGGAACATTCTCAATAAATGGCATATATTAGTAATATGATTAATAATGTTTGGTACATGATTGATCCTGACACACAAAGTTGAACCTGGTTGAATCTGCAGAGACTTCAAGCAGGGTCTTCAGGGTGGAATTATGTGTGTAGGCAGGTTATATCTTCTAGGAAATTCACTTTAGGATAGTAAATGAGGTGACAGTGAACTGGCTATTTATTAGGTCTGATGGGGATTAGGTCTGATGAGGCAGAGAACACTGGAGTAGGGACCTGCACCTTGCAGTTGCATGTGTGCATGCTCACCTCCCCCAAGCCAACTGTGGGCACCCCAGTGGCAGCACCGAGCCCAACCCTCCTCTCTCTGTCCCACCACCCTACGTACCTAGCCCAGGCCTGGCACAGAGCAGATGCATGAGGGGAGAGGGCAACCAGAGAATTCTGGACAGAAGCTACCCGACTTGGGTCTGTGAGAGCCCTGAATTACATGTCTTCGCCTGGTTCGTTCATCCATCCATTTGAGACAGGAAGGGGACAGGGCACAACGTGTAAAAGAATGACATAGCCCGAGGACATGACATAAACTGATTAGAACCAAATAGGTCCAAGGTGGCGGATGAGTCGACTTCCACTAGACCTTGAGCCTCAGTATACGCTCATTGTAACACATCGGCAAGCTAAATGACACACCCACAGGCGCCAGGACAGTTGAAGGCCAACCAGAAAGGTCAAAAAGTGGGCAGTGGCCCAATTCCTGGAAATCCCCACCCCTTCCCCAAAATAGCTGGAATACTCCTCCCACTCATTAGCCTATGAAATTACCCACCCCTATAAAAACTGACAACCCCATACCCTCTTGTCTCTCTCAGCTTCCAAGATGGCCCACACTCTGTCTATGGAGTATGTTTCAAACCTTCTTTCACTTTACTATGGCTTGCTCTTGAATTCTTTTCTGCATGAAGCCAAGAACCCACACTTGGCGGCCGTCCCAGGGACTCGCCTGAGACCTGGGACGTGACCATCCTCTCCGGCCCCAGCTCTCTTTCCTGCAACACATTCACTTATTCAATAAAGCACCTACCATGCACGAGGCACACAGTAGGTCCACACCAACCCAGGCCTAAGGCTCCCTGTTCACTCTACAAAGTCCTTGCAGCTCCCTCTTTGGGTTCAGGAACTGTCTTCTTCACCGGACATTCTGCTCAGCTTTGATTTTCAGCTTCTTCACAAGATTCTGCTTCTTAAATCCTACCGCTTGGCTCCTCCCATTACGGCCTACAAATAGGTATGGTGTATAGTTCCTAACCCCCCTCCAGCTCCAGGACACCCCACCCTGGCCTGGCCCTAACACCCCAGGCCTGAAAAAGGGGTCGGGATTGAGGACCAACTCAAAAACAAAGAGAACAGAGCAACTGAGCTCTGCTCTCAGGGAGGACATGGATGGGGGTGGAGTAGAGCAGAGAAACAGTGAGGCCAGGAAGTCAGCTGGGGACAGTCCTCTCCTAGACCCCTACTGGGGGTGAACTGGGACAGCCAATCTCTCACAGAGGCAGCACACTGGGCCGGCTGCCCCGCCGCATCCCTACAGGAGGTTCTAGCCCAATGAGTGGAGTTTTAGGCTTTTGTTTCAAACACTAGCTCACTCCACCTGACCCTGTGGGCTGAAAACATCCTAGATGTTTTTCTGTTGAAATCACAGGGACTAGGGATCAGACGGACTGGGAGGGGAGAGTAGAACACCCAGGGGCAAGGCCCGAGGGGCTGGCTTCATCCATGATGCCTGCAAGGCCTTTGTCCCCAAGCAAGGCCTCCAGTCTCCACCCCAGGCCAGTCTACCTGCTCTTACCCGAAAGAAAGCTCTTAGGCTCTGTGGCAGCTGTTTCTGTCAGGGCTGGCAAGTCTCAAAGAGGAGCCCAGAACTGAGGCGTGAAGGGGAAAGAGAAGGCAAGCAGCATCCTTCGTGGGCAGCTTCTGAGAGAAGCCCTCACCATGCCCTTCTTGAACTCCTTTTGTTTTCCATCCCACCCCTACCCCTAGCCTGCTGAGAATCACTAGCTGAAGGCCAGGATCAGATGAGAAAATAAGCCAGACACTAAATGCTTCCACCCAGAAAGGGAAAGAGGGAAGTGACATGAAACCCTCCTCCCATTTTTTTCTTCTCCAACTTCTTGGATATTATTTTGTGCTGTCTCCTGTTTGAAAGCCAATTTTTAAAGTCAGGTGGATGTACTTCCGCATCACTCAGGAGTACGGCTACTTGCAGAGGGGAAGGGTAGGGCATCTGGCCCTAGTGTTTCTTCCCTGCTCCCTCTGCTCTCCATGTTATAGTCATATCAGAGGCCGTAAAGGAGTGGCCAGTAGACATGTTTTTTTTTTCCATCCAGCTATTCCTTTATTTTATTTCTTTAAACATCTTTATTGGAGTATAACTGCTTTACAATGGTGTGTTAGCTTCTGCTGTACCACAAAGTGAATCAGCTATACGTATACATATATCCCCATATCCCCTCCCTCTTGCGTCTCCCTCCCACCCTCCCTAACCCACCCCTCTAGGTGGTCACAAAGCATGGAGCTGATCTGCCTGTGCTATGCGGCTGCTTCCCAGTAGCTATCTATTTTACATTTGGTAGTGTATATATGTCCATGCCACTCTCTCACTTCATCCCAGCTTCCCCCTCCCCTTCCCCGTGTCCTCAAGTCCATTCTCTACATTTGCATCTTTATTACTGCAGTAGACATGTTTTGATGGTGTAGCTTACACATTTGAAATCATTGTCAACGTTGAAAAGTGACAATATTTTACAGTAAAAAATATTAATTTCTGGCATCTTGAAAAACTGGAAAATGTGGCAGCACTGGGCCAGTAATTCCAGATGACAACGAGTAGCAGAGCTTAGAAGCAGCAGTCCCCTTGGGGCACAGACTGTCCAGTTTCCCACATTCCCCATACTTCCCTCTGGTGCTGCAGGCATGGAGGGCCACTTACTATGTTCATGCTAGTCTTTGTACATGACCTGCTTCACTCACTTATATTAACTTCCTCGGCCCTCTCAGCACTTCAGTTGAGATCTCTGATTTACTTTCAGCTACTTATTATTTCCAAAACACACCTCCATGTTTGCCTTTATTCTACCCTTGGCGTGGAATGCCACCCCATAGCCTACCTAAAAAATGTCTACCCATCCTTTACAACCCAACTGAAGCCTCATCTCCCCTGTGAAGCCTTCCCTAACTCATGCAAGCAGAACTGGGGATTTCGTCGTCTGGATTCTTGCATCGAGGCCAATGCTCCACCATTATCATTTACCCATTGGATGATAATTATGCATTTATATGTCTGTTTCTGCTACTAAACTGTGTGCTACTAAACTAGGTCTTCCTTATCTTTGAATCGCCATCTCCTAGCAAGGGGCCTGGCACACAGGAGACACTCAAATGCTTGTTGAATAAATGATGGAATGACTGACTGAAGGGATGAAAAGGGAGTTGTAAAGTGCTCACTCAGTATAGATAGTGACTGTCCCTTGATGGGGACTAGAGGCCAGTTGGGTGGTACCAGAGCAATTCTAGTTTCCCTGAAGTCAATCTCATTAGGCACCAAGTGCTTGGCACAGAGCCTGTCACACTCTAAGTGCTCACGGATTAAAAGAATGGAGCTCATCTGACCAAGGAGAGTGTGATATTTAAACTTTAGTTTGGAGTTGGAGTGCTCCAGGGGCCACCTCACATCACTCTGGTTTAGAATCCTGCCTCCAGCACATCCTAGCTCTGGGACCCTAGACAAATGACTTAACCTCTCTGAGGTTCAACATCCAAACCAGAAAAAAAAGAGAAAACAATAATAATACTTCATCACAGAGTAGGTATGACGTATAAACAAGGTATCTCTAGGTCAAGTGACATGTTGCAGACAGTTAATAAGTGTTGGGCCCTTTGTTGGTCTAGGTTAGTAAGGAGTATGTGTGTGTGTGAGAGTGAGTGGATATGTTAAATTACATGTGGAACCGTACAGATGTGATCTGTTTTGCTATCCAGCTCTCATTCCTTGGGATACTTCAAGGGAAGATTAGGACACATCCTCTAAAAGGAAGAATCCTATTACAGGATGGTTAACAAGACCTCCAAAGAGAGAGCGAAGTCCAGTTCCTCCATCAAAGGCTGCTCAAAGGCACAGCAGAGCTCTGCCCCACCCCAATCCCCATCCCCTAGGGCCCACAACATCCAATAGGTGCTGCACTCACTTAACCCATTTTGGCTGCCATTTTGGATGTTTCCTCATCTCTATAATGAAAATGACAACAATTGCTTGGAGGGCTGGGTGGGACCATTAATGAGACTGGACATCTGAAGCACTTAACTTGGTGTTAGTGTACAGAGCAGATGCTCAATAAACCTTGGGCTCTTTCCCTTCCATGGGGCCACAAAACTGCAGGCTAACAAATAAATAATGGCAGAGGGAGGGACACTGAGGACATGTCATGTTGTGTACTGAAGGGGGTGTACATGAAAGTGACAGGACAGGAGGAATTTTAATAGGGCCACGATGAGATGAGGCCAAGGGATTGAGAATGAGTGAAAAAGATGCATGTGTGTGTGTCCTGAATACCCACAACAACTCCACACAGGACCCAGACCACTGATATAACCAGCTCCTACCCAACTAAAATGGGCCAGATTGTGGTTAACGGACCTTTCTGAGATTTCCCACAGATACTACATGGGGATTACTGATTGGAAGTGTACCTGCCACTGAACTTGACTAAACTCAAAGTTGGAGACTTTTTTTGAAAGCTTCAAAAGGCATTTCATAGTGGCAGTATTTGTAAACACTGAAAAATGAGAAGAAATCTAAATGTCTAACAACTGGAGAATGGATAAATAAATTGTGGTACAGCCATTATATGGAATAGTATACAGCAATAAAAATGAATAAATTGTAACTCTTGTATCAGTATGGATAAATCTCAAAAGCATAATGTTTTTAAAAAGAGAAAGTTGCAGAAGAATATGCATGAACAGTATGATGCTATTTATACAAAGTTTAAAAACATGCAAAAAAACAATATATATATTTTTATGGATGCAAATGTATGTGGTGGAAGCATGCATGGGAATTAGAAAGAGCCAATTTGGGATACTGGCTTCCTCCAGGCCAGGATGGGGTGGGGCTCACAGCTGGATCTGTAATGAGCTGTTTCTTAGAAAAGATCTCAAGCAAATGTGGCAAAATGTTAAGATTTGACATTTTCCTGTCTACTTTGCTGTATGTTTGAAAGAGTTTATAATTTTGAAAATATGGAGCAAAAAAGTGTTTTGGGCTGCCCCTGCCTCATCCTTTTACACACGCTTCTTTGTTGAGGGCCTGCTACAGACCACAGATCATTTAAACCTTCACACAACCTTCACCTCATTTTACAAAGGAGGCACTTAAGGCTCAGACAGGTGAAATGACTTGTCCAAAGACAAGAAGTATGATTAGGTCTTAGGCTCCCAGACCTCATTCTCATACCCTGCATCTGGAAGTATAAGTCCTATGCTGCCAAAGCAAACTGGGATTCTTTGAGCTTTCTGGTGGTTCGGATTCTTAAACGGGATTGATTAGCATTTCTCAACCCTCCACATTGTGGCAGAAGGCAACCCAGGTCCAGCATCTCCCAGCCGTCCACCCAGTGACAGAAGGTAGCCTAGATAAGCCTTTCCTTCCCTGATGGCACTAGTAGAGATTGAGTGGGAACCCTGTTGGCACTGGGCTGCCCAGAGAGTTGGTTGGGTGAGGCACTCTCTGCTTTGCAATCTGGTATCTCTCATTGCTTATCAAGAAGAACTTGGTAAGAGGCCTGGGGAAGCACCTTCTGCCACCACTGGGGGCACCAGTAGGGATCAAGTGGGAGGTCCACAGACATCTGGCCTGGTGAAGAGCTTTCTTCTTTCACAGGCCTGGTGTCTCCCACCCTCACATAACAGTATCAGTCCTGGAGAAGTGCATTCTACTCCCACGTGAAGCATTCTACTCCCATGTAAAGAAGTGCATTCTACTCCCATTCTACTGTTCACCAGTAGGGTGAACAAAAAGACCAGAATAGTAGTGCAAGGGCTCTAAAAACTAAATTGTTATTGGAAGCACAGCCCACAGAATTAGGCCAGGACCTGCCCGTTAAACCTAAACAGAATTACTTCCTGTTAAAATACAAGATTGAAATAGGATCTAGAGTCTCCTAACATAATATCCAGAATGTCTGGGACACATTAAAAAAAAATCACTCATCATACCAAGAACCGGGAAAATCACAACATGAATGAGAAAAGACAATCAGCACATGCTAACACCAAGATGAATCAGATGTTGGCATTATTAAGCAAGGATTTTAAAGCAGCCATCATAAAGTGCTTCAACAAATACTACTGAAAAAATTTTAAAAATAGAAAATCTCAACCAAAGTAATAGAAGATACAAAAAGAACCCAACGTAAATTATAGAACTTAAAAATACAATAACAAAATCTCACTGGCTAGGCTCAGTAGAAGAAATAATATGACAGAGGAAAGGATCCGTGAACTTGGAGATAGAACAACAGAAATTATACAATTTGAACAGCAGAGAGAAAACAGACTAAAAAATATGAGCAGAACATCAGAGACCTGTGGGACAATAACAAAAGATCTAAGATTAATATCATCAGAGCCCCAGAAGGAGAGTAGAAATAAAGGGTGAAAACTCCCCAAATTTGGTCAAAGACATACGCCTACAGATTCAAGAAGGTGAGCAAACCCAGATGGGATAAACCCAAAGAAATTCACACCAAGACAAGCCATAAATAAACTTCTGTAAACTAAATATAGAGAAAAAAATCTTGAAAGCAGTCAGAGAAAAACAATCTATTACCCATAGTGCAAAAACAATGCAACTGACAGTAGAGTTTTCATCAGAAACCATGGAGTTCAGAAAAAAGTAGAACATTTTTCAAGTGCTGAAAGAAAAGAGCTGTCAACCTAGAATCATATATCCAATGAAAATATCTTTCAGGAATGGAGGGGAAATCAAGACATTCTCAGAGAAAGGAAAACTAAGAGAATTTGTCATCAGGAGAACTACCCTGAAGGAATAGCTAAAGGAAATTCTTTAAATATAAAGGAAATTATTAAAGAAGGAATTTTGGAACATCAGGAAGGAAGGAAGCACAGAATAAGCAAAAATATGGGTAAATACAATAGATTTAAGAATCTCTTAAATTTTCTAAATCATGGTATATGGTTGAAGCAAAAATTATAATATTGTCTGACGTAGTTCCAAATGTATCTAGAGGAAATATTTAAGACAATTATAAATGGATGCTAAAAATGACATAAAGGGAGGTAAGGTTTCTACACTTCAATTGAACTGGTAAAATGACAACATTAGCAACTGTGATAAGATCTATATCTACATCTATATCTATCTTATGAGATATCTATCTATATCTATTTATCTATTTACCTATCTATAAATACCTTCAGCAATGTTACACAAAGAGATACACTCAAAGACATTTAGATACATCAGAGTGGAATTCTAAAAAATGTTCAAGGAACTCACATGAAGACAGGAAAAGGAAAATAGAAAACAAGAGATAAAGTGGCAGACTTAAGCTCTAACATATTAATAATTACATTAAATGTAAATGGTCTACATACTAAAACTAAAAGATAGAGATTAGCAGAGTAGACTAAAAGGCACTACCCAACTATATGTTGTCCACAAGAAACTTGCTTCAAACATAACAATATAGGTAGGTTGAAAGTAAGAAGATGGAAAAAGATATGTCATGCAAACATTAAAAAGCAAGAGAGACTATATTGATATCAGATAAAGTAGACTTGAAAGCAAAGAAAATTACTTTCTTTGCTTTCAAGTCTACATAGGGAAAAAGAAAGACATTACATAATGATGAAAGGATCAACTCATTAGGAAGTCAGCAATCCTAAATATGGATGCATCAAGCAACAGAGCAGCAAAATACAAGAATCAAAAACTAAAAGAGGTGAAAGGAGAAATAGATGAATCCACAATTATAGTTGGGGACTTAAACACTCCACTTGCAATAATTGATAGACCTACTAGACATAAAATCAGAAGAACTCAACAATACAATCAATCCATAGGATTAATTGACATACATGAAAAACTCCACCCAACAGGAGTAGAATACATATTTTTTCCAAGCATTCATGGAACATTCACTAAGGTAAACCATATCCTAGACTATGTATAAACAGACCTCAGTAAGTTAAAAATATTTGAAATCATATTGAGTGTATTCTATGACTGTAATGGAACCAAACTACAAGTCAATAAAAAAAAAGACAACAAGAAAATCTCCAAACACTTGGAAGTTAAACAACACACTTCTAAAAAATCCATGGGTCAAAGAGGACGTCGCAAAAGAAATTAACAAATACATTGAACTGGACTTCCCTGGTGGCGCAGTGGTTAAGAATCCGCCTGCCAATGCAGGAGACACGGGTTTGAGCTCTGGTCTGGGAAGATCCCACATGCCATGGAGCAACTAAGCCCATGAACCACAACTACTGAGCCTGCGCTCTAGAGCCCACGAGCCACAACTCCTGAAGCCTGCACGCCTAGAGCCTGTGCTCCGCAAGAAGAGAAGCCACCACAATGAGAAGCCCACACACTGCAACGAAGAGTAGCCCCTGCTCTCCACAACTAGAGAAAGCCCGTGGGCAGCAGTAAAGACCCAATGCAGCCAAAAATAAATAAATAAGTAAATAAATAAATACATTTATAAAAAAATACATTGAACTGAATGAAAAGTAAAATACAACATATCAAAATTTGTAGGATACATCTAAAGCAGTGCTTAGAGGGAAATTTGTGGCACTAAATGCTTACCTTAGAAAAGGGGAAAGGCCCCAGATCCATAATCTAAGTTCTTACTCCAAGAACATAGAAGAAAAAAATAGACCCAAAGTAAGAAGAATGAAGGAAAAAATAAAGATAAGAGCATAAATCAATGAAATTGAAAAATGAGATAGCAATTGATCAAAATCAACGAAACAAAAAGCTGGTTCTTAAAAAAAAGTCAGTAAAATTGATAAACCTCTAGGAAGAATAACAAAGGTAAGAAAGAGAAGGCACAAATTACCAATATCAGGAATGAAACAGGGATATTGGTACAGATCTTGAAACCATTAGAAGAATAATAAACAAATATTATAAAACAACTTTACACTCATAAACTCAACAACTTAGAAGAAATGGATCAATACCTCAAAACCACAAACTACCAAAGCTCAATCAAGAAATGGATCATCTGAGTAGTCCTATAATGATTTAAAATATTGAATTCAAAATTTACAAAGTTTCCAAAAAAGAAATCTCCAGGCCCGGGTGGTTTCACTGGAGAATTCAACCAATCATTTAAAGAAAATTTAACACCAATTTTACACAATCTCTTGTAGAAAACAGAAAAGGAGGGAACACTCCTGTAAATCATTTATGAGTTCAGTATTACCCCAATACCAAACTAGACAAAGACAGTATGAAAATAAAACCTACAGACCAATATCGTTCATGAATTGACACATGACACAAAAATGCTTAACAAAATATTAGCAATAGAAATCAGCAATACAGAAAAATAATTAAATGCCATGACAAAGTAGATATTTTATTCCAATGGGGGTTTACTCCAGGAATGCAAGAGTTGTTCAATATTTCAAAAATCAGTGTAATCTACCATATCAACAGGCTAAAGAAGAAGAATCATATGATCGGATCAACTGAAGCAAAATCATTTGGCAAAATCCAACACCCATTCATGATAGAAATGCTCAGAAAACCAGGAAGAGAGGTGGAACTTCCTCAACTTAGTAAAGAACACCTCCAAAAAAAATCTGCAGCTAACATTAAACTTAATGGTGAAAGACTGACTGTTTTCCCCTGGACATCAGGAACAAGGCAAGGATGTCTACTCTTACCACTCTTACTCAACACAGAAAAGACAATTGCATTTCTATATACTAGCATTGACCATGTGGGAACCAAATTAAAAACACATAATATCATTTACAATTGTTCCAAAGAAAAAGAAATACTTATGTATTAAACTTGTACAGGATCTCTATGCTGAAAATTACTAAATCAATCAGGAAAGAAATTAAAGACCTAAATAAATGGAGAGACAATATTGTATCATGGATTGGAAGACTCAACATAGTAAAGATATCAATTCTTCCCAGACTGAAGGTATAGGTTTGATGCAATTCCTATCAAAATCCCACAGATTCTTTTGTAGATATAGACAAACTTATTCTAAAATTTACGTAGAAAGGCACTAGGCCCTAGAATAGCTAAAAATATCTTGAAAGAGAAGAGTGAAGTGGGAGGACTCACTCTACTCATACTATATAGCTACATTAATCAAGACTGAGTGGTATTGGTGGAGGGATAGATATACAGATCAATGAAATGGAATAGAGAACCCAGAAATAGACCCACAAAATATGCCCAACTGATTTTTGACAAAAGTGAAAAAGCAATTCAATGGAGGAAGAATAACCTTTTCAAAAAATGGTACTGAAGGAATTGACCTCCCCAGGGGGGAAAAAAGAATCTCTAAATGCATGATGAGTTAAATGTAAATATAAACTATAAAACTTTCAGAGAATAAAAGAGAAAATCTTTGGTATCAAGGGCTAGGTAAAGAGTTCTTGGATTTGACATCTCAAGGACAAGTCATAAAAGGAAAACTTGATAAATTGAATCTTGTCAAAATTAAAATGTATGCTCTGCAAAAGCCCATGTGAAAAGGACAAAAAGACAAGCTCCAGAGTGGGAGAAAGTATTCGCAAACCACATATCCAAGAAACCACATATCTAGATGCTAGAATACATAAAGCAGTCTCAAAACTCAACAGTAAAAAAAGAACAATCCAATTAGAAAACAGACAGAAGCCATGAACAGACATTTCACTGAAGAGTATATATAGATGGCAAGTAAACTATGAGAAGGATGTTCAACATCATTAGCCATTAGTGAAATGTAAGTTAAGATCACAGTGAGATATCACACCTATCAGAGTGGCTTAAAAAAAAAATGACCACACCAAATCCTGGTACAGTCACTAGGCGGCACACTCTTTGACATAAATTGTAGCAGTATTTTTTTGGATCTATCTCCTAAAGTAAAGAAAATAAAAGCAAAAGCGAACAAATGGGGGCTAATTAAACTTAAAAGCTTTTGCACAGCAAAGGAAACGACTGACAAAACAAAAAGACAACTTACTGAATGGGAGAAAATATTTGCAAATGATATGGCCGATAAGGGGTTAATATCCAAAATATATAAACAGCTCATACAACTCAATATCAAAAAACCAAACAACCTGATTAAAAAATGTGAAGACCTGAATAGACATTTTCCCAAGAAGACATACAGATGGCCAGCAGGCACTTAAAAAAGATGCTCAACATTGTTAATCATCAGAGAAATGCAAACGAGATATCACCTCACACCTGTCAGAATGTTTATCATCAAAAAGAACACAAATAACAAATGTTGGTGAGGATGTGGAGAAAAGGGAACCCTCACACACTGTTGGTGGGAATGTAAATTGGTGCAGCCATTAAAGAAAACAGTATGGAGGTTTCTCAAAAGTCTAAACATATAATTACCATATGACCCAGCAATTCCACTCTTAGCTATTTATCCAAAAAAAGGGAAAACACTAAATTGAAAAGTACATGTACCCCAATGTTCATAGCAGCATTATTTACGATAGCCAAGATATGGAAGCAACCTAAGTGTCCATCAACAGATGAACGGATAAAGAAGATGTTGTGTATACACACACACACACAAAAACACACAATGGAATAGTACTCAGCCACAAAAAAGAATGAGATTTTGCCATTTGCAACAACATGGATGGACTTGGAGGGCATTATGCTAAGTGAAATAAATCAGACAGAGAAAGGCAAATACTGTATGATATCACTTATATGTAGAATCTAAAAAAACTATTGAATATAACAAAACAGAAACAGATAACAAAAAAGAAACAGACTCACAGATATAGAGAACAAAGTAGTGGTTACTAGTGGGGAAAGGGAAGCGGAGAGGGACAGGATAGGGGATTAAGAGGTACAAACTACTACATATAAAATAAATAACCTACAAGGATATATAGCACAACACAGGGAATATAGCCAATAATAACTATAAATGGAATGCAATCTTTAAAAATTGTGAATCACTATATTGTACACCTGAAACTTATATAATATTGTACATCAACTATACCTCAATAAAAAAAATCTTCATGGAAAAAAACTTAAGCATGCAATTACTATACAACTCGGCAACTGCACTCTTGGGCATTTATCCCAGAGAAATGAAAACTTATGTTCACAGATAAACTTGTTACATGAATGCTCATAGCAGTTTTATTCATACAGCCCCAAACTGGAAACAATACCGATGTCTTTCAACAGGTGAATGGTTAAATGAACTGGTACATTCATACCATGGAATACTACTCAGCAATAAAAAGGAGCGAACTATTGATAGATGCAACAACTTGCAAGGATCTCAAGAAAGTGATGCTGAATGAAATAAGCCAGTATCAAAAGGTTACATATGATATGAATTCATCTATATAACATTTTAAAAATAACAAAACCATATAGATGGAGAATAGCGTCTTGGTCGCCAGGGGTTAGCGATGGGGGGAGTGCGGAGTGGGTGGGTGAGAATATCAAGAGGTAGCACCAGGGAGATCTTTGTGGTGACCGAACAGTTCTGCACCTCGATTGTGGGGATGGTTACACACGTGATAAAACTGCATAGACACACAATACGTACACACACTCACAGAGTGCATGTAAAACGTGAAATCTGAATAAGCTCTGTGGATTGCACCAATATCAATTTTGACATTGTACTATAGTCATGTAAGATGTCAACATCAGGGAAAACTCGATGAAGGGTCACAGGACCCCCTGTACATTTTTTTTTGCAATTTGCTGTGAATTTATAATTATTTCCAAATAAAAATTTTAAAAGGGGGGGTTGGTATATTTACTTGGTGTATTATTTCCTAAGATATCAGAGCTGGGTTTTTTTGGGAGAGGTTCATACTCAGTTTATCAGAAAGCAGGTAAGGGATGGAAACCAGCATTTGCTGGGAACATGCTCTGGGCCAGACAACTCACCTACATGATTGTAGTTAAATCTCAAGACAACCCTGGCAAGGTTGGTATTTTTTTCTCATTTCACAGATGAAGAAAATAAGTCTTAAAGAGACTCAGGGCTTATCCAAGTTAGTGGCTAATAATTCCTAATTGAAGCTAATAATTATTAAGTGCTTTGTGTGCTAAGTGCTATAATGAATTATTTCATTTAAGAACTCAAAATAATTATGTAAGGCAGGTACTACCATTACTCCCATTTAACAGATGAGGGACCTGAAGCTCAGCAAGGTTAAATGACCTACTCAAGATCATACAGTATGGAAAAGGTAGAATCAGGATCCAAGACAGGCATGTATGATGCTCTTTCCCTCAATCCCAAGGCACTTCCCAAAGTAAAGTGGGGTAAGAAATTCAGATTCCAAGGCAGAGATGAGCCTTCCTCGGTGCCCTCAATAAGTCCCATGAGTCTCTTACCCCAGTCCCTAGAACGCTTTATTGCATACATACCTCCACATGTCTGCCTCTCCCTCCAGGTGCTAAATTATGGAAGCTCCTTGAGAGACAGAACCATGGTTTACTCATGTTCGTGACTCTAGAATAGAGGCACAACTGATGTCTGGTGCATGGATGAAAGGAGTTAGAGGTCACTTTAAATCCTGTGACCAATTGTCTCTTAACTAAGGGGGCTGCACCTGGGAGTATCTGAGAGACCACCTTCACCTATCCCTGGTGGGCTGGGTAGATGTGTGGACCCAGTTCTCTTTGAGCCCACATCACAGCCACTGGTGTGCTGGAGCCAGTTTGCCGTGGCTCACCATAGCCGATTGTTAAAGTTTCGGAATTTTGCAAACCAATTGTTAAACTGTTCATAGCTTGAAATCAGCCATGGCGGGAATATCTATGCCACAAAAATTGGCAAATGCTACAAAGCAGGGCACCCCCCACAAACACCAGAACTGGTTGTTAAACATTTACCAGCACGCTGCTGATCCAAGACATTTGGCTGCAGCACTTAGGTGCATGTAAATAAAGAACTCCCAGGTGGAAGGGGCAAAAATGAGCCTCCTGGGGTGCTGCGAATGTTCTTTATCTTGATTTGGCTTATGGTTACACACAGATGTATACATAGGTAAAAATCCATTGAGCTGCACATTTACAACTAGCGAACTGTATGCAATTTACTGTATGTATGTTTTACTCAATAAAAAGGAACTCCCAGACTATGCAAAGAGCTGTGGATTGATCCTGAGTGCCCCCCTGCAGAGACCCCACTAATCAAGATGCACTGACGCTCCCCAGCCATACTGATCTGCATGCGTCACGGATGATGAGGCAGCCCAGTTCAGTGCATTATCTATTGCGCAGGACGGGGCAAAGGTGGTCCAAACAGCTGCTGGCATCAGGAATCCGAGTCCCGTCACGTCTTTTCTTCATCATGGCTGCTGTCATCTCTCACCTACGTTATTCCTGGCTCTGTGGCTAGGGATGGTGCTGTTTGCTGACGGGCAGCATGACTCACTACCCAGCAGATCATTTTTCTAATTAAGTGGAGAGAGATGGACGGATATTTTCCCATACTTGGGCAGAAGCCTCATTTGCTTGGATCATTTTACTGGAATTACTTAGCTTTACATTGAAGGGGTGATTTTCTCCACTTTAAAAAAATAGTTCACAAAACCTGCTCCCCTCAGACAATCAATTTGTGGAGAAAATGGAGAGGAAATGAAGTGCTTCTCCAAAATGCACCCTCAGAGAGAAAATAACGTTTACTGAACTTCTTGCATGAAGTTGCCCTGATGGGAAGGCCCAGCTCCCTATTTTATCTTTAGGATGCTGGCTGGCATTTAACCTTCCTGACACAATTCCTGTCCTCCTCCGCTTTTCCTGCCCCTCTCCCCTCAGCCACCCAGCTGAACAACTTGCTTGCGGCAGCAGCTTTATTCTGTGAAAGAACGACAGGAGCTTGCAGGCAGAGCCCGGGGTCCAGGAAGTGGGCACAGCATGTGAGAGGGCAGGGGGCCTACCTGTGGGAACAGGTGGTGTAGCTCGGTGACAGCCCTTCATGGGGAGGCAGGAGCAACCACGGTGGGATTTGAAGGGTGGATGAGGATAAATTTGCAGAGCGCCACCATCATAGCCTCAAGAAATCACACAGTCTAGTCCCCATCTCCCTTCTAGGCTCAGAAATAGCCCCTCAGATAAGCCCAGCTCAAGCCCAAGTGCCCAGAGTGCATTGTAGACAGATATTGCTTTGAAGGGTTGTTTTTAAGTGGAGTAGTGGTAGCTCCTGGAAGTCCCACTCAGCCCGCTCAGCTGAAGTCATGGAACTCACCAGTCCACTCAGCCCCTCCAGTTTCTCCCTCCAGCAGGGTGAGCAGGCCCAGGCACTGGTTGCACTGCTCTTTCACTGTATTCACGGGGCCCTTGTGCAACCTTCCAGTTATGAGTCCAGTCCTGAATCCCAAGCCTACTTGGAAAGGGTTACACTTCCTGCCTGGCTTTTGCCAGGCTCTTTCTCCTAGGGACTACTTCCTATAACACACACACACACACACACACACACACACACACACACACACACAGGTGCACACAAGCCTGTCTCTGCCATGCCTGAGCCTTCCACACCCAAAGACCACCCAAGAACCAGTATTCCCAACCCCACCCCTTCCTCAACAGCCTAGTGGCTGAGAACCCAGCATGCCTCCTGCCCAAATTATGACAACTTGCTTAAGTCACAGAGAACAAAGTCCTCAGATGCTCTTGGAAAATCCAACCGATCCTTGGCCCACGTATGATGCTGAGGCCCAACCAGGGGCCCAGCTTTACCACTAATGTCCAGAGAAGGGCCAGACCACCCCTTCTGTCTGGGAGGGGTTAGGCTGAACTTCTGTGTCCCTGCTGGTTCCTGACCTTCAAAGTCCTACCCAGTGGTTGAGGTCATGTTTGGGGCCCAGCCCCAAGTTTCTTTCAAGAGGGACTGCTGTCAGGTGAGATATACCCACTGTAGTGCCAATAATGTCAGCACTTATCATGCCCTCATCAGGTCACCTGAGTGCACTAGAAGCTGGTGCCTGTTTCCCTCTCAAAGGGGCTGGGAGTTGGGTGAGGGAAGGGAGGCGGAGAGACGTAGAGAGGAGTTCAGGTGGGAGGCTCAGCTGCCATGTTGGGTTGCTGGTTCCCCCAACACCAGCAGTGGCCGATAGTCATTTAACAGATGTTTGCTAAATAAACCCATAAAGAAATGCATGGGTGAATCCTAAAATATAGGAGAAAAGCATTCTTAAGCTCACAGAAATCTCAGGCTCTCTTTGAATCTCTATCACTGGCCCAGTTTGCCTTCCCTACCTCTTTCTTTGCGTTTTCCCCCTTTCAGTTAAGTAGCATTAAGTCCTTTTCTCTGAAGTGTAAACTGAAGTCTTTAAAAACTAAGAGCCTTGCTTGTAGTCATCCACAAAGTGGAAAACAAGCCCGAGAAGAACTTGCATGGCTCCTGGCCACCACGGCCACCACACGTGCAACTCGAGCCGACCGAATGCCATTTGCATCATGGGAGAGGTTATATACAAGCGTGTCATGGACAGACAGACTGATGACTGGGGCTGGAAATGTTCCCATCTGCCTTCCTCATGGGGTTCCTGGCACCCCTCTGGCCTCAATTCCTCCAGCAGCAGCAGCACACTCAACACTTCACGTTCCCAAACTGCCACTCATCGGGATTTGGGTAGGCAACTCATGAGGGTGCTGGTGGGCCAGCCTGCATGGACCGGGCCTCTGTCTGAGCTTACAGACTCCCGAACATAGAGCCCCTGGTGGAGTCAACCAGAGGGCTGTGGTCAAAGCCCACGCATCTTCTTCCTGCCTCAGTTACGAAGGTTCTTGGAGGTCCTGGGGGGGGTCCCCCTCCCACCTCCCACCAGGTCCGTGTCAGACACTCCCGGACCTCAGTGACAGGGCAAAGGTTAAAATGTCCAAACTACATACCTAGTCATTCCAGCAACTTGCCCGGTAGTCCTCCAGATCGTGTGCTTGGGAGCTGGAGGAGGGACAAGATGAGAGGACAAGGCTGCTGGGGAAAGCCCTGGGCTCCGTAACCTCCTGGCCATATGAACTGAATTTCCAGACTAAAGCTGGAGGAGGGACAAGCAAAGGAGAGAAAGGAAAAGAGGCAGGACCAAAGCTAACCCCTTCTTTTTTCCTCCTAAACTCAATCCAGATTTGCCTTCTGAAGGCTGCTTGAAACTGATCCCTGTGGCTCTGACTCGGCCTTTCTTAAAGACATAGTCTCCACTATGGTGGGGGGGGCGGCGGCGGCGGGAATCTCACCTGGCCCAAATATGTCCCAGGACAAAAGATAGGGGGAAGGCAACACAAGTGCAAAACCCCAAATGCCCCACACCTCAACTCTTGATCCAGACCCACAGCTGGAGATTCCCTCAGAGCAGCCAACTCAAGACCTCTGCTGGGTGACTCAAGAGACTCTGCTAGAGCCACTGGGCTGGTCTGCTGAAGTCTGCAGGTGGGTGTGGGGAAAAGAGCACTGGAGCAGGAGTCCCACCTCTCACTACTTCCTGTGTCACCATGAGCAAGTCACTCTCCTCCTCTGGGCCATGGTTTCCTTTCGTGACACGTGAAAAGCTAATAGTGGCAGCCCTGCCATGCTCCCAACTTGCTGCTGTCTCCTGTTACAGCAGAAGGCAGCACCCTTAGGGTCCTGGCGTCTGACTCCCAGCAGGCTGTGCTGTTCCAGCTGCCAGATATTTACAAGGATCAGAGTTGGGACTTTCTGCTGGGTTGGGTGGGGGTGGAATCCGGGTGCGAGCTAGTGAGTGGGTAGACGGGGAGCCATTTTGTGTGTGTGCCAGGGGAGGAGGAGGAGGAACAGCCTGTCTCCCGTGTTCTTTACAAGGTGTTAACAACCTGTCAGGATCTGCCATTTGAGGGCACAGAAAGAGGCTGTGAGCACATTCCCCTTGTCCCCATATTTACCATTTCCTCTGCAGGAAAACCACCTAGGCCATCAGCCTGGCAGGGCCTGCTGGCTCTTTCTTACTGCAGGCGCCAGCTCCCCTTCTTCCCACCTCTTCTCCGCCCCTGGGCTTCTGTTCCTTTTCATCCTGTCTGCAGAGCGGGGCACCGTCTCCAAGCTCCCTCCTCCTTTCTCACCCGAAAGAGCAGCACACAGCCTCATTTCCTTTTGAGGCCATGGTTCTCAGCTGTCTCCACATAAGAATCTCCTGAGGAGCTTTGGAAAAAAAGGCTGCTACTCAAGCCTCACCCCTGGAGTCAGATTCCGTTAGTCTAGGGCGCCCTGGGCACCACCGGTGTAAAAGCTCTAGAGGTGATTTTAATGTGCTGTCAGAGGTGCGAGCCATGGGTTTGAGGGTTCCTGCTGCTTAATACATCAGGGAATCAGAGGAAGGGTGACCAGACAACAGGTATGGGGAAAGAGAAAGGGTTGGCATCTCCCAAAGTTCCTCCAGAAGCAGTTCTTCCCTCCACGCATATCACTCTCTCAGGAGAAAATAATGCCAACGGCTCACACCATCATGCCAGACACAGTGTCAAAGGCTTTGTTACCTCACTGAATCCTCATGACCACTGTAGGCGGTATCATTATTATCCTTATTTTGCAGTTGAAGAAACTGAGGCATTGAGAGGTGAAGCAATTGGTCCAAGAGTGGGATTTGAACTCAGGCATGCAGCTGTCAGCCATTATGCCACGTCCCCCTGGCTGCCAACCATCAAATCTGGTACTGCTCTCAAGACACTCCCCTCCTCCCTGGAAGGGCCTTCATCCCATACCTTAGGTCTGGAGATGCACTGGGGCTGAAAAAATGGTGTCACCTCGTATGCATTCAGCTGTCCTTTGTCCTAGGGAGGTCATTTGTATTTGAGGAAACTGCATTTGAAGTCTGGCACTCACCTTCCAGGAAGACAGACAGCTGTAGTGGTTACAAAATAAACTCTGGTCAGACAGACCTGGACGCACAGCCCAGCCTGGCCACTTACTTGATGGTGACTGTACATGAGGCTCTCCTCCTCGCTAGCCCTGGTCTCCTCGTGTGTCAAGTGGGATAATCACACCAAGTTCCTGGGTCACGGGACTGCAATGAAAGTACATGGGCGAAGTGCCTGGCACAGAGGGGTGCCTGGTGTGCACGCTTCCCAACTCTCCAGCCTGCCCTCTATCAGAGGAGCCTTCTAGGGCACGCAGCAAAGCCTTTTGGCAGTCTATGGACCCTTTCTCAGAAAAAAAAATGCCTTTAAATACATTAAATAAACTGCTTAGGAATACAAAGGAAACTGATTGCTGAAATGCAATTTACAATCTGGTCATATGTGCTTCTTGATGAACAGATTCAGTGTAACAATATCTAGCAGTAGGTCTAATACAAAATTTTGAGGCAGTAATAAGGAGAAATGGTTTTTTGAGATACCTGCAACAACTGTGATGTGATATGAAAAAAAGCTGTGACTCTACCGGTGACAGTCCCAGATGCTGCTAATACCACTGTGGTTTACTGCACTGGAGACAGGTCTGCTCACTCCTCTACTCAATAGCTATGTGATCTGGGCCAACCTACTTAGCCTCTCTGTGCCTGTCTCCTCATCTGTAAAACAGGGTTGCTGTGAGGATGCAATGAGTGGATGAGTACATGTAAAGTGCTTAGATCCAGGCCTAGGACGCAGCAGGTGCTCTTTAAGTGTTAGCTCTTATTGTTATCTACAAATGGGCTTCCATAGATCAGGGTGCAGAGTTCATTAACCCAAACCCCAGGGCAAAGCCCTACCTCCAGCTAAGCTCCCCTACTATGCAAAGATGAATCCAACACCACGCACAATGCTGTGCCATTTGTATTCTTCTGGGACCTGGGATCTTTAAATATCCCCTTTAAAACACTGCCAAGGCCAGGTCTTCTGAGGCCAAGAAACAAGCCCCTTTTCAGGGACTGCCTGCCCTTGGGCTTTGCCTCAGGACAGCCTCCAAGGCCTATCCCCGTAGCCCCACTTGCCCTCCAACACCCGCCCCCCCCTGCCCCCGTACCTCCACTGCCCAAGGCACTGCAGTTACAGGCTCTGCCATGGCTTCAGGTTTCCCACTTAAGAGTCTAGAATTCGCCTCCAAACCTCTAACAAGCTAAAGGGTAATTTGGAAACCAGAAGCACTCCCTAACTTATTGCAGTCGTCATGGGTTAGGGAGGGGGTCTGTGTAGATCAAAGCCATCCCTTCAGTGTACAGATGGGGCAACTGAGACCCAGAAAGAAGCAAAGACTTGCTGAAGGCCACGTGGCAGTTTGCTGGCAGTGCTGGGCCTGTGACCCAAGATTCCTCTTATTCCGTCCTCCTGGATTGGAGCAAAATCTCCATCGTCTTTGACCTCTCCCTTCTTCTTTCTCTCCATCATCTGATCAGTTGACACTTCCTGTCAGTTCCATTTCCTCCTAAATATGGTACTAATCCATTAGCCCCTCTTCATGCCCCAGTACCTCCCCTGGGTCAGGCCCTCTCTCCCTCTACTCCTCACCTGCCTCCCCAACTCTAGTCCCCTCTGCTGCTTGAGCCTTCTTACTCTGTGCTTCTCCTCCCGTCGCATGCCACGGATGTCAAGAGCTCGGAGGAAGCTTATGGTTCACGAGCCCAACTCCTCACACACCACCCCACTCCACATCCTGCCATGTCAGAGAGGAAGACGCCGAGGCCACAGGGGAATGGGGCCTGCCAAGGTCTGACAGCAAGCAAGAGGGAGAGCTGGCACCCAAACCCAGGTCAAAGGGTCGTGGAATCTGAGTTCTAGAAAGAATTGACTTTAGTGCTATTCCCATGACATCACCCACCTCTCAGAATTACACCCCAAATCCTATTGTTTCAGGTAACAACTGGAAACGTTGTTTTGGTCAGGACCATAATTGCTACTTCCCCTTCTGCGTGCTAATGTAGACAATACTCCATCTCTTTCTTCCACTTCTCCCCAGAGCCCCTAAGGTAGGCCTCCAGCATCCACCAGCCCAAATTGCCTCCTGATCTGTCCCAAGCATGGTTAGGCCCTGCCTGTTCACCAACCATTTTCACAAATATTTCTACTGGCCTGGGCTCAAAATCAGTTTGCCAGTCTCACGTTTGTGGACTTCCCTGTTGCCCTGAATCTCCTAGAATATACTAGACTTTGTCTGCCTCTCCTCTGCTGCCCCAGCACCTGGTACCAGGCCTAGCATAGAATGGAGATTCAATCTCTGAGAAATGAATGAATGAATGAAGATGCTGATACTGCAAGGGGGAAAGAGAGGAATAAGACACAGACAACCCTGCCCTCCAGGAGCTTAGAGTTTACTTACGGACACAAGATATAGAAAGTAATAGAAATACGTGAATAGAGAACCAGGTTGCCATGTTTGACTTTCCCTGCAGGCCAAGAAGGAGCCTGGGGCACTGCAATGAGGCTGCAATGCAAAAGCAGTTGGGTGTGAGGGCGCAGCAGGGCAGGTCACGGAGGCAGCACCTTGGATCCAAGTGAACATCAAGTTAAGCAGCAGGCTGTAACAGGGCTGGGGGGAGTGGGGAAAACCAGGTAAGGTTTCCAGGAACCAGACACACCGTGGTAGTAAAAGCATGTTCAGAGTGGAGAAGAGAGATTCTGGAAATATTTTTTCAAGGCCTAGTGTGCAGCTGCAGAGGATTATTGGTAAACTGGAGGGGAGTGGGACCAGAGACAGGAGGAAGCCTGGGGATAGATGAGAAGTGTCTGAATGAGAATAGAAGCAGTGAGAAGGGAAAGACAAAGCCAGGCAAAAATGGCTAAGGAGGGACTTCCCTGGTGGCGCAGTGGTTAAGAACGCCTGCCAATGCAGGGGACACGGGTTTGAGCCCTGGTCCGGGAAGGTCCCACATGCCGCGGAGCAACTAAGCCTGTGCTCCACAACTACTGAGCCTGCGCTCTAAAGCCCGCGAGCCACAACTACTGAGCCCGCGTGCCACAGCTGCTGAAGCTCGCACACCTAGAGCCCGTGTTCCACAACAAGAGAAGCCACCGCAATGAGAAGCCTGAGCACCACAACGAAGAGTAGCCCCTGCCCACCGCAACTGGAGAAAGCCTGCATGCAGCAACAAAGACCCAACGCAGTCAAAAATAAATAAATTAATTTTTTTTAAATGTGAATTTTAAAACAAATAAAAATAAAAATAAATTTTAAAAAATTGGCTAAGGAACCAATTCCATCTGGTGACTGAAGCTGATGCTATCGCCACTGAAATGGGCAACACATTGAGGGGTGGGAGGGGTGCAAGTGTACCTTGAAGTCTTCTCATCCTTAAACTTCATGCGTTCACTCATCAAACATTTACTCAACACCCAGGACATAGCTCTTGACTCCGTGTGTGTGTGTGTGTGTGTGTGTGTTCGTGTGTGTGTGTTCGTGTGTGTGTGTTTGTGTGTGTCTACATATTCTAACCTCTAGGGAATGCTGGAGGCCTCTCCTAACCCTTCACCTTCAGGGAGGACAAGGGAAGGCAAAAGAGACTTCTAGATCTTTGCTACTCAAAGTGTGGTCCGTGGACCAGCTGCATCACTATTACTTGGGAACTTGTTAGAAAATGAAGAATTTCAGGTTCCACCCCAGACATTCTGAAATAGAATCTGCACTTTACTTCTTAAACTTTAATATACAAACCATCTCCTAGAGAGCTTGTTGTCTATGCCACTGGCCCATGGATCCCACATTGAATAGAAAGGAACTATGACACAATAAGGGGTCAGTGTGCTGGGGATGAAGCTTTTAATGGGAGGGACCAAGGGAAACTGAGTAAGCCAGGGTTATGGATTTATTTGTGGGGCCCCCTTCAGGCAGGTAGGGAAGTAAGTTCCCAAGCAGCCCCTCCCCAGGGCCCCCAGAAAGCTGCTCAGCGCTGTCTCTGGTCTGGATCAAAGGAGGCCTGGTGGCCCCCATGTAATCTAGCCCAACTCTAGCCCACCTCCAGGTAGGGTGAGAAGGCCCCACAGTGGTTCAGGTCCAAAGCCCTGCCTCAGAAAGAAAAGTTCTCTGAACAGTATGGTCTTTGAGGACTTAACATGATGGTCTACACCTGGCTAAAGAATCGGAGTTTTGGGGTCCCAGCCAACATCTCTTTCCATCAGAGACACAACTAATGGAGCGTAAGCCAGAACTGCCTCCAGCTCATGCTTTCACTGGGAACGTAAGGCTCACATGACAGTCATCTGTGACAGTGTGTTGTATGAGCTCAGGTGTGTGTATTATAATGAAGGCAAGGCATAACAAATCTTCAAGGAACTACATCAGGTAGGTGAAGGATGGGTGGTTTTTATTTTCTTCTGTATACGTTTCTGTTTTGCCCACAATTAACTGTGTTAGTTTAATAATATGAAATTAACAAAGGCTTTATTTCAAAAACCAATTGAATACAAAGAAAAATCGTGGTGATACACAAATAAGTGCTGGTTTTTGTGGCGTAGATAACTCATTGTATGAGGATTCGAGGGAGATTTCCAAGGTTTAAGACAGAGCAAGGGCGGTGCTTTGTGACCACCTCGAGGGGTGAGATAGGTAGGGTGGGAGGGAGGGAGACGCAAGAGGGAAGAGATATGGGGACATATGTATATGTATAACTGAGTCACTTTGTTATAAAGCAGAAACTAACACACCATTGTAAAGCAATTCTACGCCAATAAAGATGTTAAAAAAACAAAACAAAACAAAACAAACAAACAAACAAAAGACAGAGCAAGGGGATGGGAAAGGGGTGCCTAAGATCGCCAAGTCTTTATTCTGAAGATTGGCCCACTCAAAAGTCAAAACCTGAATATCTTGAACTGCAAAGCTGTCCAGGCCCTAACCTGGGTAACTGGATTCATTTTTAGAATCAGAGAATCTCAGAACCTGAAGAATCTGAGAGATTAGAGGGCCAACTCTATCCTTTTTTTTTTTTTCTTACAGGAACGAATTGAGGCACAGATTGGTGAGGACACCGTGGGCTCTGTACCTTGGCACAGGTTCTTCTCTGCCTGTATCGCCCTCCCCTCTGGCCCTGGGTGCCTAGCTAACACCCACTCTTCCTCAAGACTTGGTTCAAACATCACTTACTCTTGTGGGTTAGGTGTTCTCTGTGCTCACAAAATGCTTAATGTATTCCTTTATCATTTATCTGACAAACTACTGAGCACCTACTGTGTGTCATGCACTGTTCTAGGCACCTGGGACGCATCAGTGACCCAAAATTCCCTGCGCTTGTGTGTAGTGATTAAGACGTAGCATTCATTTATTCAGCAAATATTTATGGGTCACCTATGTGTGGGGTCCTGTGTGAGGCATAAGCTGTTTTAAGGTTGGGATAATTGTTCACAGCTTTGGCCTCCTCCCTTCCCGCCATGGTCAGTGCCTTGTGGACACAATGAATGTTTTCTGAATGAATGAATAATGAAATGGCCGAGGTCACACTCGAGATGGAGCTGGTACTGAAACCCTGGTCCCCTGATAGCTAGAGCTCTTCCCCACCCCACCCCCCGCCCTCTGCTGCGTCAGCCCAAATCTTTGAAACCATCACCTCGGGTGGGAAAGGTCAAGAAAGGACAAGATTAAGGGCTGGGTCACCTAGGCAGATATATTTTGGAAAAGGGGGACCCACCCTATCAGGGACCCTCTCTGGGGAGAGTGGGGAAGTCACCAGCTTCTCACATCCCTGCTCAAAAGCTTGGAGCAAGCAAGAAGAGGCCCTCTCCAGTATGGCCCTGTTGGCACCATCGCTCTGTACAGGGACTGATCTTTTTTTTTTTTAACATCTTTATTGGAGTATAATTGTTTTATATTGTTGTGTTAGTTTCTGCTGTGTAACAAAGTGAATCAGCTATACGTATACATATATCCCCATATCCCCTCCCTCTTGCGTCTCCCTCCCACCCTCCTTATCCCACCCCTCTAGGTGGTCACAAAGCACCGAGCTGATCTCCCTGTGCTATGCAGCTGCTTCCCACTAGCTATCTATTCTACATTTGGTAGTGTATATATGTCCACGCCACTCTCTCACTTTGTCCCAGCTTACCCTTCCCCCCCCCCCCCCGTGTCCTCAAGTCCACTCTCTACGTCTGAGTCTTTATTCCTGTCCTGCCCCTAAGTTCTTCATAATCATTTTTTTTCTTTTTTAGATTCCATATCTATGTGTTAGCATATGGTATTTGTTTTTCTCTTTCTGACTTACTTCACTCTGTGTGACAGACTCTAGGTCCATCCACCTCACTACAGATAACTCAGTTTCATTTCTTTTTATGGCTGAGTAATATTCCATTGTATATATATGCTACATCTTCTTTATCCATTCATCTGTCGATGGACACTTAGGTTGTTTCCATGTCCTGGCTATTGTAAATAGTGCTGCAATGAACACTGGGGTGCATGTCTCTTTTTGAATTATGGTTTTCTCAGGGTATATGCCCAGTAGTGGGATTGCTGGGTCATAGGGTAGTTCTATTTTTAGTTTTCTAAGGAACCTCCATACTGTCCTCCATAGTGGCTGTATCAATTTACATTCCCACCAACAGTGCAAGAGGGTAGGGACTGATCATTTTGAGGTACATTTCACTTCTGTGTTAAAAACAAGCGTTTTCGTTAAAAACAAAGCCACCACTGGGGGCTGCAGAGACCTTCCCCCCGCCTCCGGGGCCGGGATCTTTCCCTCTGAGCCAGACGCGGTGCCTGCCTTTGGCAGCTGGAGCTGCTGCGCTGCAGCGCCCTCTGCCTGACGCGGGGCGGCTCTGCCGCTCAGCCGGGCGGGGGAGGAAGGCCGGCGGGGGCCGGGCAGCTTTCGAGGAGCCTCATGTTCCGGAGGAGCTGAGGGATCGTGACTCATCCCGCTGGCTGCGCCCGCACAGGCCGCCCCCGCAGGCTCGCCGCCTCTGCCAGCGCCTGGTGACGCACCAAGACGCGTGGAGGTGCTCTGCGCACGAAAAGCAGCCCCGGGCGGCCCCCCCGACGGTGGCACCTGCTCCGCCGGCCCGGGCCCCGCCCTGCCTGAACCCCCAACTTGGGGAAGCTTCCGGCCCTGGAAGCCCCACTCACCTCCACTCTCACTGAGTCTTCATCGCTACCCTCGAATAGGGGTTGTTTTGTTACATGGCCTTAACAGAATGGGAAACTGAGGGCGACAGAAACGTGAAGTGAGGGCCAGGGTCATGCAGCAGCTAAGACGCAGAGGAGAGACTAGATGAACCAGTTATCTCTGACCCCAAAGTTCAAGATGCGCTTTACACAGCATCAAGCTGCATTGTCCTCCTAACTGCCCCCCAACCCCACTTACAGACATACACAGGAAGGGAAGGTTGGGACGCATCATAAGGACTTTGAAAGTCAAGCACTATAGTAAACACTTGCCATTTTGGAAATAAAGGAAAAGCTGTAAATGGCATTTAAGAAGAAAGTCAGGTGGACATTGGGCTTGATTCTGTCAAGATGTTTTATTAGGGAGCAGAGGACGTGATTAGAGCTTTGAGTTCGGAAGATGCACCAGAGGAAAACAGATCAGAGAAGTGGCCCCTGAGGTAGCCCAGTAGTGCTCAGTAGGGCCTAAATCAGAGTCATGAAAGTGGGAAAAAAAGGTACAGATCCAAAAGACATTGGGGTGGGAAAAGGCTTAATGATAGATTGGATTTTCAAAAGTGAGGTTAGTAAACTCCACATAGCACTTTGTACGTCTCTTAAGGTATTTACTGCACTTGATTTTGCCTTCTTTACTAGAGTGATGTTTTGTCGGCCTTGTTAGATGTTAAGATTCAGAGAGTGGTGCTGGTAGCTCAGGCCCCACCCCTGCCTTGGAGAACATGACCTTGTGGGGGAGAATAAAGATGTCTGGGGGCAGTGTCCATCCTGTCAGCTGAATGGAACATAGGTGAGGGCAGAGCTGCTTGCCCAGACAGCATCTGCACATGGCAAAGAACCCCTAAACCAGCCCCTACTTCCTCCTTAGGAAAAGTTTGGAGGGCTCCAGCTAAACTCCAAGACTGCCTCATACTACTAAATATCCTTCTTGGGCTCACAGTTTGCTGAAACACCTGAGCAGGTAGGTTGAGCTGCTCTAGCAGCCCCACCCAAAGCCAGGCATCAAGATCTGTGCAACTGGCTGTGAGTATCTGCTACCAGATAGCAACACTGAAGGGGCACACCTCTGGGCAGGCAGCATGGCCCTTTTGTGATAGAATACACCATTCTTATACAAGGGTAAACTATCCAGGCATCAGAACACCCACCAAGAGAGAAACCCCATGGGACTTGGGAGTGTTTTATGGGAGTGAGCCCAAAGGTAGCCAGATCTGCTTCCAAACCCACACTATGGTCTATCCAGAACATCAGGCACAATAGGCCCAGATGCCAGCCCAGCCCGTCTTCCAATATATACTGTATATAGATGGACACAGTGAATAAGAGCACCTTGCTGGGAACAGGTGGTTCCCTAGTTCCTCAGGACCCCACCCCATAGACACCAGCATGGAAGAGGGGGCCACTCCTAATTCCTGGTACTTTCCATCCTTCACCATTCATACTTGCCATTATCCTGAGCTCTCCTGGATAAAAAATCATGACCCCACTGTCTCCTAACGTTACCATGTGCTGCTTGTCTCCTTCATCTACTCCCCACTTCCTTCCTTGAAGTCCAACAAAGTATGTTATCAAGCCAGAGTTTGGGGGGGTTGTTTCTTTTTGATCAGGAAAAGGAGTTGCCCCCACTTTGGGAGTACCAATGAACAACAGCCCTAGTGCCCAGAGCCCATGTTTCCAATAGATATTTACCCTTGGAGCCTAAGCGCAGGCTTTCACAAATACACAGAAACAAGTGGGGTATGTGTGTGTGTGTGTGTGTGTGTGTGTGTGTGTGTGTGTATTTGTGTAGAAGGGGCTTATGTGTGCTCTTTAGCCCCTAGGCATTTTTCATGTGGGCTCCAATATTCTTCATGAAGGAGGAAAAGTTGTGTGGGGAAAAGGAGAAAACATGTCAATTCTCCCTAAATTAATCTATAAACTAATTGCCGTTCCAATCAAATCTCCATAGGAATTTTTCATAAAACTTGACAAATTGATTTTAACATCCATATGTAAGAGAATATGTACAAGAAGAGCTAAAACAGTTTTGGAGGAAAAAGGACAATGAAGGATGATTCATTATATAAGGTATCAAATCTATAATAATTAATAGGGTGTGGCATTGGCACAGAAATAGACAAGTAAATGAATAAAAGAGAACAGAGAGCTCCCTAGCCAACTCATGTAATAAGATATTAAATAAATAATATGTGTCATTTATAAGTCTGTGGTGAAAGGATGAACTATTCAATAGAACAACTGGTTTTCCATTTGAAAAAAACTAAATTAGATTCCTGCCTCATAGTACATGCCTGCACACAGGCACACAGGCACACAGACACACAGACATTCCAGATAGCTCAAACAACTAAATATGAAAAAATAAAACATACCTATAACCACAACGAGAAGCATGTAGGCATATATATTTGTGACTCTGGTGTAGAGAAATCCTTTTTAAACAACACACATACACAACACAAAAGCCATGAAGGAATGCTTGATAAATTTAAATCTACATAAGAACATTTCTTAGATGAAAGACACCATCAATAAAGTTAAAAGACAAATGATAAACTGGGGAAAATATTATTTGCTATGTATATTATATAAAAATTAATCTCTATATATAATTTCCGTAAATCAATAAAAAAGGCAGACAACTCAAAAGATATATAGCAAAGTATATGGTCAGTCAATTCAAAAGGAGAGTTACAAATGGCTAATAGACATTTGGGAAAATTCACAACATCTAGTAATCAAGGAAAGGCAAATGAAAAGAACCATCGGATACCATCTTTCACCCATTACACTGGTAACTAAAAGTTTGATTCTGTCAAGTGTTGGCATGGAGCTGAGCAAAACTGATACTCTCATACACTGCTGGGTGGAGGACAGGCATCACAGGTAGGAATTTGGTAATACCTATTAGTATGTAAAATGCACATCCCTATTACCCAGCAACTCTACTTCTTCGCATCTATCCCAAAAAAGCTCTTGCACGTGTACACAAATGTTTATTGAATGGATGCTTATTGAAATATCAGCTGTCAAAATTTAGAAACAACCTGAGTTCATCAAATGGGTAAATAGTTAAATAAACTCTTATAAATGTCATACTCTGCAAAATTGTGTAACATTTTAAAAGAATAAGTTAGGACTTCTGCTTCTGGGAAGATGGAGTAGATAAACTTTTTTCCCCGATTCCCCCACTACAAACTAAGTACAACTGAAACTCTTGAACATTATAAATAAAAGAGACACAAGAAGACTCTGAAAGGTGGAGAGAAGGGACATCAGAGAGACCTCAGGACTCGAGGAATGACACGGTGCTAAGTTCCCTGGATTTGTTTTGCCTCATGTATCTCAGAGTTGGAGCTTAAAAAGCTTGCAACATGGAAACACCAATGGGTGCAGACAAAAAACAAAAACAAAAAAGCCTCTCTCTCTAACCAAAGGACCAGAAAAGGCGGTATACCAGCCAGATAGAAAATTTTAGACACTAACTGATCTATTCCAGCCAAACATCACAGGAAAAGAAAAATGTGGCCCCAACCCTCAACCCCACCTGCAAAGAAAGGGTTGAAAACACAGACTTTCACCCTTGCTGAACTAACCAGGTATAACCTCCCTACTGGGGTGATGTTGAAGAAGGCTGAGTGGGGAGCTGGGATGGACCTACTAGACAGAAAATCAGCAAGGATACAGAACTCAACAACACCCTCAACCAACGGTTTCTAATTTAACATTTACAGAACACTCCATTCAACAAAGAAGACTACACATTCTTTTCAAGTGCCCATGGAACAAGCTATGTTACACCATATCCTGTGCCATAAAACAAGCCTTAACAAATTAAAAAAAAACAATTGAAATAAAATGAAATGTATTTTGTGACCACAATGGAATCAAACTAGAAATCAATAATAACAGAAAGATAACAGGAAATATCTAAACACTTGAAAACCAAACAGCACACTTCTAAATAATCCATGGGTCAAAGATGAAATCTCAAGAGGAATTTTAAAAAATACATTAAACAGAATAAAAATGAAAATACAACATAGAAAAATTTGTGGGATGCAACTAAAGCAGTGTGTAAAGGGAAATTTATAGAAAAGAGAAAAAGTGTCAAATCAATAATCTATGTTTCTACCTCAAGAAACTAGAAAAAAAGTGCAAGATAAAGCCAGAAGAAAGGAAATTAAGAGCAGAAATCAATAAAATTGAAAACAGGAAAACAATTAGAGAAAATCAATGAAACAAAGATCAGCAAAACTGACAAACTCCAGTAAGACCTACAGAGAGAGGAAAAAAAAGAGAAAACACAAGTTATTAATATCAGGAACGAAATGAATATCACTGCAGACCCTTCAGACATCAAAAGGATAATAAAGGAATAAACACTAAGAACAACTCTATACACTTAGAGAATTTTGATGAAACTGACCAATTCCTTGAAAAACACAAATGCCCAAAACTCACTCAGTAGGAAATAGATGATTTGAATAGCCCTATCACTATTAAGAAAATTGAATTCATAATTTTAAAACTCCCAAAAAAGAAATACCCAGGCCCCATGGTTTCACTGGAGAATTCTACCAAATGTTTAAAGAATTAACACCAATTCTACACAATCTCTTCCAGAAAATAGAAGAGGAGAAAATGCTTCCGAAATAATTTTATGAAGCTAGTATTATCTTGATGCCAAAACCAGATGACAGTCGCACACAAAAACGAAAACTACAGACAAATATCCCTCATGAAAATAGAAGTAAAACTCCTCAACACAACATTAGTATTTAGAATTCAGTAAGAATTGTACACCATTATCAAGTGGAGTCTATTCCAGAGATGCAAGACAGTTTCAATATCTGAAAATAAATCAATGCAATCCACCATATTAATAGACTAAAGAAGAACAATCACACAATTATATCAATCAATGCAGAAAAAGCACTTAACAAAATCCAACACCCATTATGATAAAAAGAAAAAAAACCCTCTCAGAAATAGGAAAAGAAAGGAATTTCCTCAACTTGAAAAAGAGCATCTACAAAACACTTACAGCTAACACTAAACTTAATGGTGAAAGATAATGCTTTCTTCCTCAGATTGGGAACAAGGCAAGAATGTCTGCCCTCACCACTCAAATTCAACATAATGCTGGAAGTTCTAGCCAGTACAATCGGGCAAGAAAAGGATATAAAAGGCATACAGATTGAAAAGGAAGAAATAAAACTGTCCCTATTTGGAAATAATCTGACGGTATATGTAGAAAATCCCAAGGAACTACAAAACAGTTCCTAGAAGTAATACGTGAGTTTGGCAAGGTTGCAGGATACAAGATACGCATACAGAAATAAATCATATTTCTACATGCCAGCAATGAACAAATGGATGCCAAAATTTAAAAATACAATACCATTTACAGTTTCTCAAAATAAAATGTTTAAGTGTAAATATAACAAGACACGTATAGGACTTGTATGCTCAAAACTACAAAATGCTGATGAAAGAATTCAAAGAGACCTAAATAAATTGAGAAATATACTGTGTTCATGGATTAGAAGACTCAACATAGTAAAGTTGTCAATTCTCCCCAAATTTATATACAGGTTTGGTGCAATTCCTATCAAAATTCCCAAAAAATCAACTTAAAATGCGTCACAAACTAACCTTATTTTGGTAATCATTTTGAAACATATATATGTGCACCAAATCATGTTGTACACCTTAAACTTACACAATATTATATGTCAATTATATTTCAATAAAGCTGAAAAAATGCATCACGAACTTAAATGTAAAATGTAAAACTATAAAATTTTTACAGAAAGGAAAATATTTGAAATCTAGAGCTAGGCATACAGGCTAGATTTTATACATGACAATCAACAATGACATGAACAGATAATTCATTGAAAAGGATATATGAATGGCAAATAAGCACATGAAAAGATGTTCTATCACTTGCTATTAGGGACATGCAAATTAAAACCACAATAAGATACACTACGTACCTATCAGAATGGCTAAAAATTTTTAAAAATGACGGCACCAAATGTTGGAGAAGACGCCAAGAAACTGAATCCCTCATACATTGCTGATGGGAATGTAAAATGGTATGGCTATTCTGGAAAACAGTTTGGCAAGTTACTTTAAAAGCTAAACTTGCAACTACCATATGACCCAGCAATTGCACTCTTGGACATGTATCCCAGAGAAATGAAAACTTCTGTTCACATAAAAACCTGTTACATGATTGTTCATAGCAGCTTTATTTATAAGAGCCAAAAACTGGAAATAATCCATATGTCCTTCAACAGGCGAATGGATAAACTATTTGTGGTACATCCAAGCCATGGAAAACTACTCAGCAATTAAAAGAAACAGACCGTTGATACACACAACAACCTGGATGAATCTCCAGATAATTATATTGACTTAAAACCGAACAATCCCTAAAGGTTACACACTGGATGATTTTATTTACATAACATTATCAAAATGACCTAATTTTAGAAATGGAGAACAGATTAGCGGTTGCCAGGGGTTAAGGAGGAGGTGGGGGGTGGGGAGAAAACTGGGTGTAGCTATGAAAGGGCAACTTGAAGGATCCTTGTGGTGATGAAAATTTTCTGTATCTTGACTGTATCAGTGTTACTATCCTGCTGGTGATATTGTCCTATAGTTTTGCAAGAGGTTGCCATTGAGGAAAACTGGGTGAAGGGTATATGGGATCTATTATTTCTTAAACTGCATGTGAATCTTCAATTACCTCAAAATGAAAAGTTTGATTGAAAAAGAATGAGTTAGATCCATGTGTCCTGACATGGTAAGGTTTCCAAGATACATTGTTAACTGAAAAAAAGCAAGTTACAGATCAGTATATACAGTGTAATACCATTTATTTTTAAATACCCACATACGACCAAACTATGTATACATAGAAAGAGATTGGGAAGAGAGCACTCTTTGCTGATAACAGTGGTTGTTACCTCTGGGGAGCAGACCAGGGGAGGGAAGAGGATTTTAACTGTAGCTGGACTGTTTGATTTTTTTCACAATGAGAATATCTTCATATACCACTTGTATAGTAAAAACATTATCCTGGACACAGCTACAGTATACTAGGAATTCAAACCTGTTTTGCTTGTCCTGATCTGACCTATCCCTGTTTCACCACCACTGTGGCCAGAGGGGCCAGCTCACATCCCCCTGCCCTTGAGCCTCAAGGAAGTGCCTCCTGGGCCCACCTTACTTGGAAACAGGCCCATTAGCACTACTATTGAGGTATGGAAGTACCACCTGGAAGGGCCAATGTTCCCATGACTGTGAATCTACCCACTGCTGCTGATTTAAAAACACACAAAGCTCAGCCCATGCTAATCAATGCAACAGCAGTTTCCATAAGGTTTGAGTTGACAAACTGTCATGCAAGTTTCAATGCTGAGGGCACCAAAGGCCTCCCCACCCTCTGACTTGAAATACGGCAGCAGCAGTCAAGCCTCTTTGGAGGAAACTGAGAGCAGCAGGCATGAATAGCAATTGAACACCTACCCCCAGCTGTGCCTGGCTGAGAGCAGACTCACCGTAGGGGGGCCTCTGAGAGTGCTTCATTCATTGACCAGATATTTATTGAGCACCTACTGTATACTATTCTAGGCAGTGATAATAGCAGTGAATCAAAGTCCCTGCCCTCATGGAGCTCCCATTCTAGTAGGGGAGCAGATGATAGGCAAGATAAATAAATTATATGTTATGTGGTAGTAAGTGCTATACGAAAACATAGCATGAAAGGATGTAAGGTGTTGGGTGCTGGGGGCTGAAATTTTAGAAATGGTGGCCAGAGAAGGCTTCACTGAGAAGGTAACATTTCAGTGGAGGGCTGGAGGAAGTGAGGGAGCCAGCTACAAAGCTATGCAGAGGTTGTGCACATTTTCCATTTGCCCCTCCAGATCTTGTCCACCCTTTTCCACCCAGCTTCGTGCCTTGGTAGGCTGACCTGTATAGACTGCATCGACAGGCTCCCTCGCCCTCTGACTTCGGGTTAGGTTTGACCAATGGGAGGCACCTGCAAGGAGATCAGAAGGAAAGAGAAAGTGAGATTTTTTTCATCAGCTCTCGCTGTGCAGGTTCATCACGGGTTGGCTGCATCCCTCCACCAAAGACCACAATTCCTGTCAGGTGGCCTTCTCCATACAACAACCTTTCCCCAGTTCCCATAACCACTCTCTCCCAGGATCCTGACTGACACACTGGGGTAAAGCATTCCAGGCAGAAGGAAAAGCAGGCACAAAGCACGAATGTGCCTGGAAAGCTTAAAGAATGATCAGGAGACGAGTGTGGCTGGGATGAAGGAGGTGACAGAAGGATTTGTAGGAGATAATGTCAGGGAGGTAAGGGGGGTGGCAGATTCTGAGGGCCTCGCAGGCTACCCTAAAGACTTTTAATATGAATGAGATGGGGAACAATTAGAGGATGCTGAGCAAAAGACTGACATAGACTATGTTTTAACAGCATCATTTTAGGAGACTAGTGACAGGCAAGAGAGGATGATGGCTTGGACTAGGTGGTAGCAATGGAGGTGGTGAGACATGGTCGGATTTGAAATAGATTTTGAAGGTGATGCCGAAAAATCCTGTTCACTAAAATGACCAGAGCAAAAGCCCAAACCCAAGATCAGAGACTTGTCACCTCTTAACACTGCATATCACTGAAAATTCTGTTATTCCACAAGATTTCAGAAGGCCCTGCATGCAGCTCGATAATCCTAATCCATTACCACTTGTGCAGGACACACAACTCTAGGCCAAAGGCCCAGCCCCAAAGGTTCCCAGAGTGTACCTGACTACAGAACAATTCCATAAAACTATCATCACAGGGCTTCCCTGGTGGCGCAGTGGTTGGGAGTCTGCCTGCCGGTGCAGGGGACACGGGTTCGAGCCCTGGTCTGGGGGTGTCCCACATGCCGCGGAGCGGCTGGGCCCGTGAGCCACAACTACTGAGCCTGCGCGTCTGGAGCCTGTGCTCCGCAACGGGAGGGGCCGCGGAAGTGAGGGGCCCGCGCACCGCGATGGAGAGTGGCCCCCGCTCGCCGCGGCTAGGGAGAGCCCTCGTACGGAGGCGAAGACCCAACACAGCCAAAAAACAAACAAACAAAAAAAACTATCATCACAGACTTTCTAGCCAACCTACCCCACCCTAAAGCCACAACTCTATGGGGGCTGTGCTGCGTGCCATTTTGCCCCCGATTGGGTCCAGCCTCTGCCTCCACTGGCTCCTCCGTGAGTTGGCCTAACCATGTCACATCAGAATTCTGGGAAACACTGTCCACACCTGCCCTGTTCCTACCTCCTGTCCCCTGCTCACCATCACTCACAGGCTGGCAGCAGACGGATGGCATCCAGCAACCACTGAGCAGACAGGGATGGGTCCCAGAGATAGTCAGAACACAATGTGGGCAACATCTCAAAGGTACCATGATTTTGATAAGGATTTTAAATTTTGCCTGGCAGCCATCAACCAGATCACTGGCAGATCATCGGGAAGGAAGAGAAAATAGAAAACTTGGCTCCACAGGCTAAAAACTCCCAGCCTGAAGTATCTTCTGGGAAGAAAAGCACCCTGGCATTTTTTGAGTGCACACTGTTGATGCTCAGGACAAGGCCTATTGCTTCATATTCGTGAACACCCAGCAAAGGCACCCAGCTGCAAACTGGAAAACAGCACATGATTCTGAGGACTCATTCCAGAGCCAGGAAAAACTGATGGTATTTTGTTTATGTTCAGAGAAATCAATCCAGAGATCAGCCCCACAGCCAAAGTCAGCAAGACCGGGGAGAAAATTGCTGCCAATCAGAGAGGGGATGAACTGCACTGGAATCCTGGATCCAGGACTTTGAAGCTATGTGCCCTTGGGTAAGATTCTTAACCCTCCAAGGACCTCAATCTTCTAACCCGTAAAATAGAGACGATACCTACCTCACAGAGTTGCATTAAGGATCAAAAGAGCTTGTGTGCGTAAAATGCGTCTGGTGTGGCCTCTGGGATACTAGCTGCTCACTACATGTTGTTTTTTTTCTCGTGTCCCCTTATCTTTGGCAAGAGCCAGGCCAGTGGTATGGTGCAACTATGGAGTTCCAGTGGCCCCTGGTGCCCTTAGGAAGATCTCTCTGAGGAATTCTCTGGCTCTTTTATGGCAATGCTGTTTTTTGCTCTTTACTAAATGGGCATCCTGGGCAGCTGGCATTTGATCCCAGCAGGACGTGATTCCATGCACAGCTGGTCACTGAAGGGCACTAATGCCTATTAATTAACTGTACATTCAGCTGACCTGCCTAGGCAGCTGCTTTCATTTCCAGAGTCCCAAATCTTTTCTTTCTTTTTTTTTTTTTTAAGAAGATGTCTTTTTAAAAAAAAATTATTTATTTATTTATTTATTTTTGGCTGTGTTGGGTCTTCGTTTCTGTGCGAGGGCTTTCTCTAGTTGTGGCAAGTGGGGGCCACTCTTCATCGCGGTGCGCAGGCCTCTCACTATCGCGGCGTCTCTTGTTGCGGAGCACAGGCTCCAGACGCGCAGGCTCAGTAGTTGTGGCTCACGGGCCTAGTTGCTCCGCGGCATGTGGGATCTTCCCAGACCAGGGCTCGAACCCGTGTCCCCTGCATTGGCAGGCAGACTCTCAACCACTGAGCCACCAGGGAAGCCTCCCAAATCTTTTCTTATTCCATTCCAGGTTATTTGAATTCCTATGTATGGAAGCTGTTGATGCAGACCCTGGCTCTCTCCTCTCCTCTTTCAACCTCTCAGCCTCTCCTCTCTTCTCCATTCAGCTCCTTCTGCCCGCCCACACCTTGGCTCTCCATCTTTTTCCTTCTCTCCCTTAGCTCTTTCACTAACCCTCATCCGAAGACAGTGCTTATGGAGAGAGCAGTTAAAAGTGGCTCAAGTGGATGCATGGTCAGGCTTGGGGGAAACCATTGTACTTTCTCTTTGCCCTGTCCTACCAGCCCATCCCCAAGCCCACTTTCCCGTCCCTTCACACTAGGCTGGGTAATGGGATGACAAAGCAAAACATGGCTGCTGCCCTCAGGGAACTCTCCGTCTAGTGGGAGAGACAGAAGCCCCACAGCTGGAGAGGGAGGTACAGAGATGGGAAAGCGTGCTTGCCTCTGAGGGGTGGGGGAAAGCTTTACAAAAGAGCGGAGGCTTGAACTCAGCCTTGAAGCCTGAATTTATTTTTCCAAATGGAGAGAGGGTCAAAGGGTATCCCAGGGGAGGAGGTGGCATCGATGAAAGAAGGACAGTGTGTGTTTGGCGCTCTGTGTGGCCAGATGGTAAGGTCTAGGAGATGAGCACCAACAATCCTTGAAGGAGAATCTGGAGCCAGCTTGCTGGGCAGCGTGACTGCAGGGGGTTAGGGTGTGAGGCTGGACCTGGTGAATGTTGGGAAGGGACGTGATGAAAGCCAGGTTTTAAGAAGATAATTCTGGAAGGCAGAGAGACCAGAAGAAAAACGGAGGCCAGTTAGGAGGCTGCTGCAATGGTCGTGGCATGAGCAGAGGCCCTGAACTAGGGTGCTGACCTTGAGAATGGAAACGAAGGGGCAGAGGTGCCCCCAGGGCCTACTTCTCTAGCTTCAGCCTCTGTTCTGAACTCATTCTTCACCTTTTCCCCAATACCTTCTCCCTTGATGATCTTAATGGATGCTGGGTCTCAACCCTAACTCCCACTTCAAAGTGGATTTATCCTAAATCTATATCTTGAGGTTGACTTCTAAGGTACACCTGGGATCAAATAGTGGCTGTTTTCTGAACATTCTCAAAATACCATCTCATCATCTCATCATGTTCAAAACTGCCATCAGGTTGCCTGCAGCTCAGCCCTAAGCCAGCCCGAGGGAACTGTGGACCTAGGCTACCTTACAGGCTTCTGGGGCCTGACTCAGCCACTGAAGGATTATTTTACACCTTTCTGGGACAAATTTGATTTCCCAGTTCTAAACCACCAATTCCATGTGGATTTGGAGGACTCAACACGTTCATACCTTGGGGATGGCCTTCCTTCCCTCATGTCCTGTCAAGTCCCTCAGCAGTGGCCCTCAGCCAGGGGTGGGTCCTCCCAGCCCCTGGAAGTATTTGGAAATGTGTAGAGGCGTTTCTCGCTGTCACAATGACTCCAGGGTGCTAAGTGGGCCAGAAGTCAGGATGTTGAACATCCTGCAGTGCACAGGACCATCCCACACTGCAAAGAATCGTCTCACCCCAAGTGCCAATAGTACTCTCACTGAGAAACACTATGACCACAAGCTCAGTTGAGGGCAGGAATTCTGTCTATTTTGTTCTCTACTGTGTTCAGCAGAGTGCACAGCACATGAGGGTGTGCAATGAGTGTTTGTTAAATTAATAAATTGACTCATCCCTTCATATAAGCAACACCTACTGAGCATTGCCCTGGTGCTGGGGATAGAAAAACAAACAAGACTTGGGCACTGCCTTCGTCCCTTAGCCAGCCTTAGCTGGGAAGGGTAAAGATGATCCTGAGATGGAGGCTAAAAGTCAAGAACACGTCACCTTCGAGAATTACCACGGGGTCCCTTCCTAGCGAGCGGAACGTACTGACAGTTAAATGATGAATTGAAATTCATTCATTCATTCAGTCAGCACTTGAATAGCACGTGAACTTTTTGAAGTACCTTCTCACACATGATCTTGCTGGAGTTGGCCTGAGAGGAGGGGAGGGTTGGGGTGGGGGCTGGAAACAGAGTGGAGGCCTGAGAGGTTCCTGCCCAGCTCGGGCTGGAACAGACAGGCCCAATCAGACAGTCTCCTGGGACCGGGGTGGGGGGGGTCTGGTGTAAATGGAAATGTGTGCCACATGGCCTGAATTGCAGAGGCCGGCCTCAGGCTCCCACAGCCCCCAAACACTTCCAGATGGATTTATTTATAACTCCCAAAGCAGAGGCAGCACTCCGTTCCTTTTCCTCACTCTCCTCCCCACTCCTGGAGCAAGGCTTGGCCGCCCCTTTCCACTCCGGAAACCAGCAGGAGATGGGAATGTGCTGTACTGCTCAGCCAGAGTTCATGGTCACTGCCTGTCCCCTAGGTGGCAACAGCAGCTCACTGTGTGGGTGCCGGCTAAGCTGGCCATACTCCTGCCCCCCCACCCCCCACCCCCCGCCTCCCGGCCTCTGTGGGCTCTCTGCTAAATGGGTGGTGTGAACCGGGCACGTTCACTCTGCTAAGTTTCTACTCCAGACTTGCCTCCAGTTTGTAAAGCCAGTCACACCCATTTCTTCTCATTCTCTGTCTCTGGTAGATTCTGAGCTTCCTCCCCTCCACCTTCTCCCATAGGATACTGCTTCTCACTGTACAGGCTGCCAGAGGCTTTGGACTCAGATGTTTTCCAAATCAGGAAACTGAAGCTCAGAGAGGTTGAGTGACTTGCCCAAGGTCACACAGCATGTTAACTAGCAGAGCCAGACATCTAAAGCCCTAAGCTCTGTCTCTGATGCTAGTGCCTCCTGGACCTCAAGTTTCCTCATGTGTGAAGTGGAACAAATGCGTGGCAGGTGGTCTGGTTGGAAGTGTGGGCTCTGGAACTGCAGTGTATCGAGTGTGTGCTGGTTCTGTCATTTACTGGCTGGATGACCTTCGATGAGTCATTCTTCCTCTCTGTAACTCAATTTCTTTATCTTTGAAAGATTAAAGAGAGAATGGACTGAAATGGTTTAGCACAGTGTCTGGCCCATAGTAAGCCCACAATAAATAATAACCAATATGATAGCTTATTGCTCAGTTGCATCATTAGAAAGCTCACAGCTCCCACCTCTTAAAATATGGACCAGGCCCCATACAAACATCGCCTCATGACTCCTCACACTATACAGAAAGAAGTAAACTTGGGTTTGGAGAGATTAATGACTTGCCTAAGGCCACCCTTGTAGGAATAGAGGAGGGGCTTGAACCCGGTTCTAGGTGAGTCCAAGGTTACGGATTCCATGTTTCTTTTAGTCCTATAAACTCCTATAGAGTCTGAAGGATAAAAGCCCCCATATGAATCCTTTTCCCTGCCTCTCCCACCCGACCCCTGCCCTATCTTGCCTCCTTTAGGACTGGCCCGGGAGCTCCTTCTGTCTGAGCATTTCGGTGGCCCTAAGCAGGGCCTGTGAGCACATCAGACCTAGAGGAACCTGGCACTGAAGCCTTCCCACTTCCCTCCTCTCCTAGCCACAGCTGGAACTGGCGGTGGCTGGAGGGGGCAGGGTGGCAAAGAAGGCAGATGAAGCCTCCAGGGTCAAGCTTCTAGATGCACCCTATGTGTTTCCTGTACAACCTCTTTGCCCTCAAAGTTACTCAGAACCAAAGTCTGGTGAACCCACCTCTCTGCCTCCAAGGGTCCAGACAAATTTTCCTGCAGCTGTTTAGCAACACATGACACCAGATTTCTGCCCCAGCGGGAGTCTACGGTATTCTCACATTCCTTTCTGCTTGCTGCTGCGCAATGAAACATGCATCATTTCTGCATGTTTTCCCATCCCACACCACACATCAGTACCACCAGTGATGTCATGAAGGAACAGCACAATCTCTGTGCACATATGGGCAAGGAAATAAGCAGATGCTTCTCTCAGCTGAACGTGACTCACCAAAGGGGCTCCAAATGCCACGAACAATTAGGTTCAATCTAGCTGTATGTCCCTCAGCTTTTCAGTGAGCTGCCCAGGAAGCTCAGAATTCCTGATAGCCCAAGAATAAGTGCAGAGTTACTTCATAAATGCCCAGCACAGAAAGGACAGTTAATAACTGCTTAATCTCTATCCAAACAAAGTAACTCTCAAAGTTTGTGGACAAACATTACCAGAGAGTCTCAGGGGCAGCTCCTCTCTGCTTCCAGCATTGACATTTAGGAAAGATTCCTCATCAAGCACAGGCATTGGCCCTTACCCCAGAAACTACCAGATCTCCAGCCCCAGCCCTATTACATAGGCTCTCTGAGCCTCGGTTTCCTCCTCTGTTGTTCTGAGGCATCTAGCATGTCAGGTACATGATACTTTCTCAACAGACAGTACATGTATAAAGCTTTACCTTGTAGTAAACATAAAGTTTTACACATTCTAGAGTCATCTGGAGGATGATTCAGGAAATTCTTTATTCTCTCAATACTTATTGAGCATCTACTAGGTACAGAGATGCATGGGAGAAACAAAATAAATTCAAAATAAAGTTTCTTTCCTCCAAGAGACTCTAATACAGCTGGACATTTAGGTAAGTGTGGAATATTTCAGAATTTCTGAATGCCTTGAGGAGCCAGGCAAGTACTATAAATGAGTGAAGGAGGCTGGAGTAATATAATAATAATAATAATAATAATAATAATAATAATAATAATAATAGGGAGTGGTGGGAACTGTGGCGAACTGGAGAGCAAGAGCTCCATCTAACAGGGAAGCCACCACCCCAATCCAGCTAACTACTAACCTGTGAGAATGCAGAGCCAGTATTACTAGACTTCTCTGTTTTTCAAAGAAGCCAGAAATCCAGATTGAATGGAAAGATTACTAATTGTGACTTGTTAACAAATAATTTAGAAAAGAAACAAACCACATGCAGACTAAACCAAACATATCTGTGGGCATTATTCGGCCCACCAGCCACCGGTTTATGACCTGTCCATTATGGTAGATGATACACTGTCAAAATAAGTGTTACTGACAATAAGTTCTGGAGGTGCTCAGAGGAGGACGTGAGTCCCTTGGGCTGGTATAATCTGGAAAACTTTCCTCAAGGTGGTCAGATTCAGACCAGGCCCCAAAGTGTGGGT